>NC_059432.1:25534148-25905398 GCF_021028975.2 Sphaerodactylus townsendi
ATTTTTTTGTAATTTGTGACACTTTTGCAAACTTTTTTTTGTTTCTATGCAGTTCAACACCTTTTTATTTCCTTAGCTATCCCTTCTTCTTAACATCATTTTCCTTTATGCTTTGTCGAAGGCTTCCACAGCTGGATTCAACTGGTTGTTGTGGGTTTTCTGGGCTGTGTGGCCGTGGTCTGGACCTTATGCTCTTCTCCTCAAATTTAGGTGATCTCATTGCCATTCAGTTAGCTTGATTTTGTTGATAGCATAATACATTAAACCAAAATTGATGGTATTATAGGTATCCTTTAAAATCTTGTGGGTTGTCACAATCAGACAGCAGTGAGGGCAAATGAAGTTGGGGACAATGAGGGCAAACAAAAAAAGATGGAAGTAGTGTCAAGAGGCAACAGCAATGAAGACAGAAGTGTGCCAAATGATGTTAAAGTAGATGAGTAGTCTGACCAGTTGAATAGTTTTGATAGTTACCTTATCTGTAAACTATGCCAATGTTGAAGCAAATATTAAATTTTTTTTAAAATAGGCACCAGATCCCTGTTTTAAATCAATTAGCTTTGTACTGTGTCAAAATAGAAACTGCCTTTTGCTCATCCTCCTTGCTACATAAACTTGCAAGTTCATTGGATGAGAAGTGTTTAAAATTCTGTACTTTTGAAAATAAGACTATGAGGGCTGAATTATTTCAGGAATCCCTGGTTGTATCTAACCAATAGTGTGAGGGAGAAGAATGTCTCGTGTTACCAGTGGTGTTTAAGGCAGTAATATCAGTGCTGACTGTTTGCCAGTTATGGGATGATCCTTCTACATGTCAGGTGCACTGGATTACATGGATTTAATATTCAGGCCACTCACAAAATCATCTATCGGGGGAAACTTTCTGATACGACTGAAGTGATATCTGTGTCTGGACTCTGTGTTGGAAAGTGCTGAACCTTTGAAGGTTCTTATTTTGGGACAAGTGTTTTGTTTAGAATAAAATGAAAGATAACCAGAATACGTTACCTGCCAGCGTCAGGCTGTTGATTACATGAAATTATGTGCATTCAAGTTTATTAGCGAAGCGCGTTTGGTAGGAGCAATTCAGTGTTCATCCAAGTATTTTAGCCTGAAGATCATTTTACAAAAAGGGACATGAATTCCCTCAAACTCCAACCACTAATTAATATAAATCCACTATACAAACTGATGTTAATGTTTATATTATCCTCTTGTTGGGGTTGCTTCTTAAAAGATATTCTGTACCCAGGTGCAGATAGTACAGTACCAAATAAGTAGAAAGACCAGTCATACACTGTCAGCCTAACCTACCTCGCAGGGTGGTTGTGAGAATGGCATGGAGAAGAGGAGAATGATGTAAACCACTTTCAGGAGAAAAAGATAGTGTATAAATGAAGTAAATAAATCAATTAAATATATGAAGTGTCCTTAGAGAAAGCAAGGTCACGGAAATACATCTAATTTGAGAAAAACATCTAATTCAAGGTGAAAGATGTGGATGTTGCTAGCTGTTATTCATGATATGTACACATCGGGGAGCCATCCCCAAATCCAGTTCTCTTCATCTCCTTTTAAACATATAAAATCCCTTACAAAATCAATTACAGAGTGTTGGGTGTTGTTTTCCCACCTTCTTGAGCTATAGAGGCAGGGAAACACAGAATGTGATAATGTCCCTGCACTGAATTGGTAAATGATCCTAAACATTGTATGGGAGAAATCAGCACAAAGATGACCCTTTCTGCAGCTTTCGTGCATGGCTTGAAGTACGTACTTTCAATTTAAGGATGAAAATTATTAAGGCCCAAAGCCAAGGCAACTAACTGGTTCATTTAGCACTTCATTCACAAGGTGCTGCCTCTTCATCTCATGGTGCATCGTCTCACATTACAAACTGTCGCTGTTGAGCAGCTTACCACATAGCTGTGGGGACTTTTTGGACCACAGCACAAACCTGAAAAAGAAATGTGATCTAGAAAATATCAATAACATTGCGATCCTTTACATAGTTGCTCCAGTTGAACTCCATCGAAATCTGTTACTTTAGATTGGTGTAATTTAGTGTAGGATTGGGCTATAAATAAGTGTTACAGCAGTTTTGTGACTGAAAGCACAGTGAACTCTTTCAAATCCCAAAAGACTGATTGTTGACTTTCAGAGGAACAGGTCAATAACTTTTTCAATAACTTTTTTCATGAGTCAGAGGCACTACAATCTCACTAGGCCTTTCAACCTTACAATTAGTGAGAAATTCTCATTCAGTTTTTACAAAATCAATGTGGGCTACTTGCAGGAACACTACTCTTGTGCAAATAGACCATTGACCTTTGTTTTCCTATCAAAGACCAACTGTTTTCAGGCGTCATAAAATAAGGCAATTGAAGCAACTTAGTGAGCAGGGAGTTGGCAGTTGCAAAAAGGGACTTCAGTTTATCACCACCTTTGCTTTGGAGCA
This sequence comes from Sphaerodactylus townsendi, assembly GCF_021028975.2. Classification (NCBI taxonomy): domain Eukaryota; kingdom Metazoa; phylum Chordata; class Lepidosauria; order Squamata; family Sphaerodactylidae; genus Sphaerodactylus; species Sphaerodactylus townsendi. The sequence continues at coordinate 25,536,607 of NC_059432.1, forward strand.
TTCATATAATATCTCTGCAACTGTGCACAACTTCACAGTCTATGAACGAATGGAACAGCAGCCACATAGTACCCCAAGTACTATTTTACTGGCTGCCACAGCAGCCAGTACCCCAAGCAGCCACATAGTACCCCAAGTACTATTTTACTGGCACAGCCAGATGCTGATTTGATTTGGACATTATTTTATGTTCAGGAGAGCATTTCTCCATTCAAATTATGGTGGCGCCATAATCACTTTGTTCTGTTTTCTTGTTTCAGTGTCATTTCAAACAGATCCAGAAAGGCAGCATACAAATCTTTTAAATAAATAATGTTATTATCATTATCATCATTATCATTAATTAAGTTTGTATACTGCCCTCCCCCGAAGGGCTCAGGATGGTGAACATAGAATATACAAGCAGAGTACAAATAAAATCAGCAAACAACCAGAAATAATTAAATTATGACTCTGCACATTTTAAAACTAAGCCCCCTTAAAACGCAGCGTTCTAGTTACGCAACACAGTAACACAATAACAATAGATGGCGTCTCACAACTAAACCCCCTAAGAGGGGGGACGGCAGGGTCCAACCAATGTTATAAAAAAGGGGGGCAATCAGCGGCTGGTCTCCCCAAAAGCCCGGTGGAACAGCTCAGTCTTACAGGCCCTGTGGAACTCACTAAGGTCCTGCAGGGCCCGGACAGCTGGAGGGAGAGCGTTCCACCAGGCAGGGGCCAGGGCTGTAAAGGCCCTGGCCCGAGTGGAGGCCAGCCGCCACATGATGGTTTAAATGTATTACATACTCAGTATTACAATCAAAGATAAAGATTTGGTTGTATGAGATGTTTCATGTTGACTTCTATTCCACAGCATCAGAGTTTCTTGAGATGTTACAGAATACAAAGTTTTCTGTTGTTTTAGTGACCACATGGGGGTTACATTCCCCTCCTTCTCCTCCTTCATCTCCTGTATTTTGTTTTCCTCTTCCAGGGGGAGATGGGCATGCCAGGGGTACCAGGGCTACCAGGAAAACAAGGATTTCAGGTATTCTGCAAGGAATGGCACCTGCTTTTTCTAGCCACACTTACCCATACCTCTCAACAAGCTTCCCGAGTTTCAAATATTACACCAATGTGATGTCTCTAATGTTTCCTTTCATACTCTTTACATTTATTTCCTGCTCTTCAAATATAATAGCATAAAGCGGAATTTAGCAAAGGAGAAAGATTCAGGAAGAAATATTTTCCTGAACAAATGGCATGCCTATTCCTGTATTATGTGTCTGAAGTAGGACTCACCAGGCACAGAAAAGATGCACCGGCTATCTGGTCATTGAAATTGCTATGTGACAAGATGAAACTTCAGTATGTTATCAGTAACCATGATTAGTAGGGAATTAAGGCAGTAAGTTAATATAATTTAGTGCAAATAGAGAGACTGCTACAAATCAAGATTAAACAGTCATGAATTTGAACTTAAACGTGTACTTCAATATAGCTCTTCTGCATTTCTAAGAATTTATATTGAAGAACATGCTTCAGTTTAAATTCATGGCTGTGCTTGAGTTTAAATTATTATGTGAAACTGAGACATACAATATGCATATTTTAGAACCTATTAAACTTTTTGAAATGACTGAAGAATTAAAATCATATATAAGGGACTGACATGCCATCTCTTCAATGATACATATTTATCTGCATACAATCTGCTTCATGTCTTTAGCCCACAGTTACTAAACATTACTTACATCTGGTGCATTTCTGACTGTTTCTTTCACCTGTTATTACATAGAATCCCTGATATCCATCTTCTGTCCTTGTGTTTTTTAGCTTTGTCCCTGATTTCTGTTTCAGAAAGTTGAGAGGTATGATCCTTCTCCCTCTTCCTCAATCCCTATCTGCTTCACACCTCTCCTCATTTGAACTTGTCTGCAAGCCCTTCTTGGTTATGATCTGATTCTGTTTCTTCAGGTGGTCTCTTTGTCGCTCATACAGGGCACCGAGTTCACCAGATGTGCATTATTCCATTTCTAATAATCTTTCAATCTGTCCTCACTTCATTTCTTGCACTGGCTGTTATAATCTGATGTTCTCACCCAAGAAGCCTAACTGACACTAACATGTAGAATGCACAGATATGTAGACTAATTACCCACATGGCCACCTTCATCATAAAGCCACTGAGCACTTATCGCAAGACTTGTTTGACGATTATGTTTTTGCCAAGGGAATTTTTATCACTTTGTGTTTCCCAAAAATTGTCTTGGTCCTTCTTTTGCTGAGCAGATATTACATTTCTGCCCGGTGGCTCATTCTGACAGCTTGTTTCACACCAGCATCACTGAGCTGACATCTGTAGGGAATGGTCAACGTCAACTAAAGACTATAACAGAAGTCATGGGGATACTTTTATGATGGCCTGCACTTTCTTCCTTGGATCATTTGGAAGTACCTATCGTATAGACCAGTGGTGGCGAACCTATGGCACGGGTGCCAGAGGTGGCACTCAGAGCCCTCTCTGTGGCCACGCGTGCACAAAGTTTGTCATGTGGGGAGGGTAGAAAATCACATCATGGGGGCCCCGGAAAAACACATCTAGACTGGCCTGGGCCGCTGGGCACGATGTGTAGGTAACCCTGTTAAGTGCTGTTAAACCCCACTGATTTTCATGGGAAGAACTAAAGTGCAATCCTTTATCTGGGAGTAAGCTCGGTTGCTGGCAATGGGGCTTGCTTCTTAAACCCTCCTAGAATTGTGAGTCACCCACTCGAAGCGTTGCACGGTTGCTTCAAAGCAAAGCCACCGACTACCACCAAGCTTACTCCCAAGTAATGTGTGCCTTGGAGCCAACCGTTTTTTCTAAATTAAAACCTCAGTATTCAGGTTAAATTGCCGTGTTGGCACTTTGCGATAAATAAGTGGGTTTTGGGTTGCAGTTTGGCCACTCGGCCTCGAAAAGGTTCACCATCACTGGTATAGACTGAGCTACATTTTGAGTCCATGATATCTCAGTACCTACTTGAAGGTGTGGGGATTCACAGCGTAGCGACCTGATAAACGTGAGGTCTCCTGTCATTTGATACAAGCCTAGCACGGATGGCTTACTAAGGGGGGCATTGTTTTGTAGTAGCCTCCTGACAACCATAGAATGTGTTTCAAATCTCACAATAGGTTTCTTCACATGACCTGAGGTGGTAAAGCCACTGAAAGATAGCATTTTTAAGACTTATTCTGTAAAACTTATAAAGTTGTATGTTTGGTTTTAAACAGTCTGCATGGCTGTTTTAAACAGTGCTTGCTATCTTGACTGTCCATCTGAATCCACCTGCAGGTTGCCGTTGTAATAGAGAGTGAGAAGGAGTCAGCAGAATTTTTATATAAAGTATATTCTTCTGCTTTTTAAAAAAGCTGTAAGCTAAGATTTTCATTTGACTTTGCATCAGCATTGTCTGTCTTTTTTATGTATACAAAATACCACATGGGTTAGAAGATGAGAAATCAGGATAATATACAATAAACTTATAATGGAGATAACTTCCCCTCATTTGATCTAGTTATTTTACTGTACTGTGCAGATAAATGCAAGTGTCTGGATGTGTGAGCTATTATTTATTTTTTCCAGCTTATTTTCCTATTTATTCTAAAGAATCCATCCTGGCCAATGGTTTTGTTTTGTGTAATTTCATTTCTGTTAATCTCTTAGTGTCCTGGTATTCTCATGTTTCTCAAACAAAAAGTAATGCTAAATTTGTCAGCGTGCATCCATGAAGCCATTAACTCCCCAGGAAACTTTGTAATGAAAAGTGGGTTTAAATTGTGGCTGTGTGGCAGCCAGGTAAGATATATTAGCAGACAACATTAGCAGATAAATGGATGCACCAGTGCAATAGCACAAATTCTCTAAAAGAACTGAGAGGAAGAAAAAGGCTGTTAGTGAAGGAGAAGGATAGGGTGAGTTATTTTTAGATTTCTTCCCTAGGAGGATTTTATCTGCATTGATTTGTCTGCTGAGGAATTCCAGTGAGTCTCTAGAAAAGCCCTTCATGCCACGGCAGAATATTGGGTGCTTTCTAGAGGGCAGGAATTCTAGTTCATACAATGCACCTGCCCAGTGTGTTTGGCTTTGATTTTGCCTCACACAGACTAAGAACATCTTCCATGATGAAGGATTCTCCTCTAAATTTCTCCCTGGAATCTGGTGTTCTTTTCTGAGGTGGAACTGATGTGTTAAAATCCCCTGTAAGTCTCTTGTTTTTAATTTTCAAAAATTGTGCAGCTTTGCTTTACCTGAACAGTATAGTAAAATATATTTCAAGGGAATCGTCTCCCCGTAACTAATTTCTTCATGAAGGAGCCCCTGAGGGCCAAATAATGAGACAGCAGTAGATCCATTTGTTTAAACTGAGCCTGTTCCAATGATGTATAAAGTTGGGGGGGGGGGATTTTTAGAACCGTGGTGTACTAGTAAGGAGAAATGAAGCCTTCCCTCAACTATGGCACACCTCAAGCACTTTTCTCCTCAGCCAAGTAGTGGGAGTAAGCTCTGCTGAGAGAAAAGTGTGTGGGGATAGAGAGCACGAGAAGGTAAGCAGACTTCAGTTCCACTCATTCACACATCATTTATTGCTGTAAACATAAGAGTTTGCATTATATTTGATTGGGGTAGACTCAGTTTTAAATAAACAATTCTATTGCAGACATGTTTAAGTTGGCCCTAATAAGTTTCCAAAGTTTTAGGCTTCTGATTTATATTCTCTTTTGTGTGCTTTGGCAAATAAATAAACAAATCTCTGCTTCTCTTTCCCAAAGAATGCTTGATTTTGCTTCAATCAAGGTGTTTCTATTTTTTCTTTTTCTCTGTCAGGGGGTTCCTGGAATTGCGGTGACAGGGATAAAGGTTAGTTTTCTACTCAGGTGGCGTCTCTTGGATCAAGGGCATGGATGAAAGATAGAATTGCAAGTATGGCATCCATCTAGAGCCAAATAGTAATTTTAGGAAGTAGTGAAAGCAGAAACAAAAAAATCCACTTCAACCTTTATTTGTAGGCAGACTCTATGGAGAACTGCAGCCAACCATGATTTCTTAATGAACGTAGCTAAAAGTATGACATGGTTCAGATGGATAAGCTAGAATGAGGGTTTATTTTACCATTATTTATTTATTTGAAATATTTTATGCTGCCTTTCTGCCTAGCTTCAGTTTCTCAAGGCAGCAAGGGATACTTGGGAAATCCTAGGTAGAAGGACAGATTTATGTCTGGACAGTTTTCATGACAATGGAAAAACATACATGTTTCCCTTGACTTTTTGGAAATAATATTTATTTATTTATCGTTAGTTAGTTAGTCATTTACAACAGAATAAAACACCATCAATAGCAGAATAATAGGACACAAAAACAAACAAAAAAAGGTGATATGGAAAGATGAAAACATTAAAATATGGTGCCTGCTATTCAGTCAACCCCCAACGTTAAGATATCAAATTATATTCCAAACATCATGAGGGAAAATAACAAAAATCTAGCAAGATTAAAGCAGAAAGGGAGGATGAACATTTCCATTTTTATTTAACTAATTATTCGTATATGTTAACAAGGAGATTGGTGTTGGTAGAAGTTCAATATCTGGTGAGATAAGAAATATTCAATTCACATCATTCTTCCTCTTCCCTCTGCAATCTGCACATAAGGTGACTTCCAGCTGTTAAAGCAGAATCTCACTAATATCTCCCTGGGAGATTTTATGTTCAAGTCCTCGGCTTACTGTGGACAACTCCTTTGCATTCCCAATCCACCATTTTGTTTGGTGCTCTGGAGGGCTTCCATGAGAGCTTTGCAGGACTGGCAAAGCACCCTCCTCCCCCGCTTTGCTGAATTGCTGAAGCAGCAGTAATCTCCTCTTGTGAGCACTGTTCCTGTCCTGTGGAAGACAGGTGGGATGATGATAAGGATGCACACATAATTTAAACTTCCCTATGACTGTGGCATCATACTAGCCTCCACTATGCAAATGTATTCATGGAAATACCACATCAGTTGTTTTGCCATATGGAAATCATTATAATCTCACAAAGGGGGCCTAACTGCTAAGATCCTTCATAGAAAATATTGTGGCTATCAAAATCCTAACCTTTACATTCATATCTGTTCAAAATAAGAGCATAATGGACAACCACCACATTAATGAACTTCCACAGAAAGTTGATTTCAGCCCTATTAACATGTCCACTCGTTTCTTTAAAGAATAGAGATCAAAAGAAGCATTCATATGCCAGCAAATCAATGTTTTGAATGGAATATGCCCAAAGCTACTACATAGCAGTGCCATCATTCATAAAATATACTCATGTTACAGAGATATTATAAGTGTTTTAGATAGATAAATCATAATTATTTAATAATAGGAATACCATTCTTTATTTACTAGGCAGTTACAGTCTTGTATATAACTGACAACATTACAGTGAGATATGTATTTGACAGAAAATGTATATGTTGTTGTGTGAGACCATTTGCATACAAATCCCTTGTGAAAGCTTTGGTGTGGTCTGGGCCATCCAGCATTAGGTGTGGGGGGATAGATGTTGCTCTGACTATAGCATTGTCTCAAAATTCATTGCTTTGTTGTTTTCCATAAGTGGGGGAACGTAACAGGAAATAGTACTGGGTTGAGGGCTAAGCCTGCTTGCGAGCTTATCTACTGAGAATCAAAACTGCTCCTTTCATCAGCCCCATCATGGGTTCTCTTAGTTATACTAGAATGCAGCCACAGTAGGAACTTCATATTATGTTTATGGTTATATCTAATTCTGAGCATGGACCCAGAGTTTTGGATCAAAAAATTTGTGCAATGGGGCCATGTACCTTGGGGGGAGGGGGGGATGGAATTCAAAATATTTTTTAAAAAAATGGGGAGAGAAACATCTCAAAACTGGAAGTGCAGAAATTGCTACATTGGATTTCTAAAGCTCTTATGGCTCCCAATGTACTCAATGTTGTATAAAGGTGGGAAGGGAGGAGTAGAAAGCACACCATGTGAGCTTTCTGGTTCAAGCCTCACCCCCTTACATATGCATACACACACACACACACACACACACACACACACACACACACACACACACACACACACACACCAGCGAGGTCGGGGGGGGGGGGAGGGTGTGTCTTGCTCAGAGATGCTTTCAATGCTAATCCTTCTCCTGATCAGCTGGGTAGCAGTGGTGTGGAGCCTTAAACATGTAAGATATACTTCCTCCCCAATAACAGATGGACTTTCCTGTAGTGAATACATAATATTTTTGTCCTGCTATATAGTCAAACAGGTTTTACAAGTTTTTAATGTATTATGAAATCTTATTTATCAACAAGCAAAAATAGAATGCAAAAAAATGAACATGTATCTGTCATGTGCATTAATAGTTCTTTCCTCTCTGAGAAGGCTTGTTGTTTGGGTGTTATTCCACACATGAGGTATTTCCAGTGGTGGGATCCAAAAAGGTTCCGATGGTGGTGGGATTCAAACAGTGGCGCCGCCACACACACGCACCTCCAGTCCCTATTGGGCAGGGAGGTTGCTTTAGTAACCCCTTCTCGGCACTCAGAAAAAATTACTAACCACTTCTAGAGAAGTGGTGAGAACTGGTTGGATCCCACCTCTGGTTATTTCCAATTGCTGAAGAATGTGTCTGCCTCACTGAGTGGGAAACGGAATTATAACTTGGTTTCCTCTTGGCATTTAATGTAGCACTATATTCCTTGTAAAAATCCATATTCAAGCGCGCAAGCCTTCCATATATTTATTCAGAAGTAAACCCCATTCAATGATTTAACCTTTAACTTTTCTCTCATGGCACTCATATAAATGGCCGTTTCCGCACGGCCCAAAAACGACGGCCTGGGGGCGGTAAAAACGCCGCCCCCAGGCCGCTGTTCGCACAGGCGGCGCTGCTGCAACGCAGCAGCGCCGACCTGACTGCGCTTCCTTCCTCCCAGGGCGGCGTCAGGCCGCCCTAAACAACAACCCTTTAAAGGGTTGTTGTTGGGGGGGAAGCGTCTTCCCGGCGGCGCGGTGCCGACCTGACTGCGCTTCCTTCCTCCCAGGGCGGCGTCAGGCCGCCCTAAACAACAACCCTTTAAAGGGTTGTTGTTGAAGCGTCTTCCCGCGGCAAGCGGTGGTCTTGAACGCGCGCCGCCCGGGCAATATCTCCTTCTCGCCCACTCCGCGATAATGTCTCCGTGCAGAGTGGCCTGCTGGCCGTGGAAGCCCGCCCGCACTGTCCTCCGACCTCCAGGGGCCGACCTGGCTGCGCTTCCTTCCCCCAGAGCGTCAGGCCGCCCTAAACAACAATGCTTTAAAGGGTTGTTGTTGAAGCGTCTTCAGCGACGCGGTCGCGAACAGCGCCAGGAAGGCAGCTGTCTCCTTCTCCGCCCCACTCACGATGTCTCCGTCGCCATGCCTGCTGGCCGTGGAAGCCCGCCCACACTGTCCTCCAACCTCCAGGAATTCCGGAGGCAGTGAGAATCTGACATGAAAAGAAAGCGACTCCGTCTTGAGACATGCCTCTCTGAGGGGCCTCTGCTTGGCCTGCTTTCGCCCACGCTTGCGTGCGAACAGCTCGCGCTCACGCCCTTAGAACTTCTTAGCGGCGATAGAGGCGCTATAATGACAAATCTCGGAAACGGCCAATGTCAAATTATCAGCTTTTGTTACATTTGGAAGGTGGAGACTCAAGCCTATAATTTTGTAATGATTGTGGTAGTAATAACATGTTTATGAAATAGTGATAATAAAAAGGAAATAAATAATAAGCATCAGCTTTGGCTGCCTCCAAGAGAAAAACAGCTGATTCAGCTGGTTATAAAATAACAATAAGTAGTTCATTAAATTGAAGAAGAGAGGGAGAAAAAATTAAGAGGATGTTACAGCTTTGGATGGCATAGTGCTGCACAATTATATTTTAGGTTTTAAGTGTTGCCACAAATTAAGTTTGAAAGAGACAGAAGAACAACACAGAAACACATTCGAATGTATCAAATTGTCAATGACCTAATCTGGATTCTCGGTAAATACTGAGTGAATGAATGATGACAATCTTAGCCTAAACACCAAGGCCCCTTCTGCACATGCAAAATAATGCGTTTTCAAACCACTTTCACAACTGTTTGCAAGTGGATTTTGCTATTCCGCACAGCTTCAAAGAGCACTGAAAGCAGTTTGAAAGTGCATTATTCTGCATTTGCGGAATGAGCCCAAGACTGAAACCACATTTTGTCTCCAGGCTCAGTTTTATTTTATTTTTTATTTACAAGAAGGTTCTGTTAACATATTTAAATGTTCCTGTTAATTTTTCCATGCACTATGAATGAAGAAAGTTCTTTGTTACAGCTCCTCTTGGGACTTAATGAACAGTTACTGTGAATCTAACCTCTGTTCGCAGAGATATAACTAGGGGATACAGAGAAAGTAGGCAAAGGGGAGCATTATTGAGGCAGGGGGTGCTTATTCCTATCTGTGGCCCCTTCCGCACGGGCCAATAAACCACAGTATAAAATCCATGTGGGGGGGGGGGGGAATTTTGCACTGATCCTGCTCCTAACGCGACTCTGCCTGTGCTTACCCTTTTCTTCTGCAATCATACTCCATCCCACCCCTGTTCCGCTGTTATTTTCACCAAGTTTGCCTAAATTCTAGTTTTGGAATCTATCTGGAAAAAATGACCTGTAGAGTTCTAAGTACTGGGAAAGAACCAGCAGCTGAAGCGGACTGTGAATAATTCTAACATACAGATTCTCCCTAGCAAATACTATCATTAAGAAAAGTTTTCTTAATTCTTTTTTACAGAATTTCTCTTTGGAGTAATAATCCATTTCTGTCGCTCTTTTTAGGAATTTGGAGTCAGTTTCCAATCAATTCCATTTTGATCAAAGATAAAGGGAGGAGAGACAGGAAGGGAAGTTCTGAAATGTTCTAAAATTTCACTCTGTAGATCCTCAGAGGCAAGCAATATCTTCCCAAATCCTTCATGTCCTCCTGGAAGAGCACCACCCTGTGATGTGTAACATAAAACAACTTGCAAGGGCTGAAGTTTCAAAAGGGTACAAAAAGAGGAGGAAAATTAACCTTTTAAAAAAGAGAAAAAGAGGAAAAAATAGATATAGCCATTGATTTATCTTATTCTCTTTTAAAAGAGGGATTTCTCTTTCATTTCTCTTTGAGGAGAAATCAGTGTACAGAAGATATGTGTGTGAATGAAGCTACTCAGGCCCCTCCATAGGGCCAAAACAGCACCCCTAGAACGGTAAAAACACTGTTCCAGGGGCACTGTTTGCACGGCCGCCACCGCTACATCAAGGCAGTGCCGTGCTTCTTCCCTGAAAACAGAATTTCCCAGCCAGCGCTGTGCAAATGGCACCAGGTTGCAGGCGCCGCTTTTAGGCACATCCTGCCTTCCGCACACTTACCTTCTCTCTCTGTGGAGTTCTGCAGGGAGATAACATAAGTGTGGGGAAACAAAACAGAGGTGCCTCTGTGGGGTGTGGTGTGCAGCTGCTGGTGCACATGCCACTGTGCAGCCGCTGCGGGGGCCTGTGCAAAACAGGTCATAGATTTGGAAAGCTTGAGTTGTCTTCATTATCTTTGGCTCTGGTTCTACCCTCAGGCCTGAATATTCCTAACTTTTTGCATTTATATTCTTGTTTTTTAATATTTCTCGTCCAATTAGTTCCATAGAATTTCGTATTAGCCAATTTAGCCCAGTGTGTGAGACCCGGTGGAACACTTTGTACTAATTAGCAATTCAAGTAACGCTGTCAAGTGGTGGTCTGGCATGAATCCTTTGTCAAGAAGAGTTTGCCTACTCTGTACTGAAATGAAAAGAATCGCTTTCGCATTTTTACAGTTTATATTTCTGCCCTTTTTTCTTAATGCAGGGTGAACAAGGGATCCCAGGAGCAAAGGTACTGCATTTAATGAAACTGACTTCTAAATCTGCTTTATCTGTTTTTCATTGTTAAGGAGAGTGCTGGTGCTATGGTCACAATGTAAATGTCTTATCAGTGAAGATGTTCAATGCAGTTTATGTTTATCTTTCCTCTCCTTTTTTTGCATCTTCCTCCTAGAGAATGAAATTTAATTCTCAGACAATTATTTTCTTCATTACATCTTTGCTCACAATCTATACTTTATTAGAACCCAACGACATGTAAGGCCTGGTTCAATGGTTTATGATGGAAATGTGACCATAGTTTGCATCCTTACCCTCAAGCAAGAAATCTCCAGTTCATTTTCATTTCTCCCTTGGATAAATCACCATGACTGCCATTTTATGTTTCCTCATTTTCCCATAAAATATATGCAGTTTTATAGTTTATTTTTGTATAAATCAAATCAAACCTATAATAGACAAAATATGGTATATTTTGTGAACTACAGAGGAACAATGCCCAGGCCTGTATCAGTTTGCTCTGTATTTTTTGCTAAAACAGTAGCTACTTATCCAACTGCCATTTTGTGACACATTCTCTGGTTTTAGTATGCCAGAGCATGAGCTTTGGGTCTTCCTTATTAAGGCTGAAATTGTGTTTGGGAGCACATGATTTATGTTTTGGTGATGTTATTGCACTTTGAGAGCACCAGTCATGTGTAGCATAATTTCTCTCTGTCTCTCTCACTTTTTTACTTAAAAAGGGAGAACGTGGAATTGCGGGGAAGACGGGGCCCCCAGGTTTCCCAGGGAAGAGGGGGCAGAGGGTAGGGCCTTGTAAAATGATTGGGCTTGGTTTTGTGATATTCACTGCGTGTTCACCAACCCTACCCTTGTTCAGGTTGCTTTGACCTGCATCTCAATGCTTGGGAAGAATGCTTCTAATTGTTTACTTACATCTGTGTGCTGTGCCATAAGAACAGGTTAACATGTTTTTTGAAAGGTGTGAAATTATATATATTAAACTTCTGGACTACATGGTTTGAGCCATGATAAGTCAAGGTACTGCTGTTCATAATATACAAAACATCATAATCTTTGTCAAATAAATATAAAGAAAAATATGTCATCACAGAATCAATGGTGTTCTTTTAAGTTAGCACACCTTAGCAGGATATGGAAACAGGACTTTTAGGGTTAAGCAGTAGAATGGATTGATTTGACCTGTTCCAAGTGCATGATCATAGGTCAGGGCTATAAAGAAAATTAGCAGGGAACCTGCAAGGACTTGTGGCAAGAGGCATCTAATTTTCTCCTGCATTGCCTACCCCAACTATTTCTTCTTTCCTTTCCTTGGCAGTCCCCATAGCCTCTTCCCTATTTCTGCTTCCTTCTCTCCTTCCCACCTACCAGTCAACATACCTTTATCTGTCACCTTATCTTCAGCTTTCCCACCCCCAGCAACATCTCCCTGGGGAAAGTTAGGTCCGGTTGTTTGGTATGGGCTACTACTGGCTTGATCATCAGGCCCAGTTGCACAGTTGAAATCCATGAAACAATTCAGGACCAAATGGTTTAAACACATATGGTCATATGGATGCATCTGGTGTCTTCTATCATATTTGAGAAGTAATGAAATAATGGCCATATGGCCATGGTGCAATACAAAAAAAGAGGGCTTTGCTGAAAGAAGTAGGTATACCTGTTCTGAAAGTCTTGATCTTCAGAATTAAAGCTAGAGGGAATAGGAGTGAACTTTTAGACATATTTGATGCCTTTTGCTTGTGTACAGCTTTACTAATATTCAACTAATCTGACAGACCGTTGCAGCCAGTATCTAACTTTATATTCGGCCAACAGGGTGAAAAAGGAGCTCTTGGTGATCCAGGACCTCCTGGAATCTTAGGACAAAAGGTTTGTTTAGCTAAGCAAAGGAAGGGGGAATGGTTCCATGAAGCATGGTCAATTTTCTTACATAGTTATTTGATGACAATTAGGTGTGAGTGTGTTGTTTAAAATGCCCTGAAAAAATGCGGAGTAAGCGTAATCCATAACTTGAATACAATCTTTGTGTGTGCGCATATGCATGCTACCTTATACTGAACTGTAGGTGTCAACTGCAGACTAATATGTCTACCCTCTGAAACATTAGGACAGAACTCTCTTCAAAAAGATTGGATTAAAGTAGGTTTGAAAAGGAGCATGTTGAAGAATGTGGAAACCCTAGAACCAGACAATTACATCAAGTTGTTTGGAAACTCCGAAAATTCTGGTTCCAAAATTAAGGTCAGGAAAACCCACCATGTGGAAGCAACCATGAAGCTGTAATCGAAGATATCATTATGGGGAAATGTTGCCAGGAATACTTTCTCAATATAACTTTCTACCCCCTTTCACTTACCCTAAGAAGGTTCCATCCTGGAAATCTAAAGGTATGATAATCAATTGACCATTGTTCATCTTTCTTTGTTCCTAGGGAGAAAAAGGAGATTCTGGAAATGCACTTGGGGGAGGTAAAGGGGAACCTGGATCGCCAGGATTGCCTGGATCTCCTGGACCAAAGGTAAATAACTCTGCCCTTTTATAGGTGTACTGAACATTCCAAATGCATGTGAGAAACAATGCTTCTTCTGTAGGACATTCACAGTGCCATCAAAAGCAGAGTTGTATCCTTCTATGTTCATGCCAAGGATGGAACTGCCAATTATATGTTTTAAGCACTGAAGGCCATCAAATTTCATCAAATTGTCCATGCAGAAAATATAATTTCTTCATACAGACTCTTTGAAGTAGTTGATCAAATTTCCCTGCCAAATATACTTAAATGAATATGAATAGCTCTGGAATTGGAAAGAGAGAAACTCATTTTTAGACAAGTTATCTAAAAGATATGAAAATGCAACACCATAAATTTCCCCACAGTATTTATAAATCATGTGGAAATGCAAGGTTTTGATCCTTGTTGAAAATCCAAGTGACAGTGTTATGTTTGACAACGTAAATTATGGTTGGCACTTATCTAATTTTGTTAAGGTAGGTACTACATACATTAGAGCCATGCCAGATCAGATCTTCAGAATGAGAGTATTGGGAAAAACTCATTTATTGCTTAGTTCTTCTGTGTGAGTGTGATGGATTTTCAAAGCAAAATCCTTCCTCTCTACTGACCTATATAAGCCTGTTGCTTGGCACCAACCAGTGAGGTAATAGTGAAAGGTGTCTTTCAGAATCTTTCCACTGATGGCTGCACCAATCAGAATGAAGAGTTGTTGGACTTCAGTTTTTAACGGCTGATAGGGAGAGGCAGTTGGTGTTTCTTGCTGGTGAAACTCTGGATGGTAAGGGTTGAGATTGGAGAGAGGTTTTAACTGAGAATGAAAGGCTCAGGATGATTATTTTGTTCTTGTTGGGTTTGATATGATTCTGCTTACTCTGCCTAGTGTTTTTAATAAGTTGCAAAGTATCCCATTTGTATACATTAATAAAGAATCCATAGTTTCTGCTATTTTTGTTTGTTGACCTGAGTTTGGTTAACCATCCCCAGACTTGGCTATGCTTGTGCGAAACCAGTTTTGTTTACATATGGGCCTGGTGTTTGCAGCATCAGGGTACACAAGGAAATAACTCCCAATAGTTTATCCAGGAGTTTGACGGACTCCTTTTGGATAAAACGAGGGCCGTGCTGGTGGCGGCAGAAGGTACTTAATGTGACAAGGGTTGGATAGGTTAAGTTCAGCAACTCTTGAAGCAGGTTAAGTTGGACCAGAGGAGGAGCTGCCTCCTCTCATTACAAACTGGTCATTGACGCAGTTCACCACAGTGACTCATTATTCATTTCTGCATTAAGATTCAGCCATGAGGAATGAGAAGATATTTAGGTAAATGAAACTATGTAATATATTCTAGTCTCACATTAGCAGAAAAATCGGAATTTTAAGGATCAGGGCTAATTTGCCACGGGTGATTGTTGCATTATGATTTAGTCAGAGGCTAAGTCAGGAAAACTTATTCCATTTTGAAGTTAGATTTTCAGCAGCCCAGTGTATTGAAGTTGACCTCTTTGACCTCACACACTTTTCTATTTGAGTAGAGCAGATCTTCTTCTAGTTTACACTGCAGAAATGGCTGAAAAGAAACTGACCATCATAAATAATGTCAGATTTTTCTGTCAATGCACATGCTTAAATTTTTGCTGATATTGATCCAAAGCACTGATTTGAACAAGAGCACCTTGGAGTATCAGCGAACACCTGAAAATTGTTCCCGCACTGACTTTGAATCCTTGCCTAGTTTAGAGAAACCAATCTATATTTCAGATATTGTAGATCTAGATGGAATCTGCAGGTCCTAACCACATATGTGACTGATTTTTTTTTTCAGGGTTCCAAAGGGGAACCAGGAAGGAATGAAATAGTGGATTACAACGGCAGTATCAATAAAGCCTTACAGGTAACAAAATTAAAACCACACACCCTACAGTGGTGGCGAACCTTTGGCACTCCAGATGTTATGGACCACAATTCCCATCAGCCCCTGACAATTGGCCATGCTGGCAGGGGCTGATGGGAAATGTAGTCCATAACATCTGGAGTGCCAAAGGACCTCCTACGCTATGTAACTTGGTGGGGAATTATGGTTTTATCTAACCAGCTTTTTAAATGCTCTGCTTCAGTTTTATGGATAGTTTTATATTGTTCATCTCCGGTGGCTTGTTTTTATATTGTTACTTTGTTTTAATCATAAGCTGCCTCAAGCAGGACTCTGAAGAGGCAACCAAGAAGTAGCCTAAGTAAGTCATCTTCATTACCACCATCACCAGTCAAATTTGCTAAAGTTTGTGTGGGAGAGGAAAATGCTGTGGGCACCCAGTTGAAGGTGAACCTGATGCCCACAAGCAAACTTTAGCAAAGTTGACTGGTTCCTTTCTGGAGACTCACACCAGCAGCCCTGCAGGAAATGCCCCCATCCAGAGCAAGATCCCCACCAGAGTGCCTCCTGTTGAAACCTCTACCACATTGCCAGTTGGGCATAACAGAAAGCCCTACTGAAGTCTATGGTGGGAAAATTAATTTTTCCCACCACAGAATTTGCTGAAGAGCCTGGCAGATTCTGGGGAATTTCTGAGTGTGTAAGCACTGGCTGCACATTTCTGAAGATAGAGGCGCCAGACTTTCAAGGTGGCTCCAAGAGGCCTCCTGGTAATAGCATCCAAGCTTGGTGAACTTTGCTCCTGGGGGGGGGGGATGAGTTGGGCATTCATGTGCTTCATGTGCAAGAGAGGGGAAACAAAATAAACATTTTGGGGGCCCATAAAATATAACCCCCAGAAGGAAAGTTCACCAAGCCTGGATGCTATTACCAGGAGGGCCTCCTGGAGCCACCTTGAAAGTCTGGTGCCTCTATCTTCAAAAATGTGCAGCCTGCTTAGAAATTCCCCATTGGCTACAATGGAGCCAAACCACTGCAGAACAAAGAATCTTGGGCAAATTTCTTGGGGTGCCTGTCAGGGGCGCATTTTTAAAGCTAGTGACACCAAAATTTCAGGGTATCACCCGGAGACTGTTTTGATGATACCACCTGAGTTTGGTGAAGTTAGGTTCAGGGGGGCCAAAGTTATGGACCCACAAATGGATAGCTCCCATCTCCTGTTAGCTCCCATTGGAAACATTTGGGGATCCATAACTTTGCCCCCCTGAACCAAACTTCACCAAACCCGGGTGGTATCATCAGGACAGTCTCTGGATGATAACCTGAAATTTTGGTGCCGCTAGCTTTAAAATGCGACCCTTGCAGGCCAAAAAGTGAAAAAACCACCAAAAATACCCCCGAAAAGCCCGAATACCTTGCATTCGGATTTGTTCATATTTGGGCAGGACATATTCAGACAATTTTTGTCCAAATATGGCCAAATTTGCCCAGATTTCAAATCTGGTATTTGTTTCATCCGAATCTCCCACCTTAATGAGGAAATAAACTTCCAGGACATAAACTCTCTGTGCAATATCCACAGAGAATCACATTTCTCTGTGACATGCCTCTGAAGATGCCAGCAAAACATTAGGAGCAAAAACAACCAGACACACCCATATAGCTGGGAAAACCCACAACAGCCAGTATTTTCTAACTCACTGTCCCCTTCACACCTTTATACCTTAGGATTAATTCACAGCATTTGAAGTAAATCCTACTATAGAAGTAGTGAGCGGAAATCTCTCTCACACATACAGTATGAGTTCCCCTTTCTGACAAAAGAATTGATCCCTCTCTGACACAATCTCTTTCCCTATCAGTTCCCTCAGTTCTACTACCCACTCTGTCCAGAAGATTGCTTAGCTCTGTTCCAAGAACCTGGGCTAGGAATTCTTCTTTAGTTAGAAGTAAATTCCCTTTCTGGCTGGAGATAATGATTCCCTCTCACAGTCTGCCACTCACATGCTCAGGTTGTGTGAGGGTTTAATGCTTGAGTTCTGGCTTTTATGACTGTTCCTGCTGCTAGATCCATCACAGCAAATATTGCAGCTTAGTCACTATAGTTGCAATATCCTTTGATGTAAGCATTAGATTGTAGGAATCAGTGGAGATAACTTCTTGCAACATAAGATTTTTAATAAGAACTTTTACCTTTGAATTGAAGTTTGCACAATGGTGAGGATTTTACTTTAGCTCAAAACAAACTGGGTTTCCTGCTTAACAAATTCCATTTTGCTGTTATGACTTTTTTCTCTTTGATGAGTGCTATGAAAGCTCAAGCTATGTCTGTAAGCTACCTTACTACACTAGTATTTTTAGTGTGGCCTAACGATTGATGGGGAACACTGTACACTATGAGACAGTTTGGCTGATGGACTTATGTAGCTCCCTTGGAGCACACATTGAGTCCCGTCTACCTCCAGAAAGATGGCCTGTATGGGGCTAGGATGACTGTCCTTTAAAGTTGTCAGGAAGTGGCACCAGGATCCCCACTCTGCAGTGGAAGTTTGTTGAGTAACCTTGAGTAGCCTTCACACACGAAGATATACCCTTTCTGGAGAAAACTTTAACTTCCCAATATATTTATTTTTCCTGTCAGGAAATACAAAACTTGGCCCTCGTGGTGAGTATATTGTCATGTCTCTCTGTGTTGTGATTTATACCCAAATTTCAGTTCTATTGATATAGGATAAGTCATAAGTTTATTATAAAATTTGGGTCACACTGAGCTAAAAAGTCCAAAATCACATGCAAAAAAGTCACACAATAACTATTTTTCTATTCTGATGGGTTCATGAAGTTAATGTGCCTTGTTTCTGTTTTTACTGTACTTCATCCCAAAAGCTTGGGGCTGAAAAGCAGAAGTTTAAAAATAGTGCAATAAAAACAAAATAATTTTTCTACTGGAATTAAGTATAGGCTAGCACAGGGGTCTGCTACCTGTGGCTCTCCAGATGTGGGGTCTGCAACCTGTGGCTCTCCAATTGGCTGGCAGGGGCTGATGGGAATTGTAGTCCATGAACATCTGGAGAGTCGCAGGTTGCAGACCCCTGGGCTAGCAGGATAGTTATCATGTTAAGAGCACTTCACACATACCACGTACGTGGTCTGGGTAAAGATTACCCCAGTCCTGCTTAATCAGAGCTCATAAATTAACTTGATTCCTCATTAGCATCAAGTGTCCCTTCCCCATCTAGAAAATATCCCTGCGGTTATCTGCTGGTGAGACAGAAACTTCCTCCTCCTTCTTCCTTATTTACCATAGAGGAAAGGAGAGGTGGTTTTCTGCTACCAGTTTGCTTCCACATGGCATAACATCTTATTGCTTTCATCAAACTCAAAACTTAGAGGTAACAGAGCTTCCACACAAGGGAGTTTTCTGTACACTTTTCTCTGTTTTTTTCTGACTTTTGCCATTTACACATTCTCCACACCACAGCAACTCTATATTGACTCTTGGGGTATGACCCAGTTCTGTTCTTCATGACTGCACTATAAATAATGGCCTTGGCTACAAAGGTAAAGGTAGGTAAAGGTATTCCCCTGTGCAAGCACCCAGTCATTACTGACATGTGGGATGACATCATAGCAGTAGCGAGGGGCAACTGTGCCCGGGGCACATGTGTGCCCTGCACCCCCGCCCCGCCCCGGAACGTCCCCACATGCCTGGTGCAAGACGCCCTCCCCCGCCCCCTGGGTGCTACGCCACTGGGTGACATCACATCACACCACAATGTTTACTAGGCAGACTGTGTTTACAAAATAATTTGCCGTTGCCTTCCCCAGTCATCTACACTTTACCTGCTCCAAACTGGGTACTCATTTTACAGACCTTGAAAGGATGGAAGGCTTAGTCAACCTTGAGCCGGCTCCCTGAAACCAACTTTCATCAGGTCATGAGCAGATTTGGCACTGAGACTCCACTAGCATAATTATTGGCCCAATTTTATTGTGGCCTGGCATAAGAATTTGTTCAAAGAGAAACTGTATAGCCATTAGGGGAAAAAAGCTCATGTTTTAGGAACAAGTAAGCAGATAGGTACTATGGATTTTTTAAAAAACTTACTAAAATAATCAGTTGTGGTGCTTCTGCTTCCTTCACATAGGATAATGTATTATGCAAAATGTTTTAGGGTGTCACAGAATTTAAAATGGTATGCTTAAAATTATATTTCTGCTAAGCTGTCACTAATGCTGATTTTTTTCTAACAATACATTCTTTCACATTTGTCCTGTTTTTACTGAGCTCAAAACAATTGTTTTGGGGGAAAATTTTAAAATTAAAATATTAAATATTAAATTTTATTATCATATTTTAAAGATAATGTGTCTTGTTGGGTTTTTTTTTCAGGGACCTCCTGGACTGCCAGGTGCTGCTGGACCACCTGGACAAAAGGTTACAGTAATTTCTTGTGATTCACAAAATTTGGCCACAGGTTGATCTAAATTTAACTTTGCTTAATTCTGGATTGTTTTCTTACAGTACCATCCGAACCAGGTGTATACCCTTGCAGGCCCATTGATATCAATAGGGTTGTCAGACAGCGACTGGCAACTGGTGGGAATCGGGGGGGAGGAGGGAAGAGTTGACATGGGGCCATGCTGCCACACTGATGGAAATGTTTTACATTATTTTTCTCTCACCTGCTGCCAATGGCAGCAGCCCGTGAGCGATGAGGGCGTGAAGTGTCCTGGCCCCTGGTAAACCTGGCAGACCTATATATCAGTGGGTGTAACTCCATTTAGGACTGCCTTGTACATCTACCTATCCTTTTCCTCACTTTATGAAATAAATGCTGTTGAAATCTTTTTCCTACTCTTCATAGCTTCATAGCGCATATTTTAACATTTTAGAGTAGTAAAACCTAGGCATAATATATGCGAAATTCAATACAATATGACCTTTATTGGACATGTCGTATGTAAAAACGTTAATATGCTAAATTTCTTCTTTCCCTCATTATCATTCTCTCCAACAGTAGTTTCTTCCTTTCCCAAGAAATCCTTCCCAGATCCAGAGTCTGAGGAATGAGCTTTCCATCCTGACACTTTCCACATTTTTCTGTGTCACCTTATTACTGACTGGTAAAACTCCTACACATTAAGGTTTTTGCTTTAATGGCAAACCTAAATGACCCTCCCCCATCAAATCAGATAACTGCAATGGAGGGGCGGAGTGAGAGAGAACAGCACGTGGGGCATGCGTGTGCCCTGCACCCCTGCTGCAGCGCTGCCCACCCCGTAATGCCCCCGCCGAGCCACACACACCCATGTCCTGTTGACACTACGCCACTGCTGCAGTGGGAACAGAGGACAGTAATCTTGTTTTAAAATCAATTTACATGGTTACTCCCATATATTTTTTCTTTTTCTTTCACCCCCTTCACCCTATTTAACAAGCAGAATCCCAGGTTTTGTTGCCTCAGGAAGTGGGATGGCTTATTTCGCTCTGTATCAGATACCTTGAAGATTCATTGTGGATGTCCTGTTTGCAGCCTGAGAACTCTGCATGTAAATTAGCTAATAGGTGCATTGTGCTATTATCTGTGAGAGCTATTAGATGTCACATTGCAGGGGAGAGATGCTATTCATTTGTTAGCCAAATTCCAAACTTAATATGCAACAGGGTGAAATAGTTCTTTATATTTTTCTTTTCCTTTGTTTGTTTCTGTACCTTAGGGAGAAGTTGGCCTGCCAGGTCCTCCAGGACATGATGGGAAAAAGGTAAGGAGTGAGATTTATGTATAATGTGTCAAGTAACATTTTAGAATCAGTAATTTGGATTGGTACTACAGATTAATTTCAGCTTTAAGTTAAAGAAGATGTTATTTCATTCTCTCTGTTTTTGTGGAGCAGGTTTGTAAAGTCTGTCTGTCTTTAGCTTTAGATGATAACAAAATTTCCAGTGCTTCACCAAGTTGGGCCTGGATATCTTCATGCTGGGCTATCTATCATACAGGCAATAATGTAGACTCATTCCTTATCTGTGATTCTCATGTCTGTGCTTCTGTGTTTGAAGCAACACATTCTTCTGTAAGGTGATTGTTGTATAGATAAATCCTATACACATTTACATTGGAATAACTTTTGGAAGACTTCTTGTAACCTGACCTTTTCAGGCCAGGGGCAAAGTTGCTAGACAGAGAAATCCCTACAGAGATGTACAGGGTCCAAACGGCACCAGGAGACAAAACCTCCTCTGAGCACCTCCCCAAGGAGCCCTGCCCCCACACATCCCTGCTCCTAGCTCCTGCAGGGAGCCTGGCTGCAGGAAGCCCTGGAGGGCGGAATGCCCCCCTCCACCTGCAGAGCATGCAGAGTTGGGCCTCCCTCTGCCCCGCCCCCTGGTCTGCATGGAGATCAGGGACCTAGCCCAGTTCCCCTGTTTTTAGCAGGCCCAATCCTGCCTTGGACTATCTTTTCAAGTTATGATGAGCATTTCAACAACACACTCATGAGCCTTTGCTAAATATGCAAATTAATAATGAAAATATAATCCAAGGCACTGACCCACCTCCACTTATTTTAATTCAGCAGGCAGCTGGCTGAAAAAGCAATCTGCTCCGGCTAGGCTGTTTCAGCTCTGTGCATTGTCAGAGTTGCCTCCCTTGGGAAAGCTGACCTTGTAGTCACGTGGGGGGTCGATTTTGTGCCCCCCACATGACCAGATGGCATGCGCTCGGAGACATGGGTTACCCCATGTCCCCGGGTAGATACGCCACTGAATCCCTAATCCCTAATACTCATTAGAAAGTAAATATGCAGTTGAGGGAAGAGGTAAGGCATGGTGAAGAAATCCTCTAGGCACTAAGATACATAATACTCATAACACAAACAAATACATTATAGTTTATGGGAGTGGTAATGATCAAAACTTCCATTTTGCTTTTCCTATAAATCAACTCATACCTAGATCATTACTTTTTATCTAAGTTGCTCCTGTTAATTATTTCTGTGTGGGTTTTTTCTCCACATCTATACCAATGGACACAAAACTAATACTGAAAAATATGTTCATTTAATGTGGACATTTTGACACAAGGCAAATGTATAAACATGTGAAAACAGAATTACACATTATAAGTAGTTCTGTGATTAATTTCCCTGTGGCTTTTCTCTTAAAAATGGATTGCAGGTTCCAGGGTTGCAGTTTAAAGGGACAAAGCATTATGCAGGGAGTGACCGAGTAGACCAATCAAAACTTTCATTTTGCTTTCCCTACAGATCAGCCCATACCTGAGTCTTTAGATTTTACCCAGCTCTCAGGTCCCACTGTTACTTATTCTTTTGTGGGGGGTTTTCTCCATTTTTCTCCATTTAATTGTTTTCCTCATCCTTTTTTCCTTCCTAAAATTGTTAAGTTCAAATTGCTTGCCCCCCCCACCCCCCCCACCCCATGGAGAACATTTACAAATTCTTATACTGTATCCTAGTTCATATAAAAGCAGCTTGAGGAAGACTATTTTTAGCACAGAAGAGGCTTTAAATGGGAAGAGTTAAAACTTCCTCTTCTCTCCTCCCTTTAAACTGCAGCCTTCGCAACTGCAATCTGTACTGTTAAAAAGTGCTCTGGGAAAATAATCACAGCAGTATATATAACATGTAGATTATCCCTATAGTGATGGCTTTTCTGAAGAAACACATTATGTCTAAAAAAAAGGCATCTTGTCCGCAGTCCTGACGCTTTAGAATACATTCATTCTCATTCATTTCATTAACGTTTAATAGGCATGAATTAAAATTTACATAAACACATCCTACAACCTCAGGCATGGTTTAACAACAAGAAGAAAGAAACTGATCCTCATAGAGTAACAGTCAGTTCCAAGAGCTCCAGAATCACATCCGATTTGAAAGAAAATTGCTAAGAACAAAAATATCAATAAAATCCTCTACACAAGCAATATAATATTACAACATGAATAAAACAGTTTAACAATTTAAAAGTAAAGTAGAGCAGCAGTAGATATCCTAACAGGCGTAATTAATAATGTCAAAAGGATTATATATAATTATGCCCTTAAAACTGTTACTGGCCTATGATATCCTATCTAGTTTTCTCAGCACTGCTCCACTCTAATTAATCAAGACAAAACCTTTCTTTCTTTACTGCACAGTTCAGTATTTTTAAATTCCATCCTTCCTCTTTAGGGTCTTGATGGTGCAACCGGGGAAAAAGGTGATCAAGGGATGCCAGGACCCCCAGGACTAACAGGTCCAATTGGACTTCCAGGTTTAACAGTAAGTAATCCAAAGAATGCAGTAAGTAATCCAAAGGGGGAGGGGGGGATCAAAATTACAGACAAAGGCAAGCACACTGTACGCTACTGAAATTAAACTGCTTTGAGTTCATTTGAAGAAGAAAAGTGGGTGATTGATTTTAAAATCTATAAATAAAATAAATCTTTTAAATAAAAAGAGATTTAAGGAATCCATCTTGTAATAAGTCTTTTAACAATTGCAGTTTTTTCACTTAATGACCGGGATTAATTTTTTAAAAAGAGGTATTAAGAGATTTTGTTGAAAAATTAACCGTGGGCTGTACAGTCATGTATTTTAAAGCAATTATTTAAAAATACCCAGCATTTTATGTAGCACATTTTAGGAATTCAGAGGGCTTTATATACATTGTCTCTGGAAATCTTGGATCAGCCCTTCAAGATAAGGTAGTACTGTTATCATTCCCATGCAGTATAGAGGAGGGGAGGCTGAACAGAAGAGAAAAATTGTTTGCTTAAGAACATAAGAAGAAAATTTGTTTGCCTAAGAACATAAGAACATAAGAAAGAGCCTGCTGGATCAGACCAGAGTCCATCTAGTCCAGCATTCTGCTACTCGCAGTGGCCCACCAGATACCTTTGGGAGCTCACATGCAGGATGTGAAAGCAATGGCCTTCTGCTGCTGCTGCTCCCGAGCACCTGGTATGCTAAGGCATTTGCAATCTCAGATCAAGGAGGATCAAGATTGATAGCCATATATCGACTTCTCCTCCATAAATCTGTCCAAGCCCTTTTTAAAGCTGTCCAGGTTAGTGGCCATCACCACCTCCTGTGGCAGCATATTCCAAACACCAATCACGTGTTGCGTGAAGAAATGTTTCCTTTTATTAGTCCTAATTCTTCCCCCCAGCATTTTCAATGTATGCCCCCTGGTTTTAGTATTGTGAGAAAGAGAGAAAAATGTCTCTCTGTTAACATTTTCTATCCCATGCATCATTTTATAGACTTCAATCATATCCCCCCTCAGACATCTCCTCTCCAAACTAAAGAGTCTTAAATGCTGCAGCCTCTCCTCATAAGGAAGGTGCTCCAATCCCTCAATCATCCTCGTTGCCCTAATTATCCCCAGCATAGAATTTGCCTTTTTCACAGCTGCCATGCATTGAGTTGACATTCCCATGGAACTATCAACTAAGACGTCCAAATCCCTTTCCTGGTCTGTGACTGATAGCACTGATCCCTATAGTGTGTATGTGAAATTTTGATTTTTTTGCCCCTATGTGCATCACTTTACATTTTGCTACATTGAACTGCATTTGCTTAAAGACCGATGAGTGAAGTCATGGGTAAAGGGAGATTCTAACCAGAGATTGTTCTTATCACAGCCCTCACAAATAGCAAATTCACTACATCAAATTAAGTAGGCATTTAGAGTTTCAGACCTTTAGTGAAAGCTCTGCTAGGTTGCTAAACAATCTGCTGATACCATGAGTATTTGCACTCCTGAGCATAAGCTATATTAAATTTGTCTAGCATTGCCGGAGTGTGTATGTTTAGGTTTGTGTGCACACAATCTGTGGACCAGAGGGAATTCCAATCAACTGTGTACTGGGAATGTGCCAGTTCTGATAATAGGAAGTGTATATTCTTTGAATTTGATTATTCTGTGACCTTTCGGTATGTACTTTACAGATTCAGTACATTGCCCAGTATCGAAAGGTACTTTTCCGAACTGTTCTGACATACTCAAGATAATCAGCAGTGCTCATTCACACTGCTACAGGATCTCTTTTTCATATTCAGCTGTTAGCAGATTTGAAACACTGTTTCTACATACTGTAAATACTATATTCCCCATAAAAAAGCCACAGTCAAGATAATACTAGATGACTACTCAGAAGCAAATTTACTTTAGTGAAAGTCCTGTTTTTCCCTGCATTTTTTTCTTTTATACATTTCATTTCACCCTAATATCTTCCTGTTCCCTGTGAGCTTGCTGGTTCAGTTATGGCACTTATGCATTAGTGGTTAATTATCAGCTATTGTTCATTATGAGCTGGGGGGGGGGGGTTAAGTACTTCTTTTTACTTTATAGCAAGCCAAAGCGACTATTCATAATTCTTTTAATTTTATTACCTATAATCATAGTGTGATTACAACGTACTATTTTAAATTTGTCAGTGGTATTTGCTGATTAAAAAGTGTGTAACAATATCTGTTCAAAGGAACAAGAGCTGATTATTTTATTTCATGAATTATTTCATGAATGCAATTGCAGGAAAGAGCAGAAAGTAATTAAGTTGGAAAGAAAATGAAAAAAAAATTAAATTTTCAATAGTCATCAGCCGTAGGTAACTTCAATAAGCTAGCACTGCAATTGCATTTTAATTTTTTAAATTATTACAAATCAAGTTTGAAAGAAGATGGAAAAGTAGCACAGACCACACTGGAATGCAACAGGCTGTTTATTATTTCATTTGGGTTTATGTTACGATGCTTCTCACCTTAACAGGGAGAGAAGGGAGAACCTGGAACAAAAGGAGAAACTGGGGAATCAGTAAGTGATCACTATAATTTATTTTTTGATTAATATGGCTGGGGTGACAAAAGAGGGATCACCTTATTATAGGCATGGCTGACAATGCGTGCTAGAGTTTCTTGAGCTGCAAATTTCCTACTCCAAAGCAGTTCCATTTAAGTAGGGTGCAACATAGATATTTGTTTGAAATATGTAGTTTGTCCCATTTTTTCACAGTGTGTTCAAAGTGGCTTACAGTAAAATCAAACACTACAAACACCATCAAAAACTACAGTCAGCAGCAAACAGATGTTACAATACAAGCCAATTGAACAGATTTCTAAACCCAGATCTGCCCCACTCACATAGAAAGACAGAGTTGATTTTTTTTCACTCCAAAAGAGACAGGCAGGTATGGCATGAAGGAAGCTTTCCCTCCATTTTATCTCCTGGCAGCCCTTCCTCCCAAGCACTTCAGCTAAGCACACTTCCAGTAGCAGTCCTTGACTGAAGAGTAGGATTGCCAATCTGCAGGTGCCAATCTTCCACTATTAGAATTGATCTCCAGATGATAAAGATCAGTTCTCTTGGAGAAAATGGCTGCTTTGGAAGGTGGACTCTATGATATTATACCTTGCTAAAGTCCCTCCCATCCCCATGCTCTACCCTCACCATGCTCCACCTCCCAAACCCCAGGTATTCAGATTTATTTACGGTCATTGATCAGTAATAAATCCCCAGGCATTTCCCAGCCTGGAGTTGGTAACCCTAGCTGAAGCGATGTTATGGGGAGTGGGGAGATACAGACACTGGAGAGGTCAGCTGTATACAAGAGAAGAATTCTGTACCCTTCATAAGTGAGCTCTCAACCCATTTGTTTCTACAAGATAGAAACAAAAATTATTCCAAAGTTGTTGCCATCGCCTCTAGATTTCCCTAGTTAGAGATTTGAGTACTATACCAGAGTTTGTAATTCTAAGCATTTTTAATGAGAAGTAAGTCTTTTTGAACTCAGTGAGACTTCTGAGTAAACAATCGTAGGACCAGCCTGTTGGTTTAATTTACATCTCCCATATTCTTATTTTTCTTTAAAGTTGTTGAGCAATACTTTCCTGTGAGTTATCTATGATGGCGGTGACATTTGTTTTTCTATTCTGCATCTAGATAACTGGGCCACCAGGGCCACAAGGGCCACCAGGAACATCAGTAAGTACAATTAGTAATATACTACATGGTGAAGGTGGAACAAAATGTCTCATTTATTCTTCTTGTCTGTCTGTCTGTCTGTCTGTCTGTCTGTCTGTCTGTCTGTCTGTCTGTCTGTCTGTCTGTCTGTCTGTCTGTCTTAGAGGAATCTCCCTGTGTATTGTTTCACTTAAGTGAAGGCAACAGTTGATAGTGACTTCAACTTCAACTGACTTTTATTAGGCATATCAATAAAACAAAATACAGGACTGAGTGCGTGTTAAAACAGGACATAAAACTGGACAAAGCACGTAAGGTTGGTACAGAAGAGGTGGTCAAGCTTCCATTATGTCTTTGACTTGAGCACTTCTAATAAAAATTCAGCGGTTTTTCCAGTTATCGCGCCATTGCTATTATTCAGCAGGTGAATAGTCTTTGTATGCTCCAAACAACTTTTTTTATTCCCTAGAGCCAGGACAAGTAGGGAGAGTCTTGGTAATGCATACCTCGGGCAAGAGTTGATAGTGACACAATGGCAAGTTTAACAAGGAGTATGGATGGTCAAATACCCATTGGTTTGGCTTAAATCCTTGCCTGCCATAGTGAGCCGGAATTCAACCCCTCAATGGGCTGTTTATTGAATGTAGACAGGTATAGTATGGTGCACAACATTGTACCATACACATATACAGTGAATGAGTACTGAGCCCCTTAGCAGACCCCCACGCTGTCCCCTGCTTCTGTCGACTGGTAGAACCCCCCAACCCGCTCCATGCCTCCCACAGCCACTGGCCATCAGCTCCTGTTCTTTTACCTGCCGCTGTTCAGCAGCTGCTCAGTGCTGCCTGCAGTGAGGTGTGGAAACACAATGCTTACTCACAGGTGGTCAAAGCAGTCACACACAAAACAATTACCAGCTGAACCTCCCCAAAGCATATTTTGCAGCATCCTTATTTAGAAAAAAACACTTTTTTTGTCTTTATCAAATCTCCGACTGATTCTACAGTTATTCCGGTTGGCTGCACAGAGTGAGAAAAAGCACCCTGCATGTCCCTACAGTTCCTCTAACTAAGCACATAGTGATAGACTAGGGGTGATTACATATAGAGCCTTCTCTCTGCTTTTGCTTCCGCACTGGAACATCTGTTTAGAAGCCTGCATGCAGTGATGGACTCCAATAATCCTTTCCTAGTCATTTCTAAGGTCTTTCCCAAATCTGCTTTTCCCTAATCTGTTTGAGAAGAGTGCTGTCCCAGCTTCCAAGCATGTTAAACCTGGTCTGATCAGAAAGGTGCCTGGTTTCAAAGGTCTAGACCCATGGTGGCGAACCTTCGGCACTCCAGATGTTATGGACTACAATTCCCATCAGCCCCTTCCAGCATAGCCAATTGACCATGCTGGCAGGGGCTGATGGGAATTGTAGTCCATAACATCTGGAGTGCCAAAGGTTCGCCACCACTGGTCTAGACTGCATCACTGTGCTTGCTTTCATCTGCAGCTTGTGGACACCATTTACTCTGGTGCACCACTAGAGGGCCCTTTAAAAAAATCAGTAATTGCTATGGCACATCAGGGGACAGTTCAGGGGAAATGGTGGCTGATGGAGGAAAGCACACACAGAACTCCCATATGGAAACTTCATTGAACAACTCTGTTTTTGCCACAGCAGAGGCCTATAACAAAGGCTCAACAGATTTTTTAAAAGACAAAAAGCAGCCTTGGGAGTTTGCAATTTTGAGCCAGGGGAGGAGAGAAAGGAATCCTTAATCATTCACTTGAAAATCATTATTAGGCTCAAATTATATGCCCATTTAGTTTTCCTCACTTTCTTCTTCCTTTTGCTGTAAAAGCTGCTCTCCCTCTTTTTCTTCATCCTTTTGTTATAGAAATCAACCGGTCCTTTGGAAAAATTTAAATTCATCTTCAAATTTAAACCATTATTTTGTTGTCTGTTACTATTTGATTAGTTATCCATTAAATAATGTAAAAGGACAATGACAGGAATATGGAAACCCTCAGTATTTGTTCGCTGGCGAGAGCCAGAAATTTGAGCACAAATGACAATAGTGAATGTTGTTTCCTTTGTTCCAAATACAGGGTCCTCATGGTCTTCCAGGACCTAAGGTAAGATTACAGGGCACTAAATGTGGAAAATAAAGTCACATTGAGTCAAATTAGTCAGGGAATGTGTAGGATGTTGCTCTGGACAGTAGGCTTTATGTAATTTCATGGCTTGCATGTGGCTGAATTTAACCCCATTTTTATTGTACATGTAATATTCAAATGTATATACCACCGCTCTATGCCATGTTTTTTAAAAAATGAAATTGTTAATTTTTTTAAAGGATTGTTAATTTAAATGATTTTGCAGTTATGCACCCTCTTCACTTCTCTACACTAAGTATCCACTTAAATACGGTTCTAATACATATATTTACGTGTAACACATGTCTAGTCTTCATTTTTCTGGAACTCAGGACTCCTCCTTTCCTATAAAGCCTGTTATATAGTTCAGAAAGTGTAATCAATCAAGTATCTTCTGTAAAAACCAATGGAACAAATTTGGCATTGTCTAGCGTGGCAATGAAATTGGGTGCAAAACACCATTAGTAAGTGCAGTGTTTCCTTGGATATTACCGTACTCCTATGCTAAATTACTCTAATCCAGGGGTCAGCAATCCGCGGCTCCAGAGCCGCATGTGGCTCTTTCGTCCTCATACTGTGGCTCCGTGTGGCAACAACAATAAGTCGCACTTTCCCGGAGAGGAAAGGATGCTGGAGGGAGGAAAGAAGGAAGAAGGGGGCAGGGAAGGAGGTGCGCTCGCTTCATCCCAAGTGCAACTTGCTGTCGTTGGTGTCGCCGCTGCTGTCTATCCCGCCCACTTGGCTGAAGGCAGGGCTTGGGGAGGCCGGTTGCCGGGGTGCGGTTTGGGGAGGCGGGGCCAAATGGCTCTTTGGGTGCTAAAGGTTGACAACCCCTGCTCTAATCTAAGCCCATTAAAATCAGTGACTATAGACTGGAGTAATTCAGCATGTTCTTCATAGTTCGATATGCAATTAATGGTTGTTTAGAAACATTCTGGTGATGTTGCTGGCTTTTTCTTGGTATATATTTCTTTTAGGGAGATGCAGGCATTGATGGAACAAAAGGCGACAAAGGTGCCCCTGGTGAAAAAGGAGACCGAGGTCCCCTGGGATTGCCTGTAAGTATCTATAAAGCCAGAAGGATTTCAAAGTCATCCTTTCTAGAAGCCTTTAAAAACAAACAAACCAAATTTGACCTTTTATACTTAAAAAGGGAAATGCAACAATATATAAAAAATGACAGGGAACTGCAGATAATGGTTGGATTCCCCCATATTTTGATAGCTTGGGAGATCTTGAGTCGTTGGATCCTAAACTGGTCATCTGTCAAGTGCAGGGGTCTGCAACCCATGGCTCTGGAGCCGCATGCAGCTCTTTCGTCCTTGTACTGCGGCTCCCTCTGGCCTCTGGCCTCCACTGAGGAGCCCACTGGCCATGAAGGCGGAGAAGATCTTCCTTGGGGTTTCGGTACCAAGCAGAGAAGACAGGCGGCCGTGGCTCCCGCCCTACTATGGCATGGGCCAGTCCTTCCCGCCCGAACCACAGTGGCGACGGCAACGGCGGCTGATCCACTCTGAGCTGTTCACTCCGCTTCCCCCAAAATCCAAACGGTGACTGACAGCACAAGCCCCACCTCCTATCCACCTTCCTTGCCCTCCATTGGTCCCTAACACACAAGGATCTGCCTGCTTTTTAGCCTCTCTATCAGAAACACTGATGTAATTCTCACACCAGTCTATGGAAACAGAGACATGGCGACGTGGAGCTTTCTGGTTAGCAAAGGTGTTCATTCGCCGTTTTGCCACTGCCTGGAAGGACTTTTTAAATTGGAAGTACAAGTGCCAGAATGTACAGATGAGATAGTGAGGAGAATTAGAAAATAGGGGCGGGGGAATAGATTGAGGGTGGGAGGGAAAGCGAGCCAAGTAGAGCTTATAGGAGGCATAGGAAGAGCTCATGCCTGTGCCAAAAAGCCCCAGTGGCACATTTTTCCCCAACAGGTGAAGGTGGCAATTGAGGCAGAAGGAGGTAGGGCTTTATGCCTGTTAAGGGTTAGTCTGATATGGGCCGAGAAGACTGGTGGAGATGTGTGGTCAGGGCCAATTGCAAGGAACGGTGGAAGTAACAGCAGATATGTAGTTGCCACTACTGAGCCATCTGTTATAAAAGGGGTCCCTTTTGCACCGCCTGTTTCGCACATCTGTAGCACTTCATGGATTTCATAAGCAAAACACTATAATTTACGTAAAGGTAAAAAAACAATATATACAGTGTTTTATATATATAGTGTTATCTTAATTTTAAATGTCAAAAAGTATTTGCGGCTCCACGTGTTTTCTTTTCCGTGGAAAACGGGTCCAAATGGCTCTTTGGGTATTAAAGGTTGCCGACCCCTGGTCAAGTGTAATAGCAGTTCTACTGGCAGAATGGCATTTCCACTTGCAGAGCAAGGGAGGCTGATTTTTGGTGATTCCTCCTTTCACTTCAGACCTCCAAATTGTTCCCCACACTGTTCCTGGCCATCCAGTCACCTGCAAGAGTACAATTTCAAGGGACATAGAGGCTACAGTGGGAGGGGAATGGAAGGAAACTTTCCTTCATTTAACACAACTCCATTTGTACTATTTAGAATCTGAGAGGAAATGTACCTGTGACTTTTGAACACATATACTTTTACTTCCATCATCACATGCAGTTGCCAACTCAGATGCCAAGACATGCAAGAAAGGAAGGGAAATAGCTTACAGACCTCTGCTCATCTGTTGAAGGATGAGCAAACACCTGGTGTGGTCCTTTTACCAAACACATCCACTGATCCACAGTACTCTGGCAAGGGCCCCCTCTTATAAAATTCCTAGCTAATCCATTTCCTGTGTAAAATATAGAAGCATATGACCACTGAATTTGTTTCTCTCACACACACAAACACACAGATATTTTTCATCAACTTAGGTAAATTAAAGCATTTTTAAAGGATACAGTTCTTGGCTCATGGGTCCTTTGTGAACTTCCTCACCAAAACAGGTTTCAGGTAAGCAAACTAATAACTTTGGCCACCTCTAAGGCTATTTGTGGCAGTGTGCCCATCCAACATGTATTTGTGTCTAGAAATAACATCTAGCTGGCTACTGACAAAAAAAGAATACTGGGCCAGATTGCCCCTTGGTCTTCCTTATGTTAGCTGTGATGGGGCACCTTTACCTGGTACTTCTAAGTCAGAAAAAAGCCTTGGTCATGTATTTTAGTATTTATACAGAAACCACTTCTAAGATATTCAAATGAATGTTGTTGGGGATACATAGCTGGGATGAACATGTTTTTATGGTCATGGGACCACATCAGTCAGCATGGTGGTTTCAGAACAGCAACTGAGGCACAAGTGACCCAACACCCTTACTGACCAGCAGTGGTCAACCAATGATAGCAGCAGAGGAGTCAGGAGTCTGGAGCAGACAAGAGTAGCTACAACACCCGACTCTTATTTGCTGCTCAGTGGCTGTGGCTTCTTACTTCCTTTAGCTAAACTTTGCTAGCCACAATTGAACCACATCTCTAATTCAATAAATAACAATATATTTATGGAACATTTTGAATGGTCAAAGCATTTCATGTATGCTCTCTCAATAATCCCTATAGTTCCTTTGGTCATTTAGGGGGCTAGGGCTGAGAATTAAGGGCTTGGGGATGATTCCAGTACTCTATTGCTCAAAGCCACAGTAGTGGAATCACTATCAAGCCATGCTCCAGAAAAAGCATTATACTTAACTTAGCAATTTCCAGTTGCCTGTGGCAGAATTTGGAACCTAGTAGTATGTTTGTATGCAGAGATGCACCATAGTCCCACTTGTCAAAGGGTTGCAGCTGCCCTATTCTCTCCATGTTAATTATCAGCTGTTTGGTGATAACAAATCAATGGAAAGGTAACAGCTCAATAAACAGAATTCAGTTGTCCACATGTGGACCATGGACCATGAGTTCAGTCATCACTATTGTAGAAAATTCAGTGGCATTACAAATTCTAGACTTCAAAGTCAAAATGGATAGGAACAAATCTAGAAAAAGACCCAAACCAACTCTGAAGCAAATTCCTGACTACATTGCCTTCAGCCTGACAATCCAACTATCTCATCCTATGCACCTGTGTAATAATTTTTGTGTCTGTTTTTACTACTTGCATCCAGTACACTTGGCTGACAATGTGCATATCTTTGTTTAATAAATGTCAACATATTTTATTATAGTTTTAGCATGATTTTAACAACACTGCCATAAATGTTAAGTGACTTCAAAAATTAAGTCAGTGAAGAATTCACTTATGGAACTCAGGCACACAAGAGGTTGCTGAACTAATTGGTTGGTGGAAATATCAAATTTAACTTAATGAAGCTTGATCAGGAACAGAGAAAGAAATACCCATCTCAAACAAAAATATGTTTATAACTATATTTCCTAAGGGTCAATGTTGAGACAAGACTATGTTATTTTCTTGTGTATGATGCTTTGTATGGTGCCCTGACTTCGACCTAGCCATGTGGAACAACTTGGAACCAGATAGGGATTATGGGTTACTATGGCATGCAGAGATCTAGACAAAGGAATCTGGATGAAAATCGTAATGTGGATGCAGTTAGATGTGTGTCTGCATTGGCTGTGTGAACGAAAACTTGTTTCCAACTCATGAGACTCATGTTTCCAAGACATGAGACTCTCCTGGTGGATGATTTTGTGTCCTACTCATGTGAATGATTCTCCAGATTAAATGGGCTTAAATTTCAAGAGCTGTCCAATTGTCACTGAACAGTTCTGGAATACTGGTGCCATTCTCTTTAAGTAGACCTACTGGAATGTTTGTGGCCATTTATGAGGACTAAGCATCATCAGGGATTGCAACCAACATGTCTAAATAGGTATGTATGACACAGAGGCATAGCTGGGCCAAATTACACTCGGTGCGCAGTGTGTTTTTTCCACCACCACCCCACCCCCCCCCCCTGGCGGCACACACCCCACCCCACCCCTTCTCACACTTACCTACGTTCCTTTTCTATTTCTAGTACTTTTTGAGGCTGGAAAAAGTGGCCTCTTCACAGTTCAGGGAAAAAACTGCCGGACGAACTATACTTCCCAGGAGACCTTGTGAGCCCCAAGGTCTCCTGGGAACTGTAGTTCCTCAGGCAGTTTTTAGCCTGAACTGTAAATAGGCCGCTTTTTTCAGCCTCAAAAAGTACTAAGAAAAGAAAAGGAACGTAGGTAAGTGTGGGAAGGGGTGTGTGTGTATGTGTGCCATGGGGAAGGGGGTGTCATGGGGGAAAGGAGGAGGGGCCGAGGCAATTTTCTGTCCCCCAGGCGTGCACTTGGTGCACGACGCACCCCCCGCCCCCTTGGCCCTCCGCCACTGGTGTGACATCAGTGATGGGAAATTCATTATGCAGTCACCTTTGACACAGATGAAAGCACAAGTGATATATACGAACCATTATGTTTGTAATATACACTAATTTTTAATGGTTTTAAAATTATGAATGATGTGAAGCAAGCAGAAAGGTTATTTTCCCCTGTTACTCCTATACCTCAGGGTCACCCAACATAACTAATTGGAGTAGTTACAAACAAACAAAAAAAGTACTTCACCAACTATATAAGATATTCATGGAAGTTACTGATTGAAATGGCTGTGAAATTATCAAACAAATCCATAGAAAATTGTTCTATCTCTAGCAATTAACCAGGATAAATAAATAGAACCTCAGTTCAGAGACAGGGTAGCTGTGTTAGACTGTAGCAAAAGTCCTGGATTCAAATCAGTCTCAGAAAGCAACAAGATCTTGTGGGGTACATGGGTTTGAGAGCCAGAGTTCCAATGAAAGGCGCTTTGACTCTCAAAAGCTTACACCATGAAAATCTTGTCTGAGGTACTATTGGTCTTGAAACTAGTTCTGTCCAGAGACACTGGATCTTCTACAGGTATTAAGCACCCTTTAGTGTGCTAATTAATTGGGAACTTTTTATTTTTGTAATTTTTGCCTTATTTTTGCCTGAAAAGCTATGTAAATCTTCAACGTTGTTTTTTTTAATTAGAATTTTAAAGTGCAATCCAGATAGCCAGGGGAGTGCTGAGGCGACTGGAGGTGGCGCTACAAAGGCAACACTGTGTCACCTCCAAAGGCTCTTCGGGCAGC
Organism: Sphaerodactylus townsendi; assembly: GCF_021028975.2. NCBI lineage: Eukaryota > Metazoa > Chordata > Lepidosauria > Squamata > Sphaerodactylidae > Sphaerodactylus > Sphaerodactylus townsendi. The sequence continues at coordinate 25,572,178 of NC_059432.1, forward strand.
ACAGCAGGGAGGGAAAACCCCCCAATATGGATTGGACTGTAAGCCATTCACTCTCTTCAGTACAATATACTATATTACATATTTTGTGGTTTTCTTAGTCAAGAAAGACATCTGATATTGACTATGCAACATATTTTTTTTTGCTTGGTTATCCTAATGGGAGTTTCAGCAAAGGGGATCTGCATTTGCTAACAGCATTATATACAAATGTGCTTCACTGGCATACCTTCTATGTGTGTGAGATGGAATTCTTTCTCATTCTGCACTCTGTTGTGTTGAATGGGGAGTAATTAGTTGCACATTAATACTTTGAGTATGACTTGAACTGGATCAGGCCAAGTCATTCAGAATCATCATGTTAATGCAAACATGTTATAACTTTTGCATTTAATTGCATGTTCTGGCTACATATAGAAGAGGTAAGATGTTTGTAGTTTCTACTTAGCATTTGTATCCATGTTCATAGAGACTACAGAAAGTCACACCAAAGGACATGAAATCTGTGTGTAACAAATATTTACATAATCTGTGTAGAATTGGATATATTTGAATTCATATAAAACCTCGTTAAGTTTGCTTGGATTTCTCTCATAACACTTACTGTGATCAGATGTTCATAAATTTCTGAAGCTACTTTGCATAAAAGATACAGCTTTCTTTTGAAGCTGTTTTCAGACATACTTTCAGTTTAGTTCCAATTCTCTGAGCAACCAGTAGTGTTTAACCACTTAACTAAAAAAAACCAGGTTGCCTATCTGTAAATGTTATTCTTTCAGTAGTCATTTGTGTGTTCACACTGATGGCCTTTTTCATATGTACAGAACTTTGATCTAGAAACTTCCAAAAAGTTTTTAAACCCAAATGTCATTTTCCCTCAGACGTATAGTTGTCTGTACATGCCTTCATACTCAGTTCCTTCTAAAAAAGCTATACCACAGCAACTTTAAAATGCTTGGTATGGTCAAATGAATGCACAGATGACCACTTGAAGAACAGCACTTATAAGTAAGCAACCATTTTTACTTCTTTGTGGTTTCTGTGCCTCACACTGATGTACCTGTGTGGTGACTAGCAAGCTTACCTACAGACATCTAGAAGAAAGGGTGGAGTACTCTACCAAAGAATAGAGCAACTTGGATATCAAGGATAGCAACTTGGATATCAAGGGCATAGTGCCACATGAATGTGGAAGATTGGGTCCAGGTGGCTGCTCTTCAGAGTTCAGGAAAAGGAATCTCTTTGAAGGCTAAGGATGTGGTAAGTGTTTTAATGGAGTGAACTGACTTGTCACAAGAGGTTGTTTCAGGGAAAGTTTATAACAGGGCTTGGTGGTTAACATAACTCACTGGTTGAAGATCTGGGATGATACCCTTTGTCCTTTCTTTGAACCTGAGGAACAATGAAACAGGCCATGGTGTTTTCTGAATGAAGCAGTTTGGACTAGGTGGAATGACTGTGCTCTCCAAACATAACAAAGAATTCATGGCTTTCCTTGTTTCCAAGGCTGGATTTAGGAAGTGAGGAGAATGAACTGTTAAGAAGATACCCAGAGACCTCCTCTAAAAGAAAGGTGATGTCCAGCCATCTTTTTGCTGCAAAATAGAAGGCTCCTTAGCACAGTGTTGACTTCAATGCCTGTCCTGGCTGAGCAAACTGCAAGCAGGAGAGTCACTTTATGAATAAGAATATTAAATCACTGGACTACAAGTTGGGTGAGAACAAGATGGAAGTCTTATGCAGGTTAAGTAGCATCACTGGAGATTGGGGTCAGTGATACCCTTGAAGAATCACTTCAGCAGAGACTGGGTAAAAAGTGAGTGACCCTGGATGAGAGGTTGTGAAACTCTGAGGGCAACTAGTTGAACTTCAAGAACAAAATATGCCAAGCCTGGAAAATGTAGATAGAACAAGTACTTTCTGATGGAAGTCATTGGATTGGTGGGATGGGTTCCATCTCTGTGCGAAGACAAAAGTGGTGAAATGCTTCCAGTTACCCTGATAGAACTGTCTGGTTGATGGATGGATGACATTTAAGATTATCTGAAGTTGGCGAAGAAATCAACAACTTTGCTTAGAATGCCCAGATGTTTTAAGTTGCTGAGCAGCAGCAACGATTTGTGGGAGGATGAGTACTTGTATGATGTGGCAGACAAGAACTTGCAAGATTATGAATCATCCAAAGGGGCCAAGATACTTCGCGATGATGAAAGAGGTCACAAGTTGCCATTTCTGTTGCTGTCAGGACTGGAGTATGTGTGGCCATACAAAGGGTTGTTGCATGGCTTCTGATGAAGATGCAGCAGAAGTGGACAATGGGCAGAATGCTGTGACTGATGGCAGAAATAGCAGAGGTAAAGAGAGTGGTTCCCTCCCCATTATGCATGTGGATACGCAAGATCCCCAGAACCGTGGATGTCACACTGTATGTATGACACAATGGAATATTTATCCCTATTCTGATGGCACTGTTATTCTTGTTCCCAGCAATGGAGAGGGTAATTGGGAGAGAGAAGTCAAAAAATCTTCCCATCTCCATGATACCAGGATTGGTGTGTCTAGAACAGGGGTAGGGAACCTGTGGCTCTCCAATTGGCCATGCTGACAGAGGCTGATGGGAATTGTAGTTCCTGAACTTCTGGAGAGCCGCAGGTTCCCTACCCCTGGTCTAGAACTTCAGTGGAGAGTATCTGGAAAAACCTTGTTATGAACAGTACAACAGGGATCTCTCCCACAGAAAGATCAGTGAAGTTCTATGAGGCAGAAGTGATTGGGAAGGTGCTCATGAGGAGTCTTTTAACAGAGAAATAACCAATGGGCTAGACAACTAAAGAGAGGCCCCTGTCGGCCAGTGAAATCCTCACAACTGGAATTGTGTTTTAGAGAACCTTGAATATTGGCTGTAGTTCCAGTGTCTGCTCTGGCAAGCTTAGGGCTGGAGAGGCAGGAAAATGATACTGACTTTTGGTTGGTGCTTTGCTTTGTTCTTCCTTCTCATTCTATCAGCTGGAGGCTGATACTTTTGAGGCTTATTGTTATGCTGGTTCAGTATCAGGGAGCCAGCCCTCCCCCTTTGGAGGCTTGGCATCAAAGACTGAAGGATCAATGTGTCTGGTGTCAGATCAGAAATAGGAGGCACCAAGATCAAAACACATTTCTTTGTCTTCTTCACTGTAAGTGCACAGGCACCCCACAAGACTAAAGGAATGGGAAAGTGGTAAAAATTAGACAAGGACAGTGGATTTTTTTTTCAAAAAAGAAAACTTATTCTCAGAGAAAGACAGCTGTAAAGAAAGGTTGCCTGATGCTGCTGTCACTGTGGCAAATGAAAAAACTGAGCAGAGAGATATCATTTTTCACACTTGGGTATGGACAGAATTGTGTATCTGAGGGGAGATGCCTTTCACATTTAAAAACTAGCTCTAGAAGTTTCCAAATGATGGATCTACGCAGGCATTAATCTCATCAGTGTAACGCACAAAGATCGCAGAGTAGTAAACACATAATACAATATTATTGATCTACACTGTTATCCACAACTGTTAACAGATTTGTTCAAAAACTATCTGTGCATTCTAAACAAAAGCCAGTCCCCACACCAAATGTATTTAAGGTCTCTCCCTTGTTAAGATACTATGTTCCCATAGCTATAGTTCATCTTCATGGCCTTCTGTGCAGTTTTTGCAATCATCAGAATGACTCAGAAAATTCATTAGGAATGACCTCAAATTCCAGGTCTGTTCACTATTAATAGCACAAATTCATTTACTTCAGTGAAGTATAAAGAGCACAATCATACAGCCAATGCTGATGCACATGTTAATGTAAATCTGCATCATAATTTTCATATGTGTTACTGTTTTTGCCCAGTATAACCAATCCAGGTTTAAACAGAACTTTCATCACCTTTGTTCTTTAATCAAGATATGTTAACAGCTATATGGATTAGCTGTTCAATTTCACTGCTTTCCATGGTGCTTAGATGGGAGTGATGTGGGCTGAATTGTATGTAAAGGTTTGAAAGGGTTGGGGGTTTTGTATTTGTTCCCCAATTGATTGCTTTCTATTTGAAAAATTCCTGAAAAGGATGTGGTTTCTTGGAACTTACAATAAAATTGGGACTCAAAGCATCTGCATCACTTCCCAAAGTCTGTTTGAAAACACAACTGTGCATTAGAACTCACTATTATCACTGGTCGGTCTGCCTCTGCTGATCCTTAGTTCTGCTGTTGCAATCGTTATCTCCGCCACATTTGCCTGGAAACATTCTTCTGCAGGGGGAGTTTTGGTAGAGTACGTGAAGGCATAGAACTCCCAAAGGGATCCTGAAGCAACCAGCCCATGTTGCATTTAGTGTGTCTGTTTTTTGTTGGCTTCTTTGTAAGTGCCATCACCTGTCTTTGAGATCCAAGTTTTGTTGTTTTATTGTGAGCATATGTTTGTCTTGAGTCACTGCTTCACTCACCTCTTCCTTCCCCTCCTCACCCCCATTCCTTCTTGCCTTTTGTTTTGTTAACCCTTCCCTGTCTGTCCAGGGTGCTTCAGGTTTAGACGGCAGGCCTGGCCCACCGGTGAGTTCCATTTCTCCATTACCCTACATTCCTCTTTCCTAATACTATAATTTGTTGTCTTTGTCCTGCCACAATTGTATCTGTACCATTGTCTTTCCAAAAACTTAGCATAGGACAAGTGAAAATTCTACATTTGTATGTCAAAGAACCATAAAGATATGATTTACAATATTAGATGTTCACATGGGCTTAAGGATATAGCCTCAAAGACAATCCAATACACTTGTTAAATTTTGAAAATTATAAAACTGAAACCCTAGCACCGTGGTGGCGAATCTTTGGCACTCCAGATGTTTATGGACTACAATTCCCATCAATTCCCTACAGTTGGCCATGCTGGCAGGGGCTGATGGGAATTGTAGTCCATAACATCTATCACTGCCCTAGCATGTACACAGAATTAATGTTACATACCTCTGCCCTTGTACTGTGAGGTGATCACAATCTTCTTCCCCATGTCAGACTTACATAAAATGTCTTGTCGCACAGTAATGCTTGGTATGAAAGTTATGTGAGCATGAAGCAATCTGGTGCAGTCAATTTATTGCAACCAGTTTCTCCAACTAATTTAAGAACATATTTTTCACATATAGGTGATCCAGAAATAAAACTTGCTGTCATTTTGGGAACACTGTTGTACCACACTTAATATACTTTTACATCTACCCAAGTGACATTCTCAAATCTACCTCTGTGTGAAATGGGCAATGATTCTGAGGTCCATTTTATTAATCTGAACTGGCAGGTGACCTGAGAACAGTCTTCACACCAAAGCTGTGGGGGTCTGTTCCTGCTTCAGTTGCAGAGTTGTAATCAAGATCTGAAAGTCAATTCATATGGTCTATTCTCTGCAAATAACAATTTTTGATTTATGTACTCACATTCTTATGGTAAATCAGAAAATGTAATGAGCTGAAAAACCACTAATAGCATTTTGCAAAAAAGATAGGAAAAATTACTTTTCTTTTTGACTCTGGGATGTAATCCTAAAACTGTAGAAAGTTTGTTGTATCAGACATGCTGAAGCTAGTGAAGTGCATAGTATTCTTGAGTAACTTTGGACAAAGTATGAGTAAAATACTCAGGACCTCTTCCATGTTGATAGAAGATACTATCTCAGGTTAATAATCTTGAATTAATAACCTGAATTATGTCAGCTATTATTATTCTAAAAGACAAAATAGCAACATTAATTCATTTTATGAAATAGTTCAGAATTCTTAAACAATTATTAAAATGTGCAGTTATTATTTTCGATAGGGTTTCATATGTCAGACACACCCCATAATTAGTAGTAGTATTTTTTCATCTTTTAAAAATATTGGGAGGTTTTCTTGGTTTCGTATAATCGTACAAGATCTTCTAATGGAGGAAATTGTTGTCAAATTATATTACACTATTCATTATGCACTCCTTAAATTAAGAAGTAAATTTTCTTCTTGGGCATATTAAAGGGGAGGGCCGATGAACTGCTAATCTAGCCCAAATATGCAGTCTTCTAATAGTGAGATTTTTGATTTTCCTGATGAGGTTCTGACACAGATGAAAATAACATCCTTTAATCTCAGCCTGTGGAAAGGCAATCTTCTCTGCATTCATACAAACCTTCTCAAAAATCGACTAAAACCTTTGGAGGTGCCAGATTTGGAATCAGTAGCTTCATTATTTCAAACATTTTGTGATAGGTGTTCATGTCCTTTTTTTGTAGTAAAATGTACAGGCATGGAAGATATGATACATTGGCATGCCATATGTACGGTTGGTTAAACATATTGGTCGCTTTATCAAAGGTGCCATCTCAATAGATGGGGAGATGAAGTTTCAATTTGAGCACAAGATCTCTATCACCTAAGACCAGAATTCTGTTTGGATTATCCTTTCCTGAATAGTAAAGTATCAGTTAACTATATTTTTCAGGAATGTCAAAATATATTGTTTTTGGGTTCGGCAAATTACCGTCTGTTCTGTTCACATTGTGAGGAGTAGCACTTACTGCTCTCATGTCTTCTTATATTTTGCTTCTGGGAATGTTTGCTGCTGCTTTTTGACAATAGGAGTCATGACTGTTCTGTTGGTTCTTGAAACATGTTGCCACCTTTTGTTTTGATGATTGAATGCACTTTGTAGAAGAATTCTGTCTGCATCTCCAAGTCACCATTCCATTGCTAGTGCAAAAAGCGAGATATCCAACTCCCCAAGTAAATCCTAACTTAGTTATTCATCTGGTTTCTTGAAATCTCCATTGTTAGCATTATGGGGGGAAATAGACTTGTTTAGATCAAATCTAAAGGGGAAATTAACTTTTGAGGGGAAATTAACAAAAATGGGAATATATTAAAACACACGTTTAAATTAACACACACATGCAAGAGGAAATAAAAGTTGTTAGAGGGGATTAAAGAAGGGAGAAAAAGACCATGCTACCTGACCAGAAGTGCAGGGGTCCCAAAGAAGAAGCAGAGCAGAAATGATCCAGCATCTCTGGGTGAGAAGTCCTGGTTCTGAAGAGGACAGCTCGTACTTGAGAGGGAAAGACCTCCTCAGATAGCCAGAGATGTGATTGGAGACAAAGGAACTGACTTCCATCCCCATTAAAAAGAGTCCTGAGTGGATTAAATGTTGTCTGAATGGAAATGTGAACTGAGTACTGGTCCTATTTAATGAGAGACAAAGACCTTTGGGTGTGTGACCAGAGTCTGGGTTCAGGAATTACTGGTAATGGATGTGGAAGTGGGCCTGATGAAGTTAGAAGAGGTGCTTGCTTGCTTGGGTTGTTTCCTCTATTGGTATGATGAGAAATCACTAAGGAGGGGTAGGTAAAACATGGGAGTAGTAGGAGCACTGAGAAATTAACACAATTATGCTAATGTAATTAGCCACCCCAGGTCGTTCTGTCTGGCAGCACAGGGAGAGTTAAGAGGTCAGGGCCAGGTCTTTCCCTATAAGTGTCAGCTACGATACTCCAGGATCTCCTGGGGAGAAGTGGTGTCCATGCGTACAAGGTATTCTATTAGTGCAACTGTGCGCTACCAGAGTTGGGTCAGTTTCTTGGGTGAAACTGCCATATTGTGTACCCCTATAGCCAAGTGCCATAGTTGAATGGAGATGCAGGGCGTTCTGAAAGGATGTCTGCACATGGGTATATCCTCAGCTTAACATACCAAAATTTGAATTTATTATAGTGTGTTTTTTTCCGGATGGGCATTTTTCCATGTGGGCATTTTTTGGTGTGAGCGGTTTTCTGTGTGGGCAACTTTCCAGGTGGGCATTTTTCCGCATACACATTTTTATTGTGAGCATTACTGACAGTGGGGTTTTTAATCTGTGCACATTTTTTCATATGGGCTTTTTTCATGTGGGTTTTTTTTTTGGGAACTGTTATCTTCTCTCTATGATATAATTTAGATGGAGAGAGATAGACTGCCCAAAAGCCACTCAGTGAAATTGTCCAACATTCTAACCACTATACCACACTGGCTGTCATGAAATGCTGGGCTTCTCCCTGGACTTCTGTTGAGGAATGCCAATTGAATGCTTCCCAGGAACAAAAAAAATCCTGAATTTTTTTTTAAAGTTTCATATCCAGGGTAAACTGGTCCAAAGACTGGATAATGTCCTAGATTGTTTATTAGTTAATATGACAAAATGTAAACCAGATTTAGCATGAATTTTTTTAAAACAAAAAACAGAGGACCATTATTAGATTTCCGTTTTGCCACCCCCTGTAGAGTAATGCATACATGACAGATAGGTAAACAGAATGAAACTTGAAACTGAATGATGTTTTCTTCTGTGTATCTACAGTTATCCCTTCCACCTCACAACATTCCACATCAATGTTTCGATATAACACAGATTGGCATAAGAAATTAAATGGGAATTTTGGGGGGAGTTTTGCGGAAGCTGCGGATGACACAGAAGAAGTTTAGAAACTAAAAAATGCATAAAATATATGTATAGTATTGTATAATGTCAACATATTTTCTCTTTTAATACAATGAATATATACATTTTTGTTTAAACATTGAAATAAAAGAAAAATACTTCTTCTCTGGTACGAAAGGAGGACCAAAAGATTTTATGTGGATGTCCAGATTGGGGAGGGGGGGGGGGTGTACCGTGCCTCTAACCCCTGCAACATGGAAGGGATAACTGCATATATCTTTTTTATTACCTGCAACATGGTGACCAATCAGCCAGCATAAGTTAGCTTCATAAAATGTGTTGCAATATGTCCTTATATCCACCAACCCAATCTCTTTTTAAAAGTTTACAGTATGATCACATAGTTCCTTCTCTTACAGCTTTTAGCTTTGTTGGTGATGGAAAGCAACATATTTTCTAAAGATGTTGCCCAGGGCAAGCATTGAGCTGTGTGTTCCCCCAATCCCTCAACATCATGTGGAGTTTGCAGGGGCACAGTTCAAGGCTGGCCGCAGCCAGATCTAGGTTTAAATTGAAGGTTCGCCTCCATAGCTTGCAATTTAAAGCTAGACCTGCCCAAGGCCAGCCTTGAACTGCATACACCCTCAACTCCATGTAGAATGAGGGGGCATGCCATACAGTTGAATGCTGGACCCAACCCTGCCTTGAACTGTACCCCCACCCCTGAACTCCACATGGGGTTGGAGGACACACAGCTCAAGACTTGCTCTGGGTGCAGTTTGATAGTGGGGGACATGGCTATGGGGGGCAGCTCTGGGCTGCCAGCTGCCCCCCTCAAGCAGCACCTGAGGCATGAGCCTTGGCTTGCCCCATCCTAGTTATGCCCTTGGTGATGGAACCTCAAGAGAATAAAATGTATTATCTAAGATATCATAAGTATTCTTGTCATAACTATACCATCTACATTGTGTGAACAGGCCGTACTTTAGGCATATAACTGTTATCTCTGTCAACTCTGAAATCTGTAGTGTTTTAATGGAATCCTTTGCATGACAAAACTTTCCTTCTCAGCTCTTGTTTCTCCCCAGAGGAACCATGCTCTGGTCTAGTTTAAAAGATTTTTGACTTAATAAATGGCTTAACAGGCTAACTTTCATATAAAATTGCAGGGCACTCCGGGACCAATTGGAGTTCCAGGACCAGCAGGACCAAAAGGAGAGAGGGTAAGCCCTATTTGGCAAACAGTCTATTGTCCCAATTGTCCATATCTAGGGATGTGCACAAGAAAAAAATTGGTTTTTTTTAATCTTTGGGAGGATGTAATTATTAATATTCTGGATTTCAGGGAGGGCATAATTATCAGTATTCTGGATTTTTGAATCTCCAATATTGGTTCAATATTAAGATTAAGGTTCTTCCACAATTCCAAAATTACTCAGGTCCATTATTCCTTATGGGAATCTTTTGGGGGAGGGGGATACGAAGTGGCTTTTTTCAAACAATTGACACAAAAATTGCAGTAGAGCTGGTACTGCCTGTACTAAAGAACTCCCCAGTTTCAAGTGAATTGGACCAAGTTTCAAGTGAATTGGTCCCCTGAATAAGATGCCCCAACCATCCTCTGTTGTTTCCTGTGAAGAAAAAATGTAATGCTTTCTCCAGGGCAAAGAAGCCAATACCCAAATATATAGAAGCAAGCAACTGCTGGCCCAAATAGAACATACAAGACCTACAAGAACCAATGCAGAACCAGGGAATTCAAGTCAGTGTAAAAACCAGAGAATCTAGATGAAACAAAAAAATTGCATTTAAAAATTCCTAAACATAAAAACATAAGAACATAAGAACATAAGAACAAGCCAGCTGGATCAGTCCAAAGTCCATCTAGTCCAGCTCTCTGCTACTCGCAGTGGCCCACCAGGTGCCTTTGGGAGCTCACATGTAGGATGTGAACGCAATGGCCTTCTGCGGCTGTTGCTCCCGATCACCTGGTCTGTTAAGGCATTTGCAATCTCAGATCAAGGAGGATCAAGATTGGTAGCCATAAATCGACTTCTCCTCCATAAATCTGCCCAAGCCCCTTTTAAAGCTATCCAGGTTAGTGGCCATCACCACCTCCTGTGGCAGCATATTCCAAACACCAATCACATGTTGCGTGAAGAAGTGTTTCCTTTTATTAGTCCTAATTCTTCCCCCCAGCATTTTCAATGAATGGTTCTAGTATTGTGAGAAAGAGAGAAAAATTTCTCTCTGTCAACATTTTCTACCCCATGCATAATTTTGTAGACTTCAATCATATCCCCCCTCAGCCGCCTCCTCTCCAAACTAAAGAGTCCCAAACGCTGCAGCCTCTCCTCATAGGGAAGGTGCTCCAGTCCCTCAATCATCCTTGTTGCCCTTCTCTGCACTTTTTCTATCTCCTCAATATCCTTTTTGAGATGCGGCTGACCAGAACTGGACACAGTACTCCAAGTGCGGTCACACCACTGCTTTATATAAGGGCATGACAATCTTTGCAGTTTTATTCTCAATTCCTTTCCTAATTATCCCCAGCATAGAGTTTGCCTTTTTTACAGCTGCCATGCATTGAGTTGACATTCCCATGGAACTATCAACTAAGACGCCTAAATCGCTTTCCTGGTCTGTGACTGATAGCACTGACCCCTGTAGCGTGTATGTGAAGTTTAAATTTTTTGCCCCTATGTGCATCACTTTGCATTTTGCTACATTGAACTGCATTTGCCATTTCTGAGCCCACTCACCTAATTTATCAAGGTCCGCTTGGAGCTCTTCACAATCCTTTGTGGTTCTCACCACCCTACATAATTTGGTATCATCTGCAAACTTGGCCACAACGCTACCCACCCCTACTTCCAGGTCATTTATGAATAGGTTAAAGAGCACTGGTCCCAAAACGGATCCTTGGGGGACACCACTCCCTACCTCTCTCCATTGTGAGAACTTCCCATTTACACCCACTCTTTGTTTCCTGTTTCTCAACCAGTTTTTAATCCATAGGAGGACTTCCCCTCTTATTCCTTCATTGCTGAGTTTTCTCAACAGTCTCTGGTGAGGAACTTTGTCAAAAGCCTTTTGGAAATCCAAGTAGACAATGTCCACCGGTTCACCCCTGTCCACATGCCTGTTTACACCCTCAAAGAACTCTAGTAAGTTTGTAAGACAGGATTTGCCTCTGCAAAAGCCATGCTGACTCTTTCTCAGCAGGTCTTGCTTTTCTACATGTTTTATAATTTTATCTTTAATGATAGATTCGACTAATTTACCAGGAACAGATGTCAAACTGACTGGCCTGTAATTTCCCGGGTCTCCCCTAGATCCTTTCTTAAAGATTGGTGTGACATTGGCCATCTTCCAGTCTTCAGGGATGGAGCCTGATTTCAGGGATAAGTTGCATATTAAAGTGAGAAGATCAGCAATTTCATGCTTGAGCACTTTAAGAACTCTTGGGTGAATGCAATCTGGGCCAGGGGATTTGGTAACATTTAGTTTATCAATGGCTGCCAGAACTTCTTCCTTGTCTACCACTATCTTCACTAGTTCCTCGGATTCGCCTCCTAAGAAGCTTGGTTCAGGTGCAGGAATTTTCCTCACCTCCTCTTGGGTGAAGACAGATGCAAAGAATTCATTCAGCTTCTCTGCAATCTCCCTGCCATCTTTTAGCACCTTAAACCCTCATCTAAAGTTGGATAAAACCTAACAAGAAAAGCCCCAACAGAACAACACAAACCTTTTAAAAGCTAAAAGTAAGCTTAAAAAGGATCAGTAAAAGAACAAAAAAAATCCTAGTCCCTTCTTCCACAAATCCAGCAAAACTTGAAATAATAATTAAAAATATTTTAAAATACAGTTCAGTCATACCACAAGAAGAGGGTAAGTGTCTTCAAGCAGGGAGGTAGAAGTAATCCAGCTGCCAAAAATTCAAGGCTCACAAGCCAGAGCAGCCAGGGGCATGCCTCTCAAAAAAATAATCTTAATTGTATTGGAGTCAAACTGTAGTCTAGGCCTCCTTTTATCCCCTTTGCCAAGGGTCTGAAAGAAACTGAAACCTAGCTTTTCTATGAAAGAATCAGTCTGGGCAGACAGAGTTCTCCCTATTGTGTGACTCTGTATGTGAGATCTGCCTCCCTTGTGTTACCTGAGAAATCTGCAAAAAGAAAAATTCAACAATTTTGGAGCTTCAGCCCACTTGCCCCAGAACTGAATATCAGGATATCGGAATTGTGCGATTCTCACATATCTATAGAGATGCCAAATATATATTTAAAAATACTGTTAATGTATGCTTCAGGCATATACTCACACCAGATATATCCAAGCACATCCCTAGTCCCTACACAATTGCCAATACATCAGTAAAACGTTGGCAAAATTGTTGTTTCATTTTTAGATAATCTAATTATCGCTACTTTCATACTTTCTGCCACTTTGCGTGCTTTTCATATATAATTCGTTCTATTGGTTTATCTTCATGGTAGGCAGATACCTTACAGGAGATGCCAGTAGGTTCTAGATCAGGGGTAGGGAACCTGCGGCTCTCCAGATGTTCAGGAACTACAATTCCTATCAGCCCCTACCAGCATGGCCAATTGGCCATGCTGACAGAGGCTGATGGGAATTGTAGTTTCTGAACATCTGGAGAGCCGCAGGTTCCCTGCCCCTGTTCTAGATTAACAACAGAAGCTCAGTGCAGTGTTAGATGACAGTAAACTGTCATATTAACATTCTGATGTCAAGCTATATGTTCAGCAAAATATTACTTTTGGGGATGTGTGGGAAACTGCTCTCTCCAGTACCATCTTAGCATGATGAAAGAGCTGAGTCTGAAGAATGCTTTTGCTGCAGTATCAGCAGCTGAGTGGTACAATAAAAGATACAATACTCGCCACTTTCTCTATATGTGCAGTTCTTTGAACATCAAAAAATTTGTTTTTCTTCCTAATTCAATTTTAGGGCAGTAAAGGAGACCCTGGAATTGCCGGATCAATGGGGCCAGCTGGACTTTCTGTAAGTACAGATGCATTTTTATTTTCCCCTAATTTTCATGAAACTTCCATCAAGAAACAGTACTATAGTAGACTTCTGCTGTCCTTTATTTTTTGTACAAGGGAAAGAACTTTTAAAGAAAATCATTATTCACAAGAATAAAAAGGTAATCAGTTTAGAATTTGAGTAAGAAATTCTCCTTGAATACACCCTTCTCCTTATTTTTACCTTGAAGTGGGAAAATGTTCATAGATGTAGCAAGTACATGCCAATGCCCTTGAACTACAGCAGTGCACTGCCAGTCATGGCCAACCCCATCTGTATACATAATTTGCTAAGGGTTTGGAATGTCTGATGACAAACCCACAGCCAATAAGTGTGAAGTGCATCTCTCACATTCTAACCACCACCCATATCCAGACGCGTAGCGGCAATGGGGACATCTGGGGCGGCTTGTCCTGGGTGCCACCATTGCCGTCATGTCGCGAGGGTGGTGCTGGGGGCAGGGCGTGTTGGGGGTGTGCGGGCAGCTCACGCCCTGAGCACAGTCCCCCCTCCGTCACTGCCCAAAACCCTTCCTGCCCAAAACCCTGGGGGCCTCAGGAAGCGAGGTGGGGGGAGAAGTGGGCCTGATCTTCCATGTTGGACACAGTGCACTGAGTTTAGCATGGAGGATGGGGCCTCCCACCTATCTTCCCTGTTTCTGTATGACTTGGAAACAAGGAGGAAGGGAAAATCAGCCTGATCTTCCATGAGGGTCTGAGTTAGCTGAGCCCCGCATGGAGGATCAGGGTCCCTTTCCTGTTTCCAAAGCTGTGCAGAGTTTGGGAAACAAGGTAAGGGAAACAGTCCTATCCTGCCTGCCCTCTCCCCCAGCCGCCCAGCATCTAGAGTCCATTTTATTTTAAAATGGGTTTTTCTGCAAGTCTACCATATTGTACCATTTTTTTGTTCGCTACCAGGAACAGGGCTGGCCCTGCCCTTTAGGCAGAAATCAGTGGATTTTCTAAATCCAAACTGAAACTAAGGATTTGAGTATTTGCTGAACACTTATTGACATGCCCTAAATTCAAACCCTACTTTAAATTTCAAAGCCATCTCTCATTGATGGTAGCAAAATCAAATAAATAACTAAGTCTAGTAAGTGTGGGCACCAATGGCCATTTCCCCACTCACTTTTTGTTGCGTGCTACTCACGGCAAGTAACGCGAGGTCCAGCCGCACTCCCCACTACCTCAGCCGCGACCATGCAGCGACCCTGATTCTGCCACTCTCCTTCCTCCTCAGCGCGCGACAGTTCTGTTCCTGGATGGTCAAGCACTTTTTCCAAAACCCCGCACTTGGAGTGGGGAAACGCGGGGGGGGGGGTGTGTGACTCTGGGTTTGATTTTCCCACCACTGAGTGACTTTTTAAAACATTTTTTTAACACCAGAAGCCCCGCTGGGTGAGAAGTCCAGAGAGAGGGCAGAGAGAGAAAGGGGAAGCGGCGCGTGTGGGTGCACGCATAGGTTTCGTTTTTTGCACGAATTGGGTCCTCCCTGAAGATTATCTGCACGTCGGTTTGAGCACTCAAATAGATGTGGAGACGTTGATTCTTCTTTTAAAAAACAATCCCCGCCCCAGCACAATGCAGCAGCCAATCAGGGCAGCCCCTGAGCGGATTGCGCATTTGTGGGGAGTCCTGCGTGGCTGCTGTGCGGCTGCCGGTTTGTTGAACCAAGGGGCCAGAAGCTGCGGTGGGGACCATGAACCCACACTCAACAGGTCCTGCAGCATATTGACCTCCATTTTGTAAGTGGGGAAATGGCCAATATCTCCTCCTCAGGAACTACATGTCCCATTTTGATTGTTTATTTGTGGGTCATAATGCAGTAGAAAGTTTTCTCTAGGGTTGCCAGCTGTCAGCTGGCACCTGGTGGGAGACTGTGCAGCAGGGGCGTGGGGGCCACAGTCACTGTGAAGGCAGACCATCACTCTGGTGAATTTCCTTTTCCTCTATGGATTACCATGACCTCGATGGCCCAGGCTTGCTTGATCTCATCAGATATCGGAAGCTAAGCAGGGAGACCTGGTTTATACCTGGATGGGAGATCGCAAAGGAAATCCAGGGTCACTATGCAGAGGCAAATGGCAAGCCACTGCTGAACATCTCTTTCCTTGAAAACTTGATGTTACTTTTGACCACTGATTCAGTCTCAATATTACAAAATTAAATCTATGGCTCATTCTGCACATTCAGAATAATGCACTTTCAAACTGCTTTCAGTGCTCTTTGAAGCTGTGCGGAATGGCAAAATCCACTTACAAACAGTTGTGAAAGTGGTTTGAAAACGCATTATTTTGCGTGTGTGGAAGGGGCCTATGATTGGTTTACAGCCAGTGTGGCAGAGTAGCTAAAAATACAGGATTTGTATGAAAGCCAAGTGTCCCCCTAAGCTATGAAACTGATCAGGAAGCCTCAAGTAAGTAAGTCACTGTCTCTTGGGCTAATCTGCCTCAATGAAGTGCTACAAGGATAAAATCCCACTTAGAGCTCTTGTAACAAAGACCGGGATACAAATATAGTGAATGATTCAACAACATATTAAGATCTAGCTTAGAATGCTACTGTTGCTAATAATGTTAATTTAGCTTAATTTTTTGTGCATGTGGTTTGACCTAGCATTCTTCAGGACACTGGTTTCTACTGGGAATGTGAATGGGAGATTTACTTGTAAAAGCTTTTATAAATATGTTGTAGGGATTACCAGGCTCACCAGGGGAAAAAGGAAACCGGGTAAGTTAAAATAAGCCACTTAGCTGATGTTTTTTAAAATAATGGTGGAATGATTAAGTTTTGGATCCAATACAAAAGAATAAACTAAAATTCTTCTGTTTAAAAACTGGCACTTAATGAAAATTCTATCATCTATTAATTAAAAACTACAATAATCAATTATTTCAGCGTTTCGCAGATAGACCAAAAATTCACTTCCCAAATTATTTGCCTGACAGGAGTCAGCTATGAATGCAATGAGAGGCAAATGAACATGGATTCTTGAAAAATCCCATTCCACAAACTTAGCGTGATTTGAAGATAAATTATCTCCATTAATTAGTATTAACTCAGCCAGTGATGCCAAACTGCTCCCCGTATTTTATCAGTCACTGCATAGCTTCTGGATTGCCTCCTTGGGTTTGAACTCGCATTTCTGCAAGCAGAGCAAACATCTATAGGAACCTTCTGTAAATGGCGGGTAGCATGGAGAAGCCTGAAGCAGCAGAAAATGGCAGGCGTGAGCTGCACAAACCAAAAGTGAGAGCTGTCACAAGTTGGGCGGGAAAAAATAAAATGTTTCCTGCTCCCCACACAGTAAGCAGGACACGTTTTCAAGGTGACTTGAGGAAAAAAGTTGTTACTTTAGCATTTTCAGAAAAGTCAACTTTGAGCAAAAATAAAACATCTTCCAAACATTTGGGGGAGGGGGAAATGTACGGAATTCCACCCAAGATGCTTTTGTTAACATCCTGAAGATGTTTTATGTGTGCTGTGTGGAATCCACCAGGGTTAGGACAGATTTTTGCCACATTCTCCTCCCCTCCCGTCAATCCCTTCCAGTTCCTCTCACAACTGTGAGTTAGGAAGCTGCAGTGGGGAAAGAAAGCAGAATCATATATTCCAAAGGCACAGCTCCACTGATGAAAGAGAAGAGGTGGCAAAGGTTCCCCATTCCCTCTTAGTATGGTCCCCACCCACCCCCGCAGTCCCACATAACCATTAGTTCGCACAGGTCCAGCAACTCTGAGAATCAATTCTCTGGGAATTGAAAAGGAAGTTTGGAGGAGTAAAAACTGGCAAAATTCCACATCCAATCCCTAACCCTAACCCTTCTGCTGATAAGATTATCAGACCCAAACTACTGAAGGCCATAAAAGAGAGCATCAATTTCACAATTTAGCAGTTCTCTTATTGTGAAATTAGTGCCTATTTAGGAGTCTGCACAAGATACTTTGATGGTGTTGGCAGCAATACTGGCTAATAGATGAAGGGTTTGGAATCATTTCCATGAAAATTTCCAATAAATCTTGAAATAAGCATGTAATATAAAAATTGCTGAATGAAATGAATGCCGCTTACCATATATGATACATCCTGCTCCAAGATTAATGTCACATACTTAATCATTCCACCTCTGGTTGTGCTTTGTGACTTCATTTTGATACAAATGGAAACTGAGATGTCATTTAGATAATCAAATTATTTTGTAATGAGTAACATAACAAAACCCCGAGGCTTTTTCAGTTGGACTTAAGTTTGGACACAATGTTTGGAAGAAAGGTCTTAGTTGACTAAAAAAAGAAAAGTTGATTGGCAGGGCTGCCTGGCAAAAGAGTTGATGGCAAAGAACTATTTAAATAATGAGGACAGAATAATGTTTTTATTGAATGGAAACTAATGTAAGGCATAGTTCAGAAACGTTCAACTTGAACAACCTGCTACTTCATCTCTAGCATAATTTAGCACTTGGAAGATATTGTCTTACCAAACTAGACGTGGTTGTGCTGAATCCCAGCAAAGTGGGTTGTGAAGGTGAAGGGCCAATTTAAAGCAAGTAGACAAAGATGATAAGTTAGTGTTCAAACCTTATCCTGACAACTTGTTCCCTGTTTTCTCCTAGTGGGCAGATATCCAGTCTAATTTTTATCCCAACATGTTTGAGAAGTGGGGTTGAGTAGAAAGTGTGTGCAGAGCAGGGATATAGGCCACCCCTGTTCCCTGCCCTGATGCATTTGAAATGTCAACTTATCTCTTATTTATAGATGTGATGACAGACATGTTTTCTGACACAGAGACCTGTGATCGCCACATAATGTTTGGTACTTATTTTTTTGTCAGTCACATTTCTTGGTTGCTGTGTCACTGCAGGAATTATAATTAGGGGTGTGCATTTAGATATACAAGAATCAAAATTAAACCCAACATCGGCTGTTTCCGGTCACTTCAGAGATAGCCGAAATGCATCCCTGAAATTCGAGGAGTAAATGTAATTTATCTCCTGGAATTTTGCGGGTTTGTAGGAGGTGCAATAACAGAGAAGTCAGGGGAGAGGGGATGCACATTGGGCTCTCAGCTGTTCCACACTGCACAGTCTCTCCAAAGTTGAAAGAGACAGCAGGTTGCCAAACAGCTGGGAGCCTGAAAGTTGACCTGGCCTCAGAAGCTACAGCTGCCTTTAGGGCCCCTCATTAGTTTGACTCTTCCTCTTTCTCTCTCCTCATTTTTGTTCCCTTGAGGAGGGTCTTTGAGTTTCGGGTTGGGATTTTTGGGGGGAATGGGCATAAACTTTGGGGATTCCTGAACCCAAAAACTGGACTTGAAAATGACTGCAATAATTAAACCACTGTCCCACCTCTAATTTTGGCATACCCAAAATCGTGCCTTATAAAATCCCTAACCTGATTTAAAATGAAAGAATTGGAGATGTGCATATCCCTGAAGCAAGAAAATGTGATGTCATACTATAACCAGCAAGCTAATGAATGTTTGTCTGACCAAACCAACTGAAAAAGTGTCGGTGTTTAACTTGTGCTGTAAAGCTGAACTTGCTATTTTAATTGCAATTTTTTTCTTCTCCTGTCTGTATGTGTTTGCGCGTGTGTGTGTGTTCCTTGCCTCCACAGGTCTGCCTTTGTCCCCCTTATCCCTTCCTGCTCTTCTGCCTTTTCTCCTGGGCCCTTCCTCCTCTTCCTGCTGCAACCCATTCTGCATTTTCTTCCTGGATTATCCTTCCTCCATGCCAGCGTTTGATCCTGGGTGACCTCTCCTCTCCCATCCATTTCTCCTGCCACCTTAATTTTGCCAAAACCCTATTTATTTTCTTTTTTAAAAAACAAGTAGGCTTTAAGAGACCTCTCCTGCCTAATGTTTTCTACTTGCACCATCTAATCCTTATACCAATTACTAAATAAAATTTCCTCTCCAATATTCCCACTTACATTTTACACTGCAAGCACTTAGAAGTTTTATGATTTGTCTGTAGCTGATTTTTCTAAATGGATTCAGAAAGGTTACATATGTTTGTTTTCTCATTGAATATTAGTTGTTGGCTTGATATGGGCTATAGTAAAAACTTGGGCTGGTCTCAGAGTGACATCAGGGTGACTTTTCACCTTTTGGGACTGAGACTGACGGTCTCCATTTCAATCCCCTGAGGTTCTATATTAAGAACTTTGTTTCTTTTACTTCTTAGATTAAACAAAAAACTTACTGATTCATGTTAAAATAGATTATTCTAGAACAGGTTATCTCATAGCATTTATTTTTTTGTGAGATAATATACCATTAACTGTAGCTTGTATTGTTTTTTTCAGTGAAACTGAGCAAAATGGTAGTGGCACCTTAAAAACAAAGTGTGCCTTAACATGAGGTTTCAGGAGTCAGAGCTCACCATCAGATGCATGAAGTGTACATACAAAGATTTCTTTTTGATTACTTGCTCTTTCAAACTGCTATTGCTTTGTATCTCCCCACTTTGACCTTCTGTTTGTAACTTTAGGTGTAAATAACTGTCATGAACTTATACTTTATGCAACTGAGGAAGTGAACACAAACAAAACCTCATGCTGGAACAAATTACTTTAGTCTTAAAGCACCACTGAATTCCTGTAATTTTGCTACAGCAGGATGAACTGGACTTAATAAATTTAAAACTCCTTTAAAATCCTTTTAGCACAAATACAATAAAACAATTAACAGAACAAAATGTACAGAACGGGAGTAGGGGGATCATAGCAGTTTTGCTCATGCTATGGGGTAACATCCAAAATCAAACAGTGGTGCTGCAGTGATCCCACAAACTATGCAATCATCTAGAAACTGTGTTGTATGTTATGGAAATTAACAAAACCAGTAAAAGGGCTGTAGCTTTCACATAACATGCTAATACCAGCTGTTGGAGAATAACCAAGGTTCACGTAATAGCTGCAGCAAATCTGTAGACACTGCTGAACATCTCTTAGATCATTATTCACATTATCTAATAGAGGAGGGACAAGTTATTTCTCATTTCTACAACAAAACATGAAAAGGAGAATTGATCACACTACTGCAGCTGCTTAGAGGAGGGGCGAACATCTTCCCACTTAGTTCCTTTAGACTGCTGCTAGAACCTCTTCCAAAATGATAAAGAGTTCAGTGGTAGAGGTGGGTGACTTGTGTCATCCCTCATAGCAGGCAATTTTTTTAATAGAACAGTGAGACCATCCTAGAGGAACTCTCTTTCTTATGATGTTTTGCACAATGTCTGACGATTGCTTACTGGTAACTAATACTCTTCAAGTGTTCATCTGTGCCATTCCATGTATGGGATTCTGCACTGATACAGAAGCAACTTCATAAACTTCTAGAGCTCTAGGCCCAAAATTAGTACTAAAATCCCTTGGCTAAATCTGAGTGCATTTACTCCAAGACACGAGGTGAATGGCTTCTTTCTCATTTCTCTTCCAACTGGATGACTGTTAGGAACTCAAGCTTATTATTGGAAGAGATGAGCTCAGGTTTTTCTTCCTAACCTTTTCCCCTCCTTTATCTCCATTTTGGACCATTTTTTAAAAAAAAATATGTCTGTAGCTTAGTCTTTTGCTCCTGGATGTCGTCCTTGTGTTGCTTTTTCCTCCATGTTTCCTCCCATCCAGTTGTTTTAGCCTGCACATTATACTTCAGCCTTTCTTTCAACATTGCCATCTCTGCAGGGGCAAATTTTCCATGACCTCTTCTGTTCAGCTGGAGCACATAACTCTGATCCTTGAATTCAATGTACCCAGTTCCCCAAACATATAAGAAGCAACTGATTCTCCCAGTGTTGGACCTCATTGTAGAGATTGCTGGAGCTTTCTTTGGCACTCAGTAACATCAGAATAACCACTTCTGGTACTGTCTTCCACAGTGGTGTGGGGCCCAAATGTAGCAGCCACATCACCATCTCAAGTGGCATCTATTATAAAGGCACCAGAATCCATGCCCTCTTCAAACTGCTTTCTGTTGACAAAATTTTAAAGCGCTTTAAGTGTTGAGACTCTTCCACAACTGATCATTGGTACCAAAGGTAAGAAAAAGAAGCAAAAGCACTTTGATTCTGAGTGTTCTGTGGATGTACTGGAGGGTCCAACTCCGGCCTGAGGACCACTGCCACTTCCTGCCCCAGCAACCCCCTCTGAACCCAATGCTTCTTCTTTCAGTCCAGCCTCTTGCACTTCTTCTTCTGATGGAATCAAGGGAATTTTCCATACACTCCACTGGGCAGGAGTGTCAAATTCTCTATTTCATCCTTCTCTGATGGAAGACAAAAGATACTAGTTCATTTCCTGTGTTAGAGCCACTTAGAGACCTCTTTATTGCCACATGGTCCAGAGCAAAGATCTTTACAGGGTGAAGAACACAGTTATGGCCAGGGCTGTTACTGTCATAGTAACATACTAATCATAGGCCTTTTCCGCACACGCAAAATAATGCGTTTTCAAACCACTTTCACAACTGTTTGCAAGTGGATTTTGCCATTCCACACAGCTTCAAAGAGCACTGAAAGCAGTTTGAAAGTGCTTTATTCTGCATGTGCGGAATGAGCCATAGAGAAATGCTTCATGATCATGTAGAATGACCATTCAGAGCTCATCATTATGCCCCTCCGCATGGAAAAGTGATGGTGACAAATTATTGACACTGAAAGATTGGGATGATCTTTCCAGATACTGCTTGAAATCCCAAGTTTATTGTGGCTGCTGTTGTCATCTGGATTAGCATTATAGCCAATACATGCAATGTCAACAAATTACTGCCACCGTATCAATACCCCAGGAAACAACTCTGTCTCTGCTGCACATTCTGCGCATGTCTGTGTAGGCAGATATGTCTTTGCAAAAGGCTACATGGCAAAAACAAATCTCTACAGAAGAAATACAAGCTTTGACTATTCAACTCTTTCCACCAGCCACAACCCACTTGGCTTGGAATCAGGCTGAAACTGTTCCTCCCATTGTGGGATTCCATCATCAAAGATGCATGGGTCCTCATAATGATATGTTCAGGACATGGTATAGAATTTGGTGACATCCTTCCCTTGGAGTCCAGAAAAGGCAAATAATTCTGCTTACTAGAAGACTCTGTATTGCCACCATAAAATTGTAATTGTATTGGTACCCTTGTTCTCCCACTTTAACAATGTACCTCCCCTATTTCAGCTTCATTGGGAGTGCAGTAATCAGATTTGTAAAGCTCTGCATACATTCTCTTCAGCTTTGATTTCTTCAGCCCTTCTATTTCTCACAGAGACCACCAATGCAAAGCACTCACTGTGACCCTGCAGTCCTTATCTCATTGCTATGTTGGACCCACTTTCCCCACCTGATGCTGGACGAGTTCTGTCATACCTGGTCATTGGAGACAATATTTAATACAGATGCATCCACTGAGGCTGGGGAGCCCATTACAGGGGCCTGGTCACAAATGATGCTTTTCCTCCTGATCTTCAGGACAAACATATGAACCTTATGGATCTCATGGCAGTCTAGAACATTGTTATTGTCTTCTGCTGTGTCTTTCTAAAAAGATAGTACAAGTGACAACAAATGTCATTTCCCTATCCTGTTTCAATAAACAGGGCAAAACAGTTTCTACTAACCTAAGTCTGTGCAACAAGACCATCAACAAAATATCCTACTCTAATACAGTGGATGACAATTAGTTTGTCCCATTTAAAGTGTGAACATTTTTACCTCTAGCTATGTTTGATCTTCAATTCCTTGCATTCAAGACAGCACTTCCTTTCAGCACAAGTACTGTGCTTTCAGATGTGACCCACCTTTAAATGTTTTCTAGCAAACAAACTTTTTCAGCACCTGAATCTTTTGGAGGTCAGGTTACCTGTATACCTTTCACAGCCAGGGGATCAGGTTGAAAGAACTCTCCACATCTCAGATATCAAAAGAACATTCATGTTCTGTCTAGATCGAAATAAGGACTCCTGTGGAGACAATCAGTTCTTCTATTACAGAAGTCCATAAAAGGACAAAAAGTCTTATCTTAAGGGCATCTGAAATGGGTAGCATCATCTTTTTATACTATCTGTTGGCAAAGCAGCTGCTAACACAGTCTTCATGCGCACACTGTATGAGAGCATTATTCACTACCTCAGCACTCTTCAGAGTTTCAGAAAATATAAAGAACTGCCACCTGGGTGCAGTTTCTACTGAAGTCTTGGAATAACTGAACACAATAAGTTGCTAATTTTGTACTGGCTATTTCTAGCGTCTGCCTCCAGCTCAACTGGTTTGTTGAGTTTCCCTATGTAGTGCTGTGCTTGTCATGCCCCTATCACTGAGGCTGGTCTCTCTTAGGCTCATTCCGCACATGCAGAATAATGCACTTTCAAACTGCTTTCAATGCTCTTTGAAGCTGTGCGGAATAGCAAAATCCACTTGCAAACAGTTGTGAACGTGGTTTGAAAACGCATTATTCTGCGTGTGCGGAAGGGGCCTTATCTTCTTTTATCTCTGAGAGAGCTTCTTGTGCTTGTCAGAAGGATCCAAATGGAAAAATTCTCGCCCTTTTCCTCAGAACTGGTGCAGTAGCTTAGTACCTACCTTTGGACGAAGACATTTGAGGTCTAGTTTTAGGCTCTAACATTTTCCAAAGCTGCTTCTGTGCCAGGGCAGAATTGATCGTGTGAATTTGCATAGATAACCATTCAAAGAACACCGGTTACAGGCGAGCAGTCTGGTTCCTCATTGTGCTTGCAGACCTTGTGCAAATTGTTGAGACAAAATAAGGATCTCTATAATGCAGGCTTTATTTTTCCATAGAAATAGTGACTTCTTCCAAAATGGCTCCAACTATTTCCAGGTCATATCCTGATTAGGTTGGGTTTTTTTTTAAGCTGCTGTAATAATGTCCTTAGGTTTACCGATAATCAAGGTTTAGGGTAGTCGGCCACGGGAATGGAAGATTAATCCCATCACACGCTGCATAAAGGGTAAATTTAAGGAACAATCCTATGGTGGTCTACTAAGAAGTAAGTCCTGTTTTACTCAGTATGGATTACTCTCAGGAAAGCATTCTTAGGATTGCAGCCTCAGTTATTGTCCTCCTCTGTGTTAGAAGAGACCAGTATAACTTCTGAGGAAGGATTAAGAAACTGGCAGTTACTATTCCTGCTGCCAATCACTGATGACTATTTCACTGGCATAGTGTGAGAACAGAGTTTTTGTATCCTACTCATTTGAGATTTCAATAATTACTAAAAATATACACAAATTTTAATGTAAAAGGCAAATCAATTCAGGGAAAAACATTGCAAGCAAAATCTTAAATGGGAAAAATCAAGCCTTTAAAGTTATTCTGTATATATTTTTATATTTTGGGATTGTTTTTGACATGGATTTGAAATGGATGATCCTGAACTTTTAATGTATTATTAATAAACTATTATTCACAGGGGGAAAGGGGCAAGAAAGGCTCTAGGGGGCCTAAAGGGGATAAGGGAGACCAAGGAGCACCTGGATTAGATGCACCCTGTCCATTGGTATGTTGTGTTTTATCAAGTGTATTGTTTGATGTTTTGACCACTGAAGAAGAAAGAGAAATGGCAATAATTATGCAATTAAGTTACTGATTGAACTGTTAAACAAAGTCTCTGTTTTGCTCCCCCTGAAGGAAGCAACAATGGTAAAAAGCTGAAGCAAGGCTTATAAGCAACTGGGCTATGGAACAGTAGACTGTGCTAAAATTTCTATGCACTCTATTAGAGATTCTACCTGAGTCTAAGGACCAGTTCATACATGCATGTATATCATTTAAAGATGACTTGCTGCTGAATGCGTTGCAATGGAATGAGTTTGTTTGATGAACTGTAAGGCACTAAGAAAGCTCTGAGTATGGGATCTGGTACACAATGATTCTTTCACACATACAAGTCATCGTTTTGGTTGCAATCACCAAGAGAAGAAAAATGTATGAACAGGGCCTCAGCAGTAATGGAGTCTAAAATGCCTCCTTTCCTCCTTCTTCAGTGGTGACCAAATCCTGTTTCAAAGAGAACTTGCCAGCTGGAATTGATGCAGGGTACCCAGTTTATGACACCCAGTGGAAACAAAATTGTTTTGCAAAAAAAGAAGGAATGTTCTTGACATGGAGCCTCTTTACAGCTGCATGTGAGAATTGCTACAATTGTTTTTTACACAAAAATACTTTAAAATATGTGAAAAATAATTTGAAAAATAAAACACAGAAGACATTTCTTATGGAGGGCTTAAAAACTTTGACTTGCATACCCCACCAGAATATATGCTTATTTTAGGAAATATAGTCCTATTTTTTTTAAGTGGCATTGATTTATTTTTGCTTTACCTTTACTGTATTATCTTGTGTTGGTAAGACACGGGAGGCTAGTGTACATTTAAAAAAAAATCACACCCAGTCAATTTATTATACAACAACAGGAATTTAAAATCCCAGTTAAATGTTTCAATAATCCAAAACTTTACTCATAATTTCGACTTCATCCTTAACTTCATTATGTTCTAAAACAATTCAGTCTACCAAGCTAAGGTATACCTTTACACATTGTTTGTTGTGCACAAAGACTACTTAACCCCGCCCTAAAAATTATCACCTTCCCGTTTTTCCACCTCTACAAAGCCTTCTACATTTATCAGATTAACAGCCCACTCCAGACGGGGGGGGGGAGGGTGAAGTCATTTTTGGCGGCAGCACAGCCTCCAACAAATGTTGGGTGCCCACCCTGCTGGTGCAAGTGGCAAGTGCTCCAGCAGAGGGGGCAGATATGTGGATGATCAGGATTTTTTTCATGTTGTCTGCTTCCCGCACCTTTGGAGGCGGTGTGGCACCACTACAGCAGCGCTGTCCCCAGCTACCTGGCGCTGTGGATTGGGCTGTAAGAGAAATGTCTTCTGGTTGTTTCAGAATACATAAAGAGAAGCTGCATTTACTATCATGGTGTGCCATTGTACACAAATACCCTGGGTATGTAACCTGAGTTCCCTTCGATACATCACTGTTGTACTAAGACTCTCCATCCATAAAATGGAGGTGATCTGCACTGACTAAAATAATTCTAGTGGTTGATTTCATGAACAGGGACTCCGAGGTTTTAAAGGCGAGAAGGGTGAACCGGGGTTACCAGGGCTGGACGGGCTGGATGCCCCTTGCCCATTGGTATGGTGTTTCCTTCCCTTTCCTGCATGTTTCTGATTGCCTCCCTTGCTACTGCAAACCTCTTTCCATAGCTCATCTTTCCTTCAAAATGTTTTATGACCCACAACAGTATGACCCATAACAACTGTTTTAATGTCACTAATAGCTCCTACCATTTCCCTGCAATATATAAGGCTGATACTTTACTGGATTAAACATTGCAAAGGTTCTGCTCATAGCTGCTTTAATTCATCTTTAACCTGTTTAAATAACTGCTTTTCTACTAACACTTGCTTAGAAACATGTGAAGTACAGCAAGAAGTTCACTTCTAAGGGGGAGATCAATAACTCTTTTTAGACCATTTGATCTTGCTGTTCACTACACAATCTCATATCCTACCCACCAAAAAACACGTTTCTGTGTTCACATTCATTGCACAAGCTTATGTCCAAGGATAATACATTGATCTTTTTTTTCTAATTTTGAAATTTGTTCAATTCTTTAAACACAGTCTAAGTTAATGGATTATATAAAGTATTGAGACTTTGCTGGCATCAATTTTCTAAGAGCTGTCATGCTTAAAGAAATGAATTTTAATTATTCTATGTTTCAACTGAGCAAATTACCAAGGAAAAGGACATCTTGCATAAAAAGACCAAATAATGCTCTGGACTCAGTATTTTAATCCATAGAAGTATTTACAAATTTTCTTCTGTTGCATATACTTTATTCTGAATGTGCTTGAGGTTTTCTAGAATTTGGTATATTTACATAGATATATACAAACCTCACTGAACATTAAAACTTTTTGAAGACAAAGGATACAGTGTGAGGAGATACAGGCATGCCTAACATGAATTGAGAAAGTAAAAAAGGCCGGAGATGCTTAGGCCCTTTCCATAGAATATGCAGAATAAGGCACTTTCAATGCACTTTGCAGCTGAATTTTACTGTGCGGAATAGAAAAATCCACTTTCAAACAATTGTGGAAGTGGATTGAAAGTGCATTATTCTGCATGTGTGTAGGAGCCTCAGAGTGAAAGTTTTTTCTTGCTGAATGGAGGTTTACTCTTCCTACTTATGCCACAGGCTGAATTAGCTGAATTTTATCCCTGCTAGTGGGAGAAGGAACCTCCCAGTTTCAGTAGTAACAACAAAAACATATAGAGAAAAAATTGCACAGGCTGTGAAAACCTTAAAAGGGTAACAGGATATGGTGAAGCCCCTTTCTTCAAATGCTTCATCCGCAAAAGTATAAGTATCTATTTTGTAATGGTAAACAAAGGTGGAAAGAGAGGCTGAAATTGCCTCCTTGCAGGAAGTGCCGAATCTCCTTTGGCTTGCCCTGAACACCTGAGGATTGAGATCCTATTCAGCACAGTCAAGGTCAACTTAGCCAATTGACCCTGGAGATTCCTCAAACATGAAAAGCCTTCAGAGATACCAGATTGTTTTCCACTCAGCTGAGAAGAGCAAAAGACTCATTATGCAAACCGAGAGATCTTATTTCCTTCTTTTGATTCATGTTGGCTTTTGTCTTCATGAGTCATTTGGTTGTGGAAAGTGTGTAGGGATAGCCCTATGCTCCACCCTACTATGTATTCTGTATGAGCCTTAACTGCTTACCTTCTCCTTGGATTTCCAAAGGAGCTTCCAAGTCGATCAGGTTCACATCTCCATGAGGAGGCAGCTATGGTCTCCTGATGTTCCCTATCCCTAGACTATCAACGGAATTAATAAGTAATGGATATCCTAAAGAGATCCTAAAGATAAGCTACTGTGACCATCCTTTGCTTTATGAGTACATGAGGAACAAGAGACTCTAAAAGAGAAGACTTCATATTAAAATGCATTTAGTTGTAGGAGACATGCAAGTGCTTCCAGTGGCTTGGGTGCATGGGGATGTTGAGATAATTCTCATGGTGTCTATGGAATATAGGTAATCCTTCTGTTGATGGCTTTGATAACTACCAGGAGAATTTCCCTGCAGAGCTTACATTTGCAAATAGATCTGATCAGATACGTTCCAGTTCTGTTTTTTTCTTTAGAACATAAAATTTAGTTCATGCTGCAGAACATTAGAGATTGTGATACCAGAAAATGAGGAATAGGTTGGAGCACCCAGGAGTACTTGGCTGGCAATCTTGACAAGAGTACAAAGTATTATGTAGCCCTTCTTGATGACTTTAGCTACCCACCTGCCCAGAGAGATGGTCTCCCAGGTTACTGAATGTATTTTTTACCAGTGAGTACTGGGAATCATGCTGGTGTCTGTGCTGCTGGTGAAAGATACCTATAATGAAAGTTTTCTGTTTGAACTGAAATCTGGAACTGTTCCAGAAAGGGATCTTCCACAAAGATCTAAAATCTGTTTGTTCTGAGGCTTAAAGGAACAAAAGAACTTTGCTTGAAGATTTTTGTGCTTTCCTTCTAACAAACAAAGGGTGTTGACCTCTTTTTAAATCTTTCACTAGGGTGTCTTTGAAGACAGACTGAGCAGGGTCATCCAACAGCTTTTCAAATTTACCTTAGAAATAGATTACTGTTCCAGTTCCACAGCCAAAATTGATGTCTAGCCACAACATTGAAGACAATAGCCCTGATTGAACTGTATTGTCCGTGTCAGGGTCTGTGAGATATAACGTTGCTTGGGGAAATACCAACTTCCCTTTTACAATCTCAATAAAGGTTTTAGGAAAGGAAAACCTTTCAAAATTGAGGGAGAATTAGGATCAGCTGAAGAATCGTCTGCCAACTGGAGAGTGGCTAAGACTTTTTTCATGAGAGTGTTAAAGTTAATACTGCAAAATCTAGGGATCTTCTGACCATTCCCCTTTTTCTGTGTTAGATGGAGGGAGAGAGGTTTTAGTCTTATCTGACTGAACATTATTCCCCATGGCAGTAATGTAAGCAGTGGTAACAGACAAGACCTTATGTCTGCATGAAAAAAATAGGGGTTAATGAGGCCTCTTTTGGACTTGTGTTGATGTTTAGCTTTGGAACAAGGGAGATGAGAACGCTATGCCATTACTTCCTTTGCTTTTTAATTATTTTAATAAGATACTTAATTTGAAAAATCGTTCTTGTCCTCCCTTATGTTCAGGCCTGTGGGACAACTGTCTGTAATAAAAGCAGGGGAGAAGAGGACCCTGAGATGGTACTATCATTGGGCACATTGAGGGGCCTCCTTCTGTAGTAGCAATGGGGTTGCCTGTGTTTACTTGACATTGAGTGCCCTCATTGTGTAATTAATGAATCTCTGATCCATTACCAGAATCTTTGCCAGGATTCTGTTGTAGTTGTCCCTTTCTGACACATTCTATACATTTAATTGCTGATATTTTTGGATGATACATGTGTTCATGCTATCACACATACAGGTTTCATAGAAGTGCTGAATTGGTGTCATACTGATAGCCAAGAAAGCCTGTAATATTACACATTGTGACTCAAGCATGCAAAAAAGCTTGCCTGTTGCATTTCATGCCATTTGCTCTAAGTTCTTTACTGCTATATATGCTGGACATGTGTATGGAGCTCATGTTTTTTCAAGTCTGATATACTAATAAGCATACTTGTTCTTCTCCCTCTCCACCAGCAAGTACACTATTTTGAGTATATCCTTCTGTGGATTCCTCAGTTGTAACTCCTTTTCCTATCACATTATCTCTAACTCTGGATCTTCCACCCAACACAGTTTATTCCTGTCAGTGGGACCATTGTACCAATGGGAACATCTCCATTTTCCAGTTAATGGAGGCTCATGTATTGAATTCTACAGGGATATATGCCAGTGTTGATGAATCTTTGGTAATCTGTTGGTTTTAAGAAAAAAGGATTTAGAAATTGATATGGGTATGTCAGTGCCAAATGATTAATTCATCAAACTCCTTATCACTGTTTTTCCGAGAAACATCATTTTAAAATGTTCACAAAAATGTCTAGATTTCTCTTTTTAGAAGTCAGAAAGCATGTGTGGGAGTATATATATATATAGAGAGAGAGATTGTTATCTGAATGGTCCAGAAATCATCCAGCTACAAAACTGGACAAACAACAGTTACTTCTTCATGGCCTCTGTGCATCACACTGATGGATTCTGCACTGAGAAGAGCCCAGTTGCAGAAACTTCTAGAGCTAGAAAAAAAGGCATGAAATCCCAACCCTCCAGCTGCAATCTCAGAATATGTATGCTATAGGGGAAACTGCTTGCTTCCTTTTCATCCACCACAGCAGAATCATTGTTACAGAACATCTCTGAATATTGGGCATATCAGGGAAGGAAACTTGATCAAGAATTTGACTTTCCCATCTTGGTATCACACCCCTCTTTACAGGGGTAACCAGTACCAAAAGGAATCAGAAGGCTCTTGATACACCTCTTGAAACGCTGGGGCACTAGCTACATTGTTCACACCTACTCTAATAACAAGAAACTCGCTGATCAAGGAGCCAAGATACCATCAAACCTCTTGTTACAACAGCTACAAGCAAGACTACAGGGTTTATGCACAGGACAAATGATCTCTTCCTTGCTGGTTTCCACCAGCCTATTACAGAGACTATTGTTGCTCTCCATACCAGGATCGGCATGAAGAATATTGGTCAGTATTGTTGCCATCACCAGATCAGGCATGCAGTTGAATGTGGCACCTGGCTTGTCGAGCTCTTCCACACAGTCTCATGTTGCTGCATCTGTTGTGAATGCTCAAGTCTCATGCCAAAAGTCTACAAATCCATAATCTTTACCTTCAGGGATGAAGCATTTTGGGTCACAAAGCAGATACACAGACAGCAGAACACATAGCTGAATGTGGCTCCAAGTAAATGGCAACTTCAGTACCATAAAGCTGACATGCCTGTACCATAAAGTACCATAAAGCTGACATGTTCATGCAATGTAACCTACCACAGATGCCAGAGGGCACATAGAGGACCTGATCTTTAAAATAAAGGGGCCTCTTTAGCTCAAAGACAGGCAACTTCCTTTAAGATCCCAGAAGCCATCGGCCTAAATCAGATCTCAAATAGGCTTCCTAGAGTTCCAAGTGGTGGCAATCTGTCTACCACTCCCACACAGCCCACTGGCCAACATTTTTAGATTGTCTTCCAACAGGTCTTTCAGATGGAAATAAAGATAACCAGAGTGGAATTCTATCCATGATTTTCTTTCTATATTTGTTCCATACTCTGCTTAATGCAAATCTAACTACAATTTGGTATCCAAATTGTTTATTTATTTTTTCTTTACCGTACAAGATATAGGCATGCTATCCAAAGATCATTCCATCTCTCTGCAGATTTAAAGGTCTCCAATTCTGTAATAAAATCCAGTCCTTTAGCAAGGCTAATTCTGCAGCTTCAAAATAAATTCTTAAAATGGGGTAGTTATAGACCACCCCTTTCCTTAGCATCACAAAGTGTTTTCATTTTTACCCTGGCTTTTCTTCCTTGCCATATAAAGTCCACCAGCTCTCTCTGCCGCAAGTTCAATGGTTTTTCAGTATATATAATTGGAATGTTTTAGAAAAAAAATTCTTGGTAAAGTGTTCATTTTAATAACTGAAATCTGACCTAAAACTGACAAGTTTAAATTCTTCCCCTTTTTCAAATCTTCTCTAAGGATTTTTTTGTCATAATTTTGATAGAGTATCAAATTAGAGTTAGTTGTAGTAATCCCCAAGTAACCATTTTAACAGTTTTTTCCCCAACAACTTTTGAGCTTCTATAAATTTATTTTCAACAATAATTCTGGACTAATCTTTACTACCTGAGACCTTGCCAAATTAATTTTGTTTATCATTAAGCATTTGTATACTTTCCTCTGGGTCTTCCAAAATTATCAAAAGGTCAATGGCAAAAACTTTAATGTTATATTCTTCTTTTCTAATCTTAAAACCCTTAATTGAGTAATCTTCCTTATATCATTAATTAATATTTTCAGAACCATAATAAAGAGAAATGGAAAAATAGGGCATTTCTATCTAGTGTCTGTTTATTTCATATCTAGGTGTCATTTCTTCATTTGCTATTAATCTTGTGAATTGTTCCTTATAAATTTCCTTTATCCATTTTGTAAAGTTTTCCCCATAGTCCATCCTTCTTAAGACCTCTATCAAAATATTCCAATCTAGAGTATCAAAAGCTTTTTCTATATCTAAAAAGATTAAAGCCATTTGTTTATCAGGATGTTTTTGATAATATTCTATCATATTTAGCTATACTCTCACATTCTCTTTTATTTGTCTGCCTGGGAGAAAGCCTTCTTGATCTTTGTGAATCAGATCTTTTATTATGTTTTTCAACCTAGAAGCTATTATGGAGGTAAATAATTTGTAATCTAAGTTCAAAAGTGAAATGGGTCTAAACTTAATTACTTTTGGTATGACTTTTTCCATTTTAGGAATTAATGTAATATTTGCCTCTTTCCACAAGTCTGGTATTCCATTATCTTTAATACTATTCATTACTTTGCATAAAGTGCATTACTTTGCACTTATAAATTTTTTTTATTTTTTTCCAAATAAATTTATTTCCAACAAAGTAATATTGACAAAGACATCAATAATCAAGCTAATGCACAACATATATTATATGACAACTTGGTAATTTTTACTAAATATAGATTATTATATTACAAAATTAAAACCTTAATTATTGTTATTAATCATACAACTATTTACAAAAAAATTCTGCTTACTATATCTACTACTATTAACTATCTGTTTCAGTTTGTAAACCATCTGTAACACACCAGCAAAACAACTATCAACAAACTGAGACAATTTCACTGCCTCCCTTATTACACTAAATAAGTAATAATTTTCTCCTTCTCCTTTTACATTAGTCATCAAGAAAATCATCAGCTATTTTTTTGCTAAATATGAGAGCAAATGAAACCATTCTTTCATACATTTCTTCCTGTACATGACATTATGTTTGTTTTAAAGTTCAGTATGCCATGCAACAATGTTTAACATAATTAGTTTCCTTAATGTATACAAACCAAGGTTCCCATCTTTCTTTGTATGTGTCATAGGGTATCTTCCTAATCACATGTGCCATCTGTTCCATACTGGAGAAATATTGAACTTTTTCCCTCCAGTCTTCCAGGATTGGTATCTTATCAGTTTTCCATACTCTCGCTAACACAATTCTTGCCACTGCTGTTAGATGAAAAAATAAATGATATCTTTTCAGCAGCTCTCTCCCAGACAAAGTTGGACTTACCAAATATATAATACTCTGGAAAGTAAACTGTTGAAATAATTTATATGCCATTAAAGGTTAAAATGAAATGAAGTAAACTGTTGACCAACAATTTGTATTTCCTGTGCATGTATTTGTTGCCAAAAACTTTCCACCTTATTACAATCCCACCACATGTGTTTGAATGTTCCAATTTCTCACAGAAACTTCCAGCATTTTTCAGTTATTTTTACTTATTTTGTACAATTTCTTTGGCGTCATGTAAGTCCTGTACATCATTTTTAAATTGCTTTCCCACAGATCAGTGTTTGAGGTGTGATAATATATACTCTTCCAATATGTATTCCACTGTTCCAACTTCATAATATTCCCATACTCTTGTGCCCACACAACCATACATTGTTTCACTACCTCCTTTTCTGTCTTTTGTTTTAATAGCAGTTGATAAAATTTGCTGATTAACTTTGCACTATTTATCATTAACAATCTAGATCACTCCACATAAATGAGATACCACCTGCAGAAATGTCACTTTCCAAAATTCCTTCCAGATGAGCATAATTTCATGGTTCACATCTATGGCCACCAACTTTTATATTGTCTCTATTATTAAGGGTTATTACACCTAGTCTGACCTCTACCAAGTCTTTATATCTCGGGCAATTTCTAAAATTAATTCTATCTTTCATTTGGTACAATTCCATTCTTGAAATCCATATAGGTGTTTCGGTATAAAAGATTTTCCTGTATCTTGTCCATGTACTAAGTAACGCTTTTTAGACATAATGCCATGTCATTTCATACTTCATACTTTTGGTCCATTGAATTTTTTTTGCCATTGAATTTTGACAAGTAGATACCACCCTTCTGGATCTTTATATAGCTCCTTTGGTTTCATATCTTTTAAAATATAAAATGCCACTTCCCTTTTCTTTGTTTTACGCCCCTAATTTTGTATTTTTGATGTATTTTTCTTCACCCTGCTTGATGTGCATCTCTTGTAAACTTATTATCAGGTAATTATCTTTTATTAAGTCATGAAAGATTTTTTTCCACTTTACTATACTGTTCATACCATTTACATTCCAAGAGATTAAGCTACCATCCATTTTGAAATTGCTAATTAAATACAAGTGTATAAATGTTTATGAAATATCAAATTTACTGTACTAATGAAAATAAAATATCTTTATTAAGCTCCACAAATTCTTTCGCTTTTTCCGTATCCAATATTATAAGTTCTTGAGTTGAATTGGAAAGTCATTCCTTTTGGAAAGTTCCATCTATGTGCAATTTTCTTCTTATTAAGCAGTTCTACTTGGTCAGAATAGCCTTTTCTTTTTAGTAGTCTAATTGGTATTTAGTAATCTAATTGGTATTTCCTTGAGAATAATCAATTTTTTACCTCCCAAATATAATGGACTTGTAGAGTTACATCTTAAAATCTCATCTCTCCTGGTTTTCTCTTTACAGTTAATAATAATGTCTCTTGGTAGGTTTCGTTCCCTTGTAACTCTTGAGTTGATTCTGTATATTTTATTTACTTCCTTTGATGCCTCGTCATCAGATATTTTCCATACCTCTCCTAACATAGGCAAAATACGTTTGAATGTATTTTCATTATTTCAGGTAAATCCCCTAATCCTAACATTTTTTTCCTTTTGCTTCAATTCTATCATTGCAAATTTATCTTGTTGATCCAGTATGTTTTAATATCATCTCCATGTTATCACTCATTTTGCCAATCCGTTCTTTGTTTTTATTTACTGGAGAATCAACTTGTTGCATCTTTTCTTCCATTTTTTGTGGATTGTTTAGAGACCATCTGTATCCTTCATTCTTCCTGTTTTTGAGTTTTAACAAACAACCTTATCAACATTTGAATACATGACATATGGACCACAACTGTGCATGGACATATTTTTAGTTATTTGGAAACTTTTTATAGATGCTTATACCTTGACTTGCCACCATTGCTGTTATAGTATATTTCTTTTCTGTTCTGGTTTGTAATTATTATTTTGAAGTCACTTGAATCATGGGAGGTCCATTGTTTCCACCACCCCTAATGACACAACACTCATTATGACACTTGGTCCATACATACTTGGTCCACACAGCAGCAGTCTTCATATAAAGCATCTGGACCTCCTAGTGGTGAACAAATGTGTTGATGCCTCCCTTCCCAGTTTCAGATGCAAAATAGTACAGGTGGCCACCAACAACATGATCACAATGTATTATATAAACAAGGGCCAACCAACCTAAATGATCTTGTGTGTTGCCAGTGCAGGAGATTCATCTGCTTCTACAACAGTGGAAGCCCTCAGTTGACAGGGTACGCTGGTTCATATACATTCAATCAGCAACAAATATATAGGACCTCTCTTCCATCAGTGGGTCAGACAGTTATGTTTGTCTGCCATACTGTCCAACAGAAAGTGCTACAGTTACTGTGCTCAAGCAGGACAGGGACACAATTCCATGGAAAATGTCTTCTTGATAATGTGCTCAGGGTGAGTACTTTAAACATTCCCTCTCTTCCCCTTGTCTTCAATGTCCCTGGGAATATAGAGAAGATAGATACATCAGATTGTATCCTCATCCGTTCTTATTTGTCATGCCAACCATAATTCTCAAAGGTCCTGTATCTAGCCAGGCAGAATCCAATATTTGGTAGCCTGGAGGATTCTGCTAAACAAGTGATCCTGGAAACTGGAAGAGAAGTCCTCTTTAATGCTAGGAAACTAACCACTAGGAAATCCCGTGACAACAAACAGAACCAGATCACCAACTTTGCTTTGCAACATGGGCTAGGCTCATGCATGTATACACTCCTTTTCATTCTACAATATGTACTCCATGTATTTCTCTAGGCCTGTCACTATTGTCTGTCAATGTTCATCTAGCTACTACCAAGGCTTCATTACCTTTCATCCTGAGACTCTCCCAACCCAATCCAGAGTGGGTGGGGGCTGAAGTGATTCCTGGAGGTGGTGCAGCCCTATGCTGGCAGAAATGCTTTCTCAGGGGGAATTACCCCAGAGAAGGGACAAATTTGCTGGCAGATGGCCGACATAGCAGGGGCATTCCAGAGATGTGGCTGGGGGTAGAATCGATGTTAGTCAAATTCCACCCCTGCTGCTCTTTGAACATATTCACCTTTTCTATGACTTCACTGGGACAAGGTAATCCTCTTCCCTTACATCACCTTCCTGCCTAAGATGGCATCAGAATTCCGTTTGAACCAGGACAAACTCCTATTGAACTATCACTTTCAGTGATAGATGCCAAGAGGTCAAACCACTACCTGGATGAGAGAAAGGCACTGGCCACTTTCATAGGTTGATCTCTTAGAACAGGGGTTGGCAACCTTTGCCACCCAAAGAGCCATTTGGACCTGGCGGCAGCAGCCGGAGAGCCTCTCCGCTGCCCCGCCCCACACCCAGCCAGCCCCAGCTGCCGCCAATGGCAGAGCACCTCCCCCACTTCCAGAACAGGGGGCGAGTGCCTCTTCCCCAGCAGGATCCTGCCCCGCCCCCAGCCAGCTGGCCGGCCGTCTGTCCGTCTGTCCGTCATTCCCCTCCTCCCCCTCATTCACTCTCCCCCAGCAGGCTCTGAGGCTCAGCTTCTGACAGTCAGCCTCTATGTGACTTTCTTGAAAGGGCAATTGTCTAAAGATTGCTCTAAAGATGGCGGCTGATGAGGCGGGGCTGTACGAGTAAGCGCTGCGGTGCTTACTTGCGAGTAAGCCATTGCGCTTACTCGCAAGTAAGCGGAGCTCCATGGGGGGTGGCGCCTGGAGGGTTTTTAGTCTCCAGGCACCATTTGGACTTGGCACGCCTCTGGAAGGGGCAGCCACGCCGGGAGCCACAGTACAAGTGGGAAGGAATCACATGTGGCTCGTGAGCCGTGGGTTGCCGACCCCTGTCTTAGAACAAACAACAGATGTTCCTGTCTTACTCTAGTAGCAAAAAGGATCTATCATCTCAGTATATCAGTCACTGAATATACCACACTGTAGAACTATTCTATTTTGTGGACCCTGATTGGATAAGAAGGCCGTATAAAAATGTTTCAAATAAAATAAAAACTGCCTTCAAACATTTTTTTCATTTCATTTTGTATTTAATTTATATCCCACCCTCACCGAGCCTTTGCCACCCGCTTCCTCGACCGCCGCTTGGAGCACACACTCAAGCTGACACACTCAAACCTGGCTCTCTCACTGCCGGTGGGTCGCACCCCCGCAGCCGTCTTCGGTGTCCTGGAGGCTGAGCCCTGGGCAAACTGTGACAGTTAGCTCTGGGAGGCCACTGCCACCGGCTCCCCCCATTGAACTTGTCTGGTTCACCTGGCTCAGCACAATATTGTAAGGCGCTGCTCTTCCACTGTCGACTCTGCTACCCCCGACCCTCCTCAAAGAGGTCTCCATCTGACCGAAGCTCTACAAGCTGTCTGCTCGAAGGGGAGAGTTGAAAAAAGGGGCAGAGGTAAGTCTGGTTGCCCTATGCCGACCCACCAAGTCCATACAGTTACAACTCTCAGCAAAAAAAAATCCTTAGGTGAAAAAAACCCGGCAAAACTCAAAAAATCCTTGGAGTTCCACTAACCGCAGTCATGAAAGCTCACTCAACTAGGGCAATTTCTTCTGCATTTGCCAAAGAAATCTCTCTGCTAGAACTGTGCCATGCTGCCACATGGACTTAGCTATTCACTTTTATGAAACGTTATGCCTTTGATACCAGACATGGATGGATGCTTCTTTGGATGAGGCACTCTGCAGTATCTTTTCTCCTAAACACACTTGTACCCTCCTCCCGACACATCAGCTTGCTAGTCTTCACTCAGTGTGATGCACAGATGACCACTTGAAGAACAACATTTAGAGGTAAGCAACCTATTTTTCAGTTTGCCCAGCTCTACAGGTACATTATTGACACAAAGGCCTTTCAGACATTAGCACCCACAGCTGTCCTTTGAGGGCATAACTAAACAAGACGTGGTTGGGATCCCATTATCTATTTTGGTTTTTTTTTAAAGCCATGGAAGGAGGGGCAGTTTTGATTAGGGCATAAGGGAAGAGGGGTTAATATTTTACTGTTCTTTCATTTGACACACACATACAGCCACCCTGCCTTAACACACTTGCTGCTATTAGCCCCATAGATGAAATTAACAGGTATTCATATTATACCTGCCTCTATTCTCTGTTGGGCTTGGAGTCAGTTTCTGTCAGGAAAATCTTCTGGGGGGAGAATTCAATTTCTTCCACACACATACCACAACACCTATCCAAATTGGGCTCTTCTTAATTTTTTTAATGAGGTCTGCAATGAGATTTCCGGATATCTTGTTATGTTCTTTGATCACTGTGGATGTGTGAGCATAGTCTCAATACAAGAG
This sequence comes from Sphaerodactylus townsendi, assembly GCF_021028975.2. Classification (NCBI taxonomy): domain Eukaryota; kingdom Metazoa; phylum Chordata; class Lepidosauria; order Squamata; family Sphaerodactylidae; genus Sphaerodactylus; species Sphaerodactylus townsendi. The sequence continues at coordinate 25,611,438 of NC_059432.1, forward strand.
TTAGTTCTTATTTTCACCATTTTTTTAAAAAAAGGGATGCACTTGCAAGATAGCCTACAAAGAACTAAATTAAATGTTGTTAGTAAACATGTTTAGTAAACCTACCTATAGGAGGGGACAACCTTCCTGCTGTTTTTAAAAGGCACTATTGAAATTCACATATTTGAGTAGAACCTTAAGAGAACCTCAATCTTTTAAGAATTTTTTAATAATGAAAATGGTTACAAAATAGAATGAACAAAACATTTGCTGCTCAAGTCACTACTGGCGACAGCATATGTGCTATCCTGTAGCTGCAATATCGGAGAGCTATCTTGAGGAAACACTTCTGGATACTTCAGTAGTTTAAATAACTGATTGAGAGTTAATCCACTTATGATTGAATTCATTGTCAACATTATATACCTTCTGTGGAGCTGGATCATACCCTTATGTTTGTAAACTAGAAGTAAATTTAGTTCTGAAATTCTGATAGCTGTAGTTTGGTTTATATAAGTTTGCTGAATATAAAGCAGGATTCTTGAACCAACAGAATGAATTACATTATTTATTTTTTAAATCTGCAACTGCATTACTGATTTTCCTACTGACCTGTTTTAGTTTCTCTGTGTCTTGACATCTAAACTCCTGTCATTCTCTGTCACAGGGAGAGGATGGTTTGCCAATTCAGGGATGCTGGAATAAGGTAAAATAATATGGTATGGTGATAAATATGTTGCCACATGTTGTGCATCTAATAAAAATGACCTGTAGAGCATGAAGGACTTGCAGTGACATAATCTTTTCCCAGTTAACAGACTTGTTTGGGGTGGGTTTAGTATGATCCTAATAGGAAAGAAAAGTGTGAAAGTTTGCTGTGAATTTTTGTTCATGGTGGGGCAGTTCTTGATCGATGAGAATCAGCTCCGCCTGGAGACTGGCAGGGTTGATACTTTCTTTGGAGATCTTTATGGGAGGGGCTTTTCTGCCACACTCCAGGCTGGTATAGAAGTATTTTGGCCACTCCCCAAGAAACTAGAAAAGGGAATGTTAACTTCAAAAAGCCAATAACATTTTTAAAACATGGCAGAAACGTGAGAATACTACATATAAAGAGACATCCCATTGGATTCAAACTGACTAAGCATGAAAGCAAATGGTGAGACTATTCCACAGAAGTCACACTTTAAAAAAAATTAAAAAATTCAACAAAAATTATAAAAATGAAAAAAGATAATTTAGAAAATAAGCAATAGATAAATAATAGATAAAAATAAACCAAGAATAAAAAGAGAGCAAGAAGGAAAAGCAAAACTAAAAGAGGGGTTGGGGTAGAAAAATAATAGAGACAGGCAGCTTCTTTAGAAGGAAAATTATTTGGCTCATATGCGGCCCATTTTGAGTCTCTAACTTCTCCAGTTGCTCTAATACCACCTTCTGAAAAATGTTGATAAAATCCAGCGTCTTCACACACTTACTGATTCTCGTTGTTTTTAGAACTAATGGGTCTGAGAACTACCCTAACTATTTCACTTGTCAAATTGAGGCTCCCTAGATCTCTCTGGGCCAGATTCCATCTGCTCTTAAGCCAGCTGTTGCCCCTTTCAGTAATGTGTGGCAGGGACCTTCTGAAAACTGAATAACCATGTTCCTTGGAAGTTCTCACCAAAGGCTTTAATGCACATGTTGTCTTTTTTGCCTTGAGTGTACATTCCTTTCGGGTTTGATTCTTGATTACACACATTTCCTCCTCTTCAGCAGTCACACCGCCTTCAGATCAGAGAATCTTCAGGTTTTCCAAAATTTTGAAAGTGCTACTTTTCCTTCCCCTTCTCAGGAAAAATGAAGGAGATCTGCATATGTTTAGCTTTCTCCAGGTTTTCTTGTTCTTCTCCATCTTCCTCCATCCACACCATTTTCTCCCACTCTCTGAGCCACCATTTCAGAAAGATCAGAAGGGATTAAAAAAAATTCAGGCTGAAAGTCTATCCTTGGAAAATAAACAAGAAATTGACATGCACCAGCAAACTAATGCTAGACCAAAGACTGCAAAACAAAACAGGCAGTAAGCAACCTTCCCAAATGGTGATTGCATGGAAACAGTACAGAAGTACTGGGCAGGTAAAATGGTTGATCGACTTGGGTGGATTCTGCACGGACCCCAGGAGCAGCAGGGCACCCGGTACATGACACCAGCACTGGCCTGGGGGCGTTTGCACACTCATGTGCTAGCGGCACCTCCGCATGGAGGCGTGCCGCTTTTTTCCTAACCTACCTACTCCTACCTGCGTAGCTCCGTCGGGACAAGGGGACATGCCCCCATGGCCCTGGCAACGGTTTAGGGGCAGAGGGCGTGTCCCCTCATCCCAACAGAGATATGCTGGGCAGAGGAGGTAAGTTTTTTAAAAGTGGCATGCTGGAAAACGGCACCTTGCACCCAGTGCCGTTTGCTCCGCTCAGGGTGAACGACGCTTTCCAAAAGACTCGCTAAACACCATTTGGAGGGGAAAAGAGCAGCACTGCCTCAATTTGGAGGCAGCAGCCGTGGGAAGACCCCTCCCCCTTCAAACAATGTTTTTACTGGGCTGACACTGGTGATTTTGGCCCGTGAGGAATCCGTCTTGGCTAGGGACTGTTGGCAAGAGGAGAATCACCTGTGCAAACAAAAAACCACCATTAAGCACACAACTGTGGGTTAAGTAACGCAACCATAAATGCCCCAAGATTCTGCTGATAATGTCTAGCCAGCAATAACATAACCCAGTGTTTTGGGAAGAATGCCCCTTTTTGGATCACCAAGAACAGAAACTCATGGAAAGTAATCATATTTTTCTTTCACCCATCATCTGGGTGGGACAGCCTTGAGCAGTTAAGAACTCAGGAGGAATATAGCAGATGCTTATTTGGTCAAAGTTTGTTTTAGAACCTTCCCACCAAATAAGAAAGTAGTGACAGGTACAGAAATGCACAGACTTTCGGGTTGATACCTGGCATGTCACCTCTAGCAATGGGAAGGCTCTATATGCTGCAGGAGATACTGCTTCTCTCAAAGAATGAGGTATAACCCCTGCGGGGGAGGGGATGTCCAAATTCATTACTCTTCTATAACAACTGCAAATGTGTCTGGAATTATGAGTGTCCCATACAGTGATTACTGATAGAAAAAGAACTCTTGGCTATGTCATCAATGTATTGAAGAGTAATGTGAAATTTACACTATAGTGTCTAAAGATGGTTTTGAAAATAAATAAATACTGGATCTTCTGACTTGTGAGCCTTCTGAGGCATTCCAGTAGTTTCATTGGGACCTGGCTTGGCAGTATTCCTTGCCATTTGAATTACTGCAGAACACAGTTCTTCAATGTAACATTAATAGGTGAAGAAACTAGAGTTTAATCACTGATCTTCAATTCCTGCTGACAACACAATAAGCACAGTTCAGCCAAAATCGCTTTTAAGTCACATTGATTTTAAGAGAATTAGACACATGTGTAAATCTCTCCCACAGAAATCAATTGGATTTAAAAGTGTTTCACCTTGGCTGGACTGTATCCAGTTTGAGTAGTACCATAGAATATTCTCACATGACAGTATAACTTCACAGCAATTTCTTGATATAGGAAATCCCATTCTAAAAGCTTTTTGTGTTATACTAACACTGGTTTGTATTTTTCTTTTGCAGTGAAGATTTTAACCATGGACTGTCCTGTGTGTATGTGTGTTTGTACATAGAATATTTATTTTTATACAGTGTCTTTGTCTGAAAGTGCCAAAAGATATGCATTTTACAATTTATGAAAAGCTGTGTATTTTTGTACAGAAAATACTAATTTTTGCCTTTTATCTGATTGTCAGTTGCTTGTATAATTGTATGTATATTGATACTATGCTTCCTGCATTGTGGAATACAGCTGCAATATTTGCATGATATTTGTGCATTCATAGTAAGTATTACAGCATAATAAATTATTGCATTTGAGGGTGCCAGAAGGAACCACCCTATGTAAATACAAAGAGCAAAACCATTTGATAGTGAATGCAAGAACAATTAAAAGTACTATGAAGGTTCATTATTAAAATTAAATACCAATTTTCTGTTTTAAAATTGACAAATTGATTAGGAGAGTTATCACAGGGTCTATAAATGTTTAATTACCAGTAGAGGGCACAAAATTTTAGTACCAAACAAACAGGGACATGCAGAAGACCTGTCTTCTAGAATTGGCTGAACTACTAGATTAGGATCTATTTAAGTACCTGAATGTATATCCTAGTAGGGAAAATAGCAGCCAGATTTTAAAAATGGTGCCAAAGGAGCATACCCCTAGGGTTGCCAACAGGTCTGGAGAAAAATTTATTTCAGTAGCGATTGTGTGATAGTGGACAACTGAAGGTTTTCATGGCTTAGAGGTAAATACCTAACATTCAATTAAGTATGTATTAAAAAGACAGAACACTTTTTCTCCTGGCAGCCCAACCTATCCCCCGCACCACAGGCTCAGCCTCAGGGCCTCCACATCATGACCCTCAACAAAGCATAACTAAAGAGTCCACTGGTGGAAACTGTAGGTTTATGATGCATACCTGGACCAAAATACTTCTAAATAGCAGAAAATGGAATCGTCAAACATTAATGCCTGGCTTTTTATCTCTCTTCTGTTGAGCTATACAGGACAGTTTATTTCGCTGCACGGACAACTTCTTCCAATGCACTGTTGCCCTCTAAATATTTAATTCAAAACGGTATCAAATGGTCTTGCTAGTGAAAAAGTTTGTTTGGCATGTCACTTCTAGCTCTCACAAGTCATACAGCTCTTCAATTACTTGACCTAATTATGTTTTCTTAATTTTAATGCTAATTAGCTCTTGTCCTCGCTGTAATGGACAAAATGAACACTTTCTTTCCTTTCCTCTGATACCTGAAGTGGTTACCATAACCTGAGTTTTATAATGGAAAAAAATTACTAGGATATGTTGATCATCAGTGTGAGAAAAGGGAAAGACAACTGTGTGCCCTGTCCACTGAAGATAGGGAAAAAACAAGACTCAAGAATTATTTGCAGGCAAATTATTAGCTCATAGTTCTGAAATATATCATTCAGATAATAAAACATCTACTATCCCTTACCTAACAATCCATGTTTTCTCAGTAAATCTCTGGTCACAGCTTTCAAAATCAAAATTGGCAATGAATGGGAAGAATTATAGATGCCATGATGTGCTCTAAATGGGTAGCTCTTACAGCAACACCCAAAACTCCCTCAAATTTAGATGCAGCCACATTAAAATGAATGGGTGTTTTGCTGCCATCATATTCAGAACAGGGATGGTGAATTTGCAAAAACAGCTAACTCAGGAGTGCTTCAATTGGCCAATGACGTATAGACAGAAGACAGAGTACTTGCTGCTGCTGTTAATTAAGAATATTAACGACGTTTAGAATAGATAGATGGGGTCATGTGTAAATATATACTACTATCATAAAGGTGAATTTAGATTGTTGAGATTTTGCATAAACTGAAGCAAATATGAGCAGCGCTTTAGTAGTCTTCTGAAAGGGCATTTCTATATGAAATCATTTATCTGTCACTTAAAGGGTCAAACACCTTGGCTGATAGCCAAAAAATGAAGCAAGTAAGAGGGTGGAGATTCTTGTGGAAGGCCTACAGTGGTGACAGAAGAACACCGTGCCTGAAGGTTTGCTGAAGATATTGAGTTATCTCCGAGGGGCACAGAAATATTCTTGAGTCATGAACGCCAGAGTTTTGCTCCTGAATAGTGGACCCGGTGCGGCTGCAGGAGATGGACATGCCAGTGTTTTTTGCTCTCCTCTTCCAGAGGCCAGAGCCACTGCTAATGGTGAAAGGAGACTGGCTTCTGTTTCATTCTTCCATTTTCATTCATTCTGTTATAATGATAGAAGCCTTCACATGAAGATCTTGGCATGTTGTCCATCAGCTAATGTGAAGAGCATTAAGACATAGACAAGAGTTCTATGCTTGGTTTTTGTAAGGTGAGATTTTCTCAGCCTTCTAAGAGAGACTTTTATATTTGTTTTGAAAAACAGCTCCATGAAGAGACATCAGTGTTTTTACCTTCTTTCCTGGTTACCAGATGATGAACATTAACTAATTCACATTTGATGATTCCATCGTTAACCCTTCCATAACTTCAGGAGCTTTTGTTGATTTTTCTGGGGAAAGGTTGTCTTTTTGTGTAACAGAAAATAATTTTCAGTTTGCCAAATGTTTGATTTTATAGGACAGCTTCTTTTGCATAGTTTTAATTTTATTTGTTTCATATTTCCTTTTTTATACTACAAGAACACCCCATGTTATGTGTGTCCTAAAATATTTTGCTGTCTGATAAACTCTTGAATAACTAAGCCGGTCTTTACCCCCCCCCCCCCTTCCCTTCAATGGAACAATCCCAGTGCTTAGCTTACAAATAAGGTGCTGCTTTAATTGCTAGGGAAACATGTGTAAGTTGGTTTCTTCCATTCATCCGTTATTCATTATTTTGATGACAAAACTAATTTTCGTTAATAGTTTTGTGATACCATCTGAATTCTTTAAAACATCTAAAATGAACTAGTGTAGTTCAAGTAACTTGCTATAGTTTGTCAACTAACTCTAAAACTTCTATTAATGCCCCTATTTCCTGTAATTCTTATATATTACCTCTAAAAATTATTTAGGCATAGGCATTCTGCAGTGTCTTTTGCTGGAGAGACAGGTGCCAGAGATTCTTTCCGTTTCGCCGCATGTTCCTTTACCTCTTCGCCATTTTCTGGCCTAAGATCTTCTATAGCAGAGAAACTCCAGTCTAGTAAGTCTGCACATGCAATGAATATATGGTGCTACTACTTAGATAAGGACTTCCCCATTTCCTTCAGTAGAAAAAACAACTCTGTGAGTATCTATTCTTGCACATACAGAGCTGCCTCAGGAAACCATATGCATTGAGATTACAGAAAATTAACATTTAAAATAAATGCATACATTTGTTATGTGGAAAGATTCTTTAAAAGTTCTTTGTGTACAACAAAGCTCTGATGTGAAAGTTTAAACTGGAAATAAAGCCTGCTGAATACAGTGGAATTTATTTCCATATATGGTGGCCTAGATCAGATAACGTAATGTGTAAGAGATTTAACCACTATGTTTTTCAGTCATTGAAAATTATCAAGTGCCTCTGAACATTTTTTAAAAAAATTATTAAAACAGAAAAGTATAATCACTTTAAAATATATTTGTTCTATTTTCTTCTGCACTGACTTGCAACATAAACCACATTTTATTTTTCAATGAGCTTAGATTTGAACTTCTTACTGAGGATTCACAATATAAATAGTAATGAATATTGGTCTGTCAGAATTACTTATGTGCAGCATACATCATTAGATCGGTTCCTAAACACTTTGGGTTGGATCTCACAAATCTCTAGTGCCAGAAGAAAGCTTGCTTTGCTGCTCCTCCTGAACTGCAGGAAAGCTGACAGAAAATCTGACCTAATCCTCCCTCTGCACTGCTGCCCCATCTACCACAGCATTTTGTCTATGAGACTCCCATATCCACAGCCTTGGCTTTTCAGACATCTTAAGGTAGCTGCTGGGAGAAGTCAAGGACAGTCCAATTGTTTGTAAGATCCAATCCACTGGTGACAGTATAGCACAAAGCACAAAGATGTACACATTTTAATGATGCTCAAACGAGGAGCACTCTATTGTGTATAACTGTGCCGGATTGCAAAGGATGTGTTAGTTCCAAAGGCTTTTCACTTAACCATACTGATCCTGGATTCCACAACTATTCTAAGCATACATAGAGCTCCCACTAAGTACACTGCAGTGGAGATGCACAGAGGATTATTCCACACACAGCAATGAAGGGGAAGGCTTTGTGTGCACTGCTGAGCTTCTGCACATGTAAATTTTTGAATTGGGCTAATGTGTGCAGGATTAAAGAGGCTGTGCATTCACAAAAGATGAACAAGAAGAAATGTTTTAATCTCCTTTATTGTTTAATACAAATTTAGATTATTCAGTGTAAGAAACACTGACACTGAATAATCTAAATAACCCGAATAATCTTAATTTGTAACTGGGTTTGAAGTATCAAGTTTGTTGCCAAGGAGGTGACCAGAACTGCCAGACAGCATGCCTGTTTTATTATGAGAAATCTATGCTCACTGATGTTAATTTAACTCAAATTTGTTTCATTCTTAGTTGACTATTACTGTTCCTTTTTTACACTGTTGCATTTTCTTTAGTTGAATTTTTAATGTTTTGGAAAGAAAGGAAATAGTTCCTTACTGCTTTGTTCTTAGTATCTAATTATATGTTACACATTACATGAGTTCATCATAAATGCTAGCAGCCATACTGTGAGAGTTCCCAGTGTCAAGTCCATTTAGAAGCTCTGCAGCGGCCCGATTTGGATCAGGACAATGATGTTGGGGGGAGAGGGGTCCTGCCACCCTTTTTAATGCTTTCCTACACCAAAATGTTCACAGGAGGTATCACTTGCCCTTTTGGTGGGATGCATGAGCAGCTCCCTGACAGGCAAATAATGCCCACAGTGTCAGCTTGTGGAGATCACTGGTGGAGGGACGGCTCCTCTCCTCCTGCACTTCTGTCCCAATCCAAATTGGGTCCCTTCTGTGCTTCAAAACTGAGTTGCCAGCAGAACTTTCAGCTGCAGTATGGTTGCTAGTGCCTGTGGATAACTTGTGTGATTTGTAACGTTTACTTTGGACCTTTGTGACATTTTTTTCTGAACTCCAGAATATCTCTCTCATGCTTTTCCCTCTCTTTTTTTTCTGCTGAGGGAATGATGTTCAGCTCACAACTTTTCTTTTTCCACATACCACCTTGAGGACCAAACAATAGCGAGTGCCCTCCCTAAATGCTGAGGTTCCAATCCAATCTTATTTAGGCGTATTTATGCATCACTACTAACATCACAATATGTATGGTAATAGGAATTTAGATACGTACTGAAAATAATGCAGTACAAATAAACTGCTGTAAGTGCATCAGGATAGACATCTGTATGAAGATGTTTATAGCCACATGGTATTACTTTCAGGAGCATACATATCTATTCCTGTCTTCACAATGCTAGTCCTACATACCTACACACAACCAGTACTGGACTCAGGCATCAAAATGGTTTCTCTAAATATAGTAGTAATTTAAAATAGTACCAATTTTTTAAAAGTTATATTTTAGGGACCAGAAAGGGGAGGGAAATGGTCTCCTTTGAAGACTGGTGGTCTATCTAAAATTAAGTGGGCCTGGACATTTATGTTCGTTTTGTTTTAAAATTGTGACTGTCTAATGGAAGTTGAAACTTTTGAAGCAATTGATGAAAGGAAGCAGATGTCCATGCTGCTAGTTTCTTTCTGATCCATCAAAACAGTTTAAATGATTAACCTTCAATGTGAAAATTACTCAAAGTAACAATTTCTTGTTCAGACACAACAAGAAGCAATAGCCATCATCTTCATGCCTTGCTTGTGGGCTTCCACAGACATCTGGCTGAACACTGTTAAAAAGAGCACGCAGACTTTTGTCTGTTGTAAGAATTCTCATGTTCTTATGAACTTGACAATTGCGTTGAAGTCCTGTCTCAGGTAGGAAGGCAGGATTTAAAATAAATAATTTTTAAAATAAAGGAGCCACCCACAACGTAAATCCATGATTTCCTCAAGGCTTTCAGACATGATTGTTAAAATTTTTCATAAGTTCCTAGTTCAGTGTTGTCGTACACGTGGGTTCTTCTGCGTATGCACAGGTCTACCACAGCAAGCTTTCTGAAGCTCAGCAAGGTCTCCCCCATGCAGCTTTCCCATCTTTCCCGTTGTCTCTCTGCCACTGCTGAGAGAGGTTCACTCTCATGAAGCTCATTTTGTTGAAGACCTTTCCAGTGAAGAACCCCACATTCCACCAAAAAAAATAGAACTTTAAAAAATCAGAATTGGTCAATATTTGAAGAAAAAATATTTTACAAAGCAAGGCCTCAAGAATATGGCCCATGACACTCTTTCCAGGCTTCTATGACCTGCAACTCAGAAACCTCTCACATTGAACTGGTTGATATTTGAAGACAAATTTTAGAAGATTTATATTATCATTAGTCAGCAAAAAAATATAGCCCAAGACACTCATCTCAAGATGTACATGCCCAGCGAGGCACAAATCCCACAAACTGGATTGGTCAGTATTTGAAAGGAAATCTTGAAAAAATTATACTATAAAGATAGGCCTTAGACAATGTGACCCAAATTGCTCTTTTCAAAAACTATGTTCTGTGTTGCAAAAAGTTACTCACATCAGTGATTACTGTGTATGTATACTATGCCCAGATGAAGGATATATTTCCAAATGCCTTCTGGGAAGCCAATTTATACCAAAGGCAAGGCATGATTGAACCTGACACTTCAAGTCTGCTTTATGGGAAAACTCTGGCACAGCTTTGGAAAACTGTCAGAGCACTACACTGTTTCATGTTCCAGAAAAAAAGATTCAAGCACTATTGATTCTGATGGTTCCTATCGCAGCTCTGAATGTGACCCAGCCTCCTACTCCAGCATTTTCCAGATGTACAGCCTCAAAACTGCTATCTGAAAAGGCTTGACACAAGCATAAAGATTCCAAGAAGTTGCCTCATCCAAAGTGCCCTTGGCTCTGACTTCTTCCCATGATAATGACTTGGTTCTGGAGTGCGTCCTCAAAGTGGTGCTGATTCTGAGAATATCTTCACTGGTAGGCCACTTTCCTATGTCAACGTGTTTAATGGTAGAAGGTGAGTTCATCCCTCTGATGCCTAGATCCATTATGTCAGTCAGATCTGACAGTATACTGTCATATATCCTTGTTGTGATGTCTGTATGATAATCTCTGTTATAGCTATTATGATCCAGAAATGGGATCAACAAGCTCTGTTCAGATCCAATCCAGCTGATGTCTTCCACTGTCCTTCATATGGCACAATCTCTAGAGACTAGCATCTCTTCTTCTCCCACCCAGAATCTTCCAATAATGGATGGCTTACTAGAGGCCCCAGTGAGACCCTGACTAAAACTTACCTAAATTCCTTTAGCCTGCAGATTATTTATGCCCCACTCCTATTAAAACATTAAATAAGCAGGTTTCAAACACTAGCACTGATGAGCACAATGCCATCGTATTTGGTGAAAGGTGCACCAGATGGAAAATAGTGCAAAAGTTCTAGTCGAAAACATAGGATGTCAATATACCAAAGCAACAAGTCCAAAAGAGCTAGCATGGCATTCAGAGTTGAGGTTCACGTGGAAAAGACAATCATGGTGGCAGCACAGCAGAGTCAGCAGGTGGCAAATACGATGGGTAGCAACTGCAGTGTAATCAGCAGGTCACAGATGCTTTGCTTCTACACCAGTCTGCCTCTCACCTGTTGCTTATATACCATTGTCAATCCTCAACCCATTCTGAGTCATTCTCAAGAAGGTACAGATAATTAAAGCAAATCAGAGTACATGACAAACAGCAATTTCACTAGCCGCAAATTCCTATGCGTACTCATCCTCACTAGCTGGAGCGGAATGCTGTAGAACTGCCAGCCAGCCGTTGTGAATTCCTTCTAGCGCCGCTTCTCCAGCATTCCACGAGCTGAGGTGACAACAGGGTGATTCTAATTGCTGTGGCTACTCCATTACAGGACCGGGGGCTGCAACAGTGATATGCTGGCCTTGGGGTGAAGATCTAATACCAATGGAGCCACTTCCTCCTGTGGGTCACCCATTGTTGGTTGTAAACTTGGGCCAGCCTCATCTGTCTGCTCTCAGAGGAGGCTTCTGCATGCCCCAGCTTCACAGATCCTGGGTAGCCCACAACAATTTATTTCATTTCATTTATTTGTACCCCATATTTCTCAATGGGGACCCAAATCAGTTTACATTGTTCTCCATTTTATCCTCACAACAGCCTTTTGAAGTTAGGTTGAGAGAGTGACTGACCCAAGATCACTCAGAGAGCTTTGATGGCATGATTCAAACACAGGTCTCCCATGTAGTAGTCTGCCGTTCTTAACCACTACACCACATTTGCTCAGAACAAAACATGAAGGATGCCTCCAAACTCTTTCAGCACCCTATAACAAATTTGACAATGCTGGACAATCTTGGGCAAGAAATAGGTTTCAAAGCTCTCTAAGCATCTGATTTTTACAATGTATATAGCTGATGGTGTGGCACAGGCTCACCACAGCATTTTCCACTACCGCTATTCCTGGCTATGCTCAACGGCACCACCAAATCAGATTTATGCCAAAACTGATGATCTCCCTTTTGAGGGCAGACTAGTTTAGTACTAAAACTTAAAATATAATGCCTATTAAAGGCATTATTATAAAACTGAAAAAGTCCTGAATAACATGAGGAAGGAGAAACTTACATGGGCACACAGCCTGAAAAACCCTCAACACCCAGTAGTGCCAAAGCTTTTGTTCCAGATATTTTCTAGTAAATAAGGGGTTGGGAGAGTAAGACTAATTCTTGATCTGAGATATCTTAATGGATTCCTGTAAAACAAAATGGCTTACAAACACAAAAAGTTTTCAAGCACGCCAACTGCTCTTCGCAAATTTGGGGCATTAGTTTGGCACACGCCTTGCGAGTGGCTGGAATGGAACCTTTGCCTAAGCAAAGCAGGCAATCTGTACAGCCATCATTTTTGACCATCTTACTGCCACATTTGGCACATTTTTTGACTAAAGAGGCTAATTTTTTCTCCATGACAAACTAGGCAGCTTCACAGCAGAGCTAAAACGTATCCAGTCCTTGCGACAGCAAAAAGAGAATTGAGGGAAGAGAGCTCCTCCGCTCCGAGCCATCATGTGAGCATTTGAGAAAGAAAACAGCCCCTCAACGCCATGGGTGGGGGGAGGGGTGCTCTTAGTAGCAAAGCTTACAGAGACTTGACAGAATTCTCAGCAGCTGGCTCTGCGCATGCACAGTCCCATGTATCCCTGCACAGAAGACCATATCAGCAGACTTAAAGCGGAGCTACTTAGAGTAGAGAAGAAGGTCTAGTAATCTTCCTGCACACACTGCAGCCTCCTATCACTTTAGGAAAAAGAAAACTGTCCATGCAAGATGTTCGTTCCAATAGGAAGGTTTTACTTAGCAGTTGCAATAATGGTAACATTAGTTCAGATTTCAGTTTAGGTACAGCTTTAGTGAACATATCAGCTTGATTGTTCACTTTCCACATAGGACAAAATAATAATTTTGTTCTGTACCATTTGTTTCACATTCTGGTGTCTAACACCAATGTATTTGGTTCTGGTTTTCAAGTTTTCTGTCTCTGCAAGACTAATACAAGTTTGTGACTCAACCTGAACAACTGTAGGTTCAATATATTTTACATTCAGATCTTTCAAGAGTTGTTTTATCCATTGTTTTATCCAAGTAGGGGTGGGTAGCGTGGTGGCCAAGTTTGCAGATGATACCAAATTATGTAGCGTGGTGAGAACCACAAAGGATTGCGAAGAGCTCCAAGCGGACCTTGATAAATTAGGTGAGTGGGCCCAGAAATGGCAAATGCAGTTCAATGTAGCAAAAATGTAAAGTGATGCACAAAGGGGCAAAAAATCCAAACTTCACATACACGCTACAGGGGTCAGTGCTATCAGTCACAGACCAGGAAGCGATTTTAGGTGTCTTAGTTGATAGTTCCATGGGAATGTCAACTCAATGCCATGGCAGCTGTAAAAAAAGGCAAACTCTATGCTGGGGATCATTAAAAAAGGAATTGATAATAAAACTGCAAGGATTGTCATGCCCTTATATAAAGCAGTGAGATGCTGACGCGCTGGAGGTACTGTGTCCAGTTCTGGTGCGCGCGCATCTCAAAAAAGGATATTGAGGAGATAGAAAAAAGGTGCAGAGAAGGGCAACAAAGGATGATTGAGGGACTGGAGCACCTTCCTATGAGGGAGAGGGCTGCAGCGTTCGGGACTCTTTAGTTTGGAGAGGAGGCGGCTGAGGGGGGATATGATTGAAGTCTACAAAATTATGCATGGGGTAGAAAATGTTGACAGAGAGAAATTTTTCTCTCTTTCTCACAATACTAGAACCAGAGGGGCATTCATTTGAAAATGCTGGGGGGAAGAATTAGGACTAATAAAAGGAAACACTTCTTCACGCAACGTGTGATTGGTGTTTGGAATATGCTGCCACAGGAGGTGGTGATGGCCACTAACCTGGATAGCTTTAAAAGGGGCTTGGGCAGATTTATGGAGGAGAAGTCAATTTATGGCTACCAATCTTGATCCTCCTTGATCTGAGATTGCAAATGCCTTAACAGACCAGGTGATCGGGAGCAACAGCCGAAGAAGGCCATTGCGTTCACATCCTACATGTGAGCTCCCAAAGGCACCTGGTGGGCCACTGCGAGTAGCAGAGAGCTGGACGAGATGGACTTTGGTCTGATCCAGCTGGCTTGTTCTTATGTTCTTAATTCTGTACAAGTTTCACTCAGAGCACTATATTCTGCTTCTGAAGTTGATAAGGCAATATTTGTCTGCTTTCTTGATCTCCATACAATCAGTGTATTAGCATACTTCACAATATACCCGGTACAGGATTTTCTATCAGCATCATTTGCAAAAGAACTATCTGCTGTTGCTTTCAGCACATTTGTTTTGTCAGGTGCAATCACTAGACAATGTTGCTGTGTACCTTTGAGATATCTTATGATTCTCTTTACACCTTGCCAAGCATGTTGCGTTGGTTTAGACACTTTTCTACTTAGATAACTTACAGCATACATGATATCTGCTCGTGTCCAATTGGCTATGTGTAATAAACTTCCAATGATAGAGCAATATAGGTCTGGCTTTTCAAATAGTTTCTCATCAGAATTGTTGTCATTTTTGGTAAACTCTGTAACCATTGGAGTTTTAGCAATTTTGGCATTCTCTAGACCAGTTCTATGAATCAGGTCTTTTATTTTCTCTTTCTGACTTAACAGGAGGTTTCCTTCTGATGTTCTGGATATCTCTATTCCTAGATATGTTTTAATGTAACCCAAATCTTTCACCTGAAATGTTTTACTTAGTTTCTCAAAAACATCAGTGATTTGTCTATCTCAGGGGTAGGGAACCTTTAACACTCAAAGAGCCATTTGGACCCGTTTTCCACGGGAAAAGAAAACACTTGGAGCCGCAAATAATTTTTGACATTTAAAATAAAGATAACACTGTATATATTGGGGTTTTTTAACCTTTTATTCCACTCATTCTGAGAAGTGCATGGTTGCGCCCGCCCTTTGCCTGCAGTGCGGGCAAGGTTGGGGCCAGTGGCTCGGCCTGGTCTATGCATACTTTACTTCACTCATTTTGAGAAGCGCATGGATGCGCCCGCCCTGCTGCCTGCAGGGCGGGCAAGGATGGGGCCAGCGGCTCGGCCTCGCCGGCCACCGGGAAAGCGCCCGCCCCGCTCCAACGGGGCAGGCGAGAGGGGAAGCCTGCTGCGCGGCCCAGCTGTCCACGGGCAATTGGTGTGCCCGCCCTGCGGCCTGCAGGGCGGGCAAGGATGAAGCTGGCGGTTTGGCCTCGCCGCCCGCCGGGAAAGCGTCTGCCCCGTCCCAACAGGGCGGGCGAGAGGGGAAACCTGCGGCGTGGCCCAGCTGTCCGTGGGCAGTTGGTGCGCCCGCCCTGCTGCCTGCAGGGCAGGCAAGGATGAAGCCGGCAGCTCGGCTCGTGGAGCCGAAGTGCAAGGGCAAAAGAGCCGCATGCGGCTCTTGAGCCGCAGGTTCCCTACCCCTGGTCTATCTGTAAGAGCTGTCACTCACATGTCATCTACACATAGATAATGAAAATCACTACCTCTTTACCTGTTCCTTTTGTGTATACACAAGAATCTGCAATATTTCTTTTGAATCCTAATTTTCACAGGCCATCATGTAAACAATTATTCCAGTTCTGAGCTGCTTATCTAAGACCATAGAAAGACTTGTTCAGCTTATAAACCTTGCCTGTTTTTACAGCATAACCTGGTGCAGGTTTCATATAAACATTTTCAGTTAAAGGGGCATGCAGATAAGCACATTGAAAATCAAAATGTTTCGTTTTCCACCCTTTCTGTACAGCTAGTGTCATGATTAGTCTCATGGACTCAACCTTAGCTGTAGGTGAATATGTTTGATCAAAGTTTTCCAGATATTGTTGTCCAAAGCCTTGTGCTACCAATCTGGCTTTGTATTTGAACTTTCCATCAGGTAGAGTTTTCTTTCTATATACACCAATCACTTTTTGATTGTCTGGCTGATCTACCACCTCAAACACATTTTGCTGCATCAGAGATTCAAACTCTGCATCCATGGCAGCATTCCAATGCTTTTCTTCAACAGGATTTCTCTGTAGCATCTCCTGAAAACTTTGTGGTCCTACCCAGGTCTGACAAACTCTGACCACATGTGTAGACCCATACCTTTCTGGAGGTATACCTTTATTTTCCCTGTTTGAAATTCTGGGAAAATCCACACTATATTGTTTCTCTTCCTCTTCTTTCAGTATCTGAACTGCTCTCTCCCTCTTTTTCAGTATCTGAACTACTCTCTCCCTCCATCTCTTTAGGAATGTTAGAGTGACCTTGATCTGGGGAAGTTGGAGTGTTCTGATCACTAACTTCAGCGCCGGCTGACTGCTCAGTTAAAGAAGGTAGAAATACTTCTGAGTTGTCATGGGCATGTTCCCATCCTGAATGCCGCTCAAAATTGGCACTTCTTGAGATCACCACATTTCCATAACCCAAAGTAAATCTGTAACCTTTACAATTTTCAGCATAGCCAACAAATTTCATTTTTTGCCATTTCTGTTTCCCCTTCAGCCTTTGTGCACTGGGAATTAACACATTTGCAAAGCTCCCAAGCTTTCTCAGATGTTTTAGGGATGGTTTCTTCCCAAACAGCATGAAGTGTGGAGTCTCATTTATGCTTGAGCTCCATAAGCCATTGATTACGTGTGTTGTAGCACAGACAGCTTCCCCCCAGTAATGAAAAGGAAGTTTAGCATCCTGAAGTATACAACACCTCGTCACCTGTAGAATCCCTTTCTCTCAGAGATTCCATTCTCCTGAGGAGTGTATGGATTGGTTTGTCAGTGCACAATCCCCTTGGTTTCCAACCAAGACTGACATTTATTACTCATGAAATCCCCTCCACAGTCAGCCTGTAGACTTGCCACCTTATAGAGAAATTTTCTTTCTATCATGGTAACCCAGTTTTTAAATTTTTCACATGCCTCTAACTTTTATTTAAGCAGTAAACAATATGAGTACCTGCTGTAATCATCAACTATTAAGAATATATTGAGCATTTCCTTGACTAGGTGTGAAAGGACCTGCCAAGTCTGCATGTACCAAGGCAAATAGCCTTTCTGGCTGTCTGTTGCTCACTTTTGGTACAGGGTAGGTCAGACTTCACCTTACATTCACTGCACACAGAGCATTCTAGTTAGTGTTTACAGTGTTTTACATCAATATCACAGACCTTTGCTAGCTGCTTAATTGTGGACCACCCTGCATGTCCAAGTACATGGTGCAGTTCATGAACACAGTTATCATGGCATGGCTTGTTGGTCAAACTAGACAGTTGTTTTACACTCCCACTGCCCTTGGGAATCATATGATGCAACATATTTTCTTTCAGTTGCCCTTTTGCACAATTAACATTTTGCTTATTCACATAGCACATGTCATTTTTAAATTCAACTCTATACCCTCTTGAGTTAAACATCCCACACTCAGTAGGCAAAAGTCAAGTTGTGGAACAAATAGGACATTAGTTACGTTTTTGCCAAGGGAAGGCACATATACAGCCCCTTGCACTTTTACCTCGCTAGTTGAGTCATCTGTAAGACTCATATGGGAAACATTAGTTGCAGTCTCATCACGAACTAGACGTCTTTTGTTGACACCGTGTGCTGTGCAAGCACTGTCCATTAACCAGGAATTCTGTTGCTCTTCAGAAGCCTTGGTCACCAGCAAAGCAGATTCATACCGGTCATTCTTCTTGTAGTTTGTAGATCTCCCCTTCTGCCCCTTCTGGCCTTGTATCGTCTGCTTTCTTCTGGCATCTGGAAAATTCCAGGCTAGGTGATCTATGGATCCACAGGTGAAATACCTTCTCACTGCATAGATCTTGACAGGCATTGTTGCAGGAGGTTTCACATCAGGGTGATGTCTGTTACCAGGATTGGCTTCCATTGGTTTCCTTTCTGTGGCTCGACTTTCCTTTTGATAAATTCTCTTGAGTGCTTCCCAGGACTCCTTTACACTGCCAGAGTCCCAAATATACTGGAGCTGAGAATTCTCCACAGCCAGGACTATTGAGGCTCGGGCTTTCTCATCTGCTCGCTTACCAGCTGCATCATCAGCTGCTGGAGTTGCCTCCGCCACAGTCCATAAGTCTTCTCTGATTAGGTAGTTCTGCATCTTACAAGCCCAGGACATGCAGTTGCTTGCATTGAGTTGCTCAAAGGGCATACATGCTGCTGCAAACACCATCTTCAGCTCTGTTCCAAACTGCTGCACTACAACTCATTATTTGAACTAGGTCTTCTGTCTTACTCCCAAGTAGACCTGGCGTCTGGGCCCAGAATCTATCAGCAAACTTAAAGCAGGGCTACTTAGAGTAGAGAAGGTCTAGTAGTCTTCCTGCACACACTGCAGCCTCCTGTCACTTTAGGAAAAGAAAACTGTCCACGCAAGATGTTCTTTCCGACTGTTTTACTTAGCAGTTGCAAGGTTACACAAGACTATACTAGTTAAGTCTACAATGCTATACAGAACACTTCAGCAATACTATAACACTAAGCTAGAGCAGTCTAGAAGACTAGAATAGAAGAGAATACTGCATATATACAATGCACAGCTTTATATATTCAAGCTAGGTACTTTTCCTGGCAACAGTCTCCCATTGGACCAGAGTCACAGTTGAATGCACCAATCACATTAAAGGTCAACTAGCTGGTTGCCCCCAGACTTCCCAGCTCCTGGCCCTTGTTGCTGGGCAAACCTTTTGCTGCCTAGAAAATGACTTCGTGAACCTTTGTTTTATTTATCATGACAGACCACTCAATGAACAACACTTACAGGTAAGTGCAACGCTGTTCTTCACAATGTTTTCTATCCGATGTCCTACATCTGTTTCTTCCAAACATCTTTATCATGATTCTGGACATACTGGATGATTACTTCCATGTTAAAACCACCTACTTTTCAGGCCAACAACAGCTCCTAGACCTAGAGTATTCACCAAAGTAACGACCATTGTTGTGATCTCCATACGCAGGCTTGGGTGCAAGATTTACCTGTACTTCAACAACTGGTTAATTGTGCCAGACAACAAACCAAAATTGCAATCCGATGTCCACCTTACCTTGAACTTGCAAGTGAAGGTAAAACCATACAAAAGGCAATTTTCATAGGAGCTTTTATATACTCTCCCCCAGACTCCTAGTCATCCAGCTAACAAGACTTGATTGTCAGCTGCTCCTACTCCAGCCAGACATCTTTATTCAGAGGATTCTGGGTGTAATGGTCTTCCTTGTATGACAAGCTATTCATGCACTCACTACAGCTTTGGTTCTTCAGATCTTCCAGTGCCTGTCATAATTACCCATTGAAAAGATTTAATTTTATAGGACAGGCTCTTCAGTCACCACATTGGTGGACAATATGTTGGGGTACCGTTCAACACTCCATTTCTGGAGATCATTCTTGCTACAGAAACACCCCTCTCCCATCAGAGTGCCCATTTAAGTACCATCTCAGCCACTGGTGTCCATCATCTCATATGAATTTTCTTAAATTCAAGGCTCTTTAACTAAGGTTGCTTTCCCTTCACTCTTATGGGACAGGGAAAAATGTCCAAGTGGAAACCAGCATTTTTACAGTCAGGTTTCATATAAACAAACAGGCATAGCCTAACTGACTGTCACTGAGCTACACAAATAGGGAAATCACTGATTAACGAGGCCACTATCCAGACTGCTCACACAATAGGCACCAACAGCAAATTTGTGTTTTTCAACTGCATATATCCATGTGAATGGGAGTTGAATTGGAATTATCTTGCCCCAATGTTCCACATGGAGGGATTAATCTTCAACACGTTTGTTTGCCACCAACACAAACAAAAAATGCACACAATTTGCTCCCAAGTAGTTTGGGATCAGTGCAGGGGGAGGGGTGCCTCCAAGCATCTCAGATGGAAGTTCACTAGCCCTCCATTCACCCAAGTGCTTCCAGCGTCTGTTTGACTGTGGCTCATTCACTCTCAGGTAAACTCCTGTGTAAAATTAGTAAATCAGGTCATACGCAATGCCAGAAAACCATTGGCCTGGCATTCCCATTCTCCCGAATTGAAAGTGCTGCTCAGTCTGGGGTAATAAAACAGACTCCAGGCTCCAGTTCAACAGTGAATCCTATTCCTTGTACTAACAAAATAGATTGACAACCTGTCTGAGCCAATGGGTACCTGCCCCTTCCACTTTCTAACCATGAAGACCATTTTCTTGTTTCAGTGACATCAGCCAAAATGGTCAACAACACTGAGGTCTCAGATGCAAGTCTTCTTTCCTAATCATTTTTTTCTCCAAAGCAGTCCTACACAGTCTCTTGAATTCCTCTCTAAAGCAGTTTCTATGTTCCATCTGAACCAAGACATCACTTTGCCAGTTCGGCTTCTACAACCATGACGTGACGTAGTATGATGTTGAAGGCTTTCATGGCCAGATTCAACGGGTTGTTGTGGGTTTTCCGGGCTGTGTGGCCATGGTCTAGTAGATCTTGTTTCACCTGCATCTGTGGCTGGCATCTTCAGAGGTGAATCACAGAGAGAAGTCTGTTACACATTGGGTACAGCGAGAAGGGAATGTTTAGTGGGGTATATATTGTCCATGTCCCAGGGTGGGGAACCAATCAGTGTTTGGGTGGAACTTGCTATGCAAAGGTGTGGTTGACTGCATTGTATTGCGAGTGGGGGTTTTCAGTCCAGGGAGTGATTCACATTTGAATTCCCTGCAGCAGCAACAGTCTTAGTGAATGCAAACCCTGTGTCTGGGTGGAGTTCATTGTCCGTGAACCTAGCATGCCCTTGGCCTTTGATTCTGGTGTTTTTAATTACTGGCAGCCAAGTTTTATTAATTCTCAGAGTCTCTTCCTTCTTGTTGAAGTTTTCTTGGTGTTTGTGGATTTCAATGGTCTCCCTGTGTAGTCTGACATAGTAACCTTCCGAGTTGTCAGAATTTCAGTGTTTTCAAATAAAATGTTATGTCCAAACATAGAATGAGTTTTCCATACTTCTGAATCTGCCAAGCTCTGCTGTTGTGCCACCCTTCAAGCCACAAACCTGCTCTTTTCCTGTTGTTGATCCAGAGCAGACTATAAGCTTTGTGTTCATTTAATCCCTTGATGAACAGCATGCTGTATTTGCTTATGACATGAACTTGCATGAGCTGACTGTCCTTTACCACACTTGAGCTCAATCAGCTTCTGCTGTAAGCTACCACAGACTCTCCAGAGATGCAAAATACTACCCCGTGGATGTTGATGCCATGAAAGTTGTGGAAGTTGGACAGCAATGTTCCAGTCATTGTTCAACATAGACCTTATGCCCATCATCCACAACTTAGTAAGTCAGCTTGCTATTCTCCCATGTTGGGCTGCACAAGTACCACAATGGTGAAAACTTTGCCTGTAATTGCTGTTCATCCTGCGGTCACCTGTGCAGTCACACATCCTTCCCTCCTGCCCCACCATTAACTCTAATAAATATAAGCAAGACTGGCTCTCTCCAATGGCAGGGGCAGTAGCAACAAGAAACTGAGGGAAGGCTATGCCTCCACCTCTGAATCATGCTGGGAGAAGGAATGCCCTCTGGCATTTTTGTTTCAAAAACCTCCTTGTGATACACCTATGCATATGCAGAACCCATGTAGAACTACAGAGGTGATCATTTGATAAACAACAGCTACAGGCCATTTCACTAAAGTGTAGATAAGAAAAGAATAGGGATGTGCATTATTGGGGGGGGGGTAAAATTTGGATTTGAGTATATTGGACCAGAAATTTTTCAGAATTCCTGAAAAATTCCAAATCTCCATACCAGTATTTCTAGGAATTGAAACATTTTCAGTCCATTATATCTTATGGGAAACATTCTGGGGGGCTGTTTTTCAACACAGAGGTACCATATTTTAAGTGTAGCAGTTGCTGATTCTCCTCAGAAGAATCTGAAGAGATTGGGTCAGGGTCCAAATTTTATGGGCCCCCAGAATGGGAATCCCTATCCATCCTCCACTGTTTCCAATGGAGGAACAATGGAGGTCCATAAAATTGGACCCCCTGACCCAATCTTTACCAAACTTGGGCATTCTTGTAAGGACAGTCACCAGCAGCTATGCTGAAAATTTGGTGCCTCTACCTTAAAAAACACAGAGAGAGAGAGAGAGAGAGAGAGAAAGAGCCCTAGAAAGATTTCCCATAATAGAGCGGGGGGGGGGGGATCTAAAGGCTCCCATTGAGACCTATGGGGAATCTCATAGTGTGGCTTTGAATTCAGCTTTTTCAGCTACTGTTTAAAGGAGCGGTTTGATTCAGCAAAGCCGAATGCACATTCTATTAAAGACCATCTCAGGTTTTAGGACTTTAAAATGGATGAAGAATTATAGCTTTTACCATACACTTTTATGAATCACAGCCAAGTCTTGGTAAGGTTCAACAATTCAAAAGCTGTAAGAATGTTGGATCAGTGCTTGGGGAGTTTAGATCCCCACTCTGCCATGAAACTCACTAGGTGACTTCAGGCTGGCTGCTCAGTGTCAATGTAACCAACACCATTTGGTTAAAACTGAAGAGGGAAGAAATATGTAATCTACCCCAAACTCTTTCAGGGTAGATGAGATAACAAATAAAAGATAAGCAGAAATTAGTTGAAATCATTTGATGGAAACACACCTCTTCAAGTTAATTTTAGTAAAAGTGACCAGTGGGACATTTGTATTGATTTCTGACTCAATATTTCATTTTGTGCTTTTAAAATCAACCCAAACCAAGCTTTTTGATTTGAGTAGCAAAACTGAAATATTCATAAATTGTTTTAAAATATATTCAATATTAATTGAAGGAAAATGATTTTCAGAAGCAATTTGTTGTGTTTCTGATTGTCTTGACTTTTACAAAGTAGAGTTTGCTTTTCATTGTTAGTTTATATGGTGGTATTTGGTGTACAAAGCTTTAATTAAAACTTCACAAAAATGATTTATCAATGGGCATTGTTTTTACATTCATATAATATAATTTGATACTTAAAGTTATGTTTTTTACATATGCTGTTCTGAATTTTATAACATTTTCAATCATTTCTTGATATGATAACATAAAGGCTGTGGGATAATTGTTCATAAGCCTTCTAAGAAAGCAGCGGGTTTTTTCCAGGTTGTTTCACTTAAAGCAGATAATTAGAATTATGTATCCATTTATGTCAGATTTTCCACTTACAAGATAACGTTTACCCTGCTTCTTCAGACAACCCAGCCTTTATCTGAAGATACAAAACCAGAAACCACATATATTTAACTTCACTCATTCTGAAATAAAACTATAAATAAGCACAATAATTTCCAGATTTCCTAGGTAAAGTAAGTTTATGGCAAAATTCAGAATCTGTGGTCAAATAAATATATTTTGGTCTGCTATCCTTTTAGTACTATTAATTATAGTTCCTTTTCAAGAAAATGACAATTGTTCTGAACAATTACTCATCTTCTTAATTACTTCTGTGGTAATATGGCAATTTGAACCGTGATGTATGCATTTTTGTATTATTTGTGTTTGTTGCATATGATATAAATATTTCCCTTTTTAAAATAGTAAATGCTAACTTTTTATCCACCTGACATTTGTAAAGGACTGCTGATTTAAAAATAAAGCATGGGTTCCTTTACAAACATATTTGTCTTTTAAAGTTTATTTTAAAGTATGCTTCTAAATAGTGGATTTATAGACATTTCCACTAAAAATTTAGTATTGGTATAAACATTTAGAAAATAATGTTTTCCAATGTTAAAGGTCTGTACATAATAAAACAACAAGCTATACTGCAAATAACTTGTTGAATATATAAAGCAGAAAATTGGACCCCATAGTCTATCGAAGCAGTGCTCCCCCACACCCCACTGTCCTGAACTACACAGCAAGGAGAGTGCTGCTTTTCGTTTAAAAAATGCATCTTGCATTGCAAAGCAGCCAGCCAGCCAGCCCACCCTTAGAAATATAGATCTTGTTCCCTGCCTTAATTTTTACTCAGCTTTCTTCATACATCATTCCAACCCTGATACAGAAAGTTCCTCTGCTTTAAGTGTGAAAACTATGTTTTTTATGCCCACAGTACTTACCATGAGGCTGTTTGCGCTATAGTGGGGTTCCCCTGAAAGAAGTGTCCCCATGTTCTCCTGATTCCTGCTGAGCTGCCCTTTTGACCCCCCCCCCATTTCCTTGTTGTTGTTGCAACCTTCATTTGGGGAGGTCTAGCACTCCTGTGATAGACTTACAGCATTTAAATAAAAAAGAAGCCCTACTGTTCCCCCTGAAATGGGTGGAACTGCCAGAGTGTGTTGAAATGCTGTTGTTTGGGAATGGGAAGGTGGGGAGGAGCGAGAAAACCTGGAGAAAATTGAGTGCACACTGATCTTCACATTCCCTGTGAAGAGAAATAAAACGTCACACTTTAACGGGATTTGGAAACCATGGGGAGAAGTCTCATCTGAAAGCGTGGTGAGTTCTGAAGAGGGGGGAAACGTGTGTAACTGAGAATCCAACCCAAAGGAAATCTACATGCAGTGTGGAAGGGAGTACAAGTGTGTAAATGGCATGTTATTTGAAGTACCGTGCTTCCATTCAGTTAGGGATCAGGACCTAGATGTGTACAAAATGCATGGAAGTTGGAGTAGCCCATGTGATGGTGTGGTGGCCCCCCCTCTTTATTATTATTATATTATAATAATTATAATTATTATTAGTTTCATATACCACCCTCCCCCTAAGGGTTGAAGTGTTGGTTGTTGATCCTTACCAGGAGGAACTTTTAACCTACTTGGCTTTTGTATTGCATACTATGGACTGGTAGATCTATTAGTTAACTGGGAAAATCTTCCTACTCAACTTGTCCATTTTATTGGTACTATACTGGATTCTCCCAGGTCAAGAGTTTACTTCCTACTGACCCTTTCTGTTCTATTAAAGCTAGATGGGCTTTTTTCTTCTTCACAGTCATTTTCAGTCAACTCTTTTTTACATAGGCCGTTTCCGCATGGCCTCTATGCGCCCCCACACCGGCAAGAATTCTGCTGGCGTGGGGGTGGAGGTCCCAGCAGAGGCCGCCGCAAGAGAGGCGGCTCAAGACGAGTTTCTTCCCCTTCCCTTCCTCAGCGCACTGCCTGGACTGGCCTTCACACGCTGCCCTCCGACCTCCAGGGGTCGGAGGACAGTGAGGGAGGGCTTCGAGGCCAGCAGGCCGACGACAGCCAGAGTGTGGGTGGAAAAGGGAAGGGGAACAGCGTTCCGGCGTGCGGTTCGCACCGCCGCTGAAGACGCCAGCCTTCAAACAAACCCTTTAAAGGGTTGTTTTTTAAGGCGGCCTGACGCCTGAGTGGAGGGAGCAGCACAGGTCGGCTTTCTGCTGGCGCTTCAGCGCCGCTTAAACGGCGCGCCTGGGGGCGGCATTTTTACCGCCCCCAGGCCGCCGTTTTTGGGCCATGCGGAAACGGCCATAGATAGTTGAGCCTTTTGATTCTGGTGTTTTAAAGTACTGGTAGCCAAGTTTTGTTAATTCTCAGAGTCTCTTCCTTCTTGTTGACTTTCTCCCTACACATCCTGGTTATTTGTTTGAATTCCTCTTTGGTGATTTCCCCTTTTCCATGTGTCTCCCAAGTCTCAATTCTAAGACAGGATTCCACAACAAAGGCATTACCTTTTCTCTGTCAGACAAATATCCAAATTGTATCATATCCATTTCCCCCACCGCACCTCCCACAGGGTAATCTGCCAAGATAAACTCATTCATTTCATATCTTTATTGGCATAAACAAATACAGTAAACAAAATACAATATACAATAGCTTAAAAGCCCACAAAGGAACAACCTGAATTAATAAAAGCAATCAATGCAACTGTTGTCTCTTAAGGACAAGCACCAAGAAAGACAACTGAGATCATGATTTCAGGGTTACAATCTACAAAAAGCAAACTAAATGAGCAGGATGGTGGATGTTTCTTGATTATACCCTGTTTTCTTGAATATAAGACATCCCCTGAAAATAAGATGCAGTGGAAACCGGTGAGATTAGGCAGCAGTCAGTGAAGGAGCTCAGAACCAGCCCAAGGGAGGGTAGCCATCATGAAGGAGCTGTGCCTGGCAGCCAAGCTGAGCAGGTTCACAGAGGCAGGAGCTAACTCAAGAGGTGGCTCAGGTGGTCCCCACAACAGGGCAGAGGTTGAAGTCAGTGGAGGCAGGGAAAGAAGACTTGGTCAAGGGGCAAGCCGACAGGAGAAAGGCAGACCAGTCTGAGGAAAGGTCACAGGCCCAATAGCACCTGTGGAGGCATGTAGGAGGGAACCCATGGGAAGGGGGTGGGGTATTTGGGAAATTGGTGGGAGGTGAAGTGGAAAACAGGAATGACATAAAAGGCCATCAGTCTGAAGGATAGAGGGCTGGCTCCAAGGAGGAACTAGGGAAGCCAGAAGCCCATGGCAGAAGGTCCAGTTAGGACCAAGTCCTTGTCTGAGGCCAAAGAAAAGCCCCAACATCCGCAACAGGAAGAGAAAGGGGAGTCACCGTGCCTGGGAGTGTCAGCACAGTGTAATATCAAAAATATGCTATAGAAATATTAAACAATGTGGATGCTAATAGTTTTTGCAGACCCAGTTGTGAAAAGCACTTGCCATTCCATTTCAGATGTTACACTGAAATAGTTTTCTTGGTATCTTACAATACGCCAGGGACGTAGGTATAGATTTTTTATGGGAGGTTGGGGGTGGGGCCACACCCCCACCCGCCCCCAGGGCATGGCCACGCCTCCCCAAGCGCTTATAAAAGCAGCTCGCCGGGGACGGCAGACTCCCCTGCCCTGCCCCCCCACCAGCTGGGCTCCCAGCTGGCAGCTCCTTCTGTCCTCTTCTCTAGCAGCACCAAACTTTCATGGTATCTTTAGGAGTCTCCTAATGATACCACCCAGGTTTGGTAAAGTTTGGTTCAGGGGGTCCAAAGTTATGGACCCTCAAAGGTGTAGCCCCCATCTCCTATTAGCTCCCATTGGAAACAGTGGGGGATGGGGGCACCCCCTTTGGGAGTTCATAGCTTTGGACCCCCAGGACCAAACTTCACAAAACCTGGGTGGTA
Source organism: Sphaerodactylus townsendi (assembly GCF_021028975.2). Taxonomy (NCBI): domain Eukaryota; kingdom Metazoa; phylum Chordata; class Lepidosauria; order Squamata; family Sphaerodactylidae; genus Sphaerodactylus; species Sphaerodactylus townsendi. The sequence continues at coordinate 25,638,865 of NC_059432.1, forward strand.
TCAATAAGAGACTCTCCTATATACTTAAAATTAAATACAAGAAATTATTGGGTATTTACCTACTAGGGCCAGCACTAATGGAAAAAAAGATACCTTATAAATGTAAATACTTACTTTTTCATATGCTTACAGCAGCAAGGATAGCGTTAGCGCAGAGGTGGAAGTCCGAGGAAATCCCAACCCTAGAGGACTGGAGAACTAAAGTGCAAAAAATGTTTGTGCTGGACTGTAGTCGCATCTAACGGGTCAGCGAAGAACGGTGACGAAGACGCCGGAGATAACATCTGGTGGAGATCGCTGTTAGCGGAGCGAGCCCTGGTGGTTCAGCGAAGTCTCCCGCGGCTGGTCTCTGCACCTTTTATTGCCATTCTATCGGGGCGTAGGAAGGAGGAACGTAGTTCCGAGCTGGAGGTCGGAGATCATCATGATGCATGATTCACCTTGGCTACGCGGCGGAGAGATGTAGCATCTGGAGCCTAATCCTCACCTGGGCAAGCAAGACTGTCCCTATACCGTGACTGTTTCTCGTGACAGTTCTATGACCCGTGACTCATAGGGGATTATGAGCAAGGCAAAGCGACCAGAAGGTCGAGGTCCGCTGGTGTGCCAACGTTTACCACGTTGCTGGTCAGCAGCGCATTACTACATCTCCTCCTTTTTTACATTTGTGCTGCATTTTAAAATGCTAGGGCTGCATTTAAAGGACGCTTTGTCTCCACCAAGCTTGGTCACTTCGCTAACTTGTTTTGCTTTGTGTAACATCAGAATCCTGCAAGTGGTGTTTAGGGCTTCTTTACAGGCAATATTAGATACACATTGAACGATACAAAACTCACGCATGAGGCATACAACTCAAACCAATGCAGAGCTGTATGACAGCACGACTTTCGTGATGAATCAACTGGGAATTATCAGAGATTAAAGCAACACATATTATGTACACATTCTCACAACTCTGGAGATGTGATATATAAATAGTCAATGGCGGCATTGATTATCCAAAGTCGCCTCTGATCTAAGTTCTTGCTGCTTGGAGGCCACAGGGCATCCAGGGCAATAGAGGTGGAGCTGATGGACTTCCATGGGCCAGCCGCCAATAGTCTTGGTGTTATAGGAAACAAGTCCGGGCCCTACAGGGAAGTTGGCGAGGGAAGCACACCACTTTAGCCAGGGAGGCGCTACGTCTCGCAAATAGGGTCGAGGGAGGGCGGAGCGGCGCCGTGCCTTTGGCTCGGGTGGAAGCCTGAGGCAGAACGATGGTGAGGCAGAGAGATCCCGGCAGACAGATTGGTATGGAAATGCAGCAACAATACATAACATAACTTCTAAAAAATTAAGGCATGCAACAAATTTAAACAATAAAACATGGGCCAATCGATACATAGGCTGAACTGGATGTAATGGAAGAAGGCAAACTGGTTGCATAATTGTCCAATGCATGGCTCTTTGCTGTTTGACTATCAAAACTACAGAGCCGATGGCGCTAGAGTCCATGGATTTCAAGATCGTGAGGGGAGAGCTACTGATAGTCTCTAGCATTGTAGGTTCAGTGATTCCCACGGAGCAAGGTTGCGGGATAGAAGGCGTGTTCCAACAATCGGGCTGAAAACAGCCGAGAGTTCCAAGGGTTAATCCCATCAGGGATGTTCCCCGGCCTGTAATTCAACGGTGCCGGGCCAGCGGGAGGAAGAGAGGATGGCTGGTTGTAGATGAAGATCCTGCAGGTGACTACCATATCGCCGGTGGGGTAGTTGTGTGAGAAGCTGCTGATGGTCGTGAAATCCGCAGCTTTACAGCCGCAGAGGCTGCAGCTTTGGGATTCTTGGGTGTCTTGAGGCGTACCGGCTGCGCATGGAGCTCTTCGGGTTGGGCTGATCAGAAGCTCATGCTTCCGCGATCCTCTGATCTTCGGTCGCTCCATGGCGTTGATTGTAAGTCTGCTGAAGCTATGGGATCGCATCGCAATCTCGCTCCATCTTCGCGGTGTGGCCTGGCTTCGCTCAGCATCGCTCGAGCTGGTCGGATATGTCGGGCTGGAACCATAGAGGACCTGTAGGAAGAAGGATCGAAGCATACCCCCCTTCCCCAGGTTATGGGGCCGGTCCCCGCTTTGCAGGTTCGATCTGGGAGCTGGCGGTAGTAGACCTTTGGCGGGGAGGAGGGTCTGACTGCCTGAAGTGTCTTTCTAATGGAGTGATCTGTTGCCCTGATGGTAGGGCTGCAGCAGATTTAAAATGATTGATGGTGAAGAGTAATTTGATACCGTCTCGTTGTATGCGGCCTAAATGGGGCTAATCTCCCCTTCTTTAGTTTGTTCTATTAGAATTTCCTTTGAAGCTGCGATTTGCTCCTCTCAACGCATTGCTTGCCCGGCGCTATTGTAGGGAATTCCGCGGTGTTAGCAACGATTCCCCCAGTTGGTGCAGAACTGGAGCATGGCTGCAGCAATGAGCGGTTGTCCGCTTTTAGGCGGAGAGGGGCCGCCCATGATCGTTGCGCATGCAAAGAGGTGCTGGATGACGGATTATTGTTTCCCTACCGGAGCGTAACGGACGCATCCCGAGCAGGTATCTATAGTTGCTACGTAGGTGCTTCCAGGGCTAGGGTGAGGGACCAGGGTTACGCCCATTTGCCATTAAGGCCAAGTCATTTGCCAGGGCCCCCCTCGGTTTGCACCGGGTCTGACGAGGGCCCAGGGCGTATATACTGGAGCACAAGATTTTAACAATGGATTGTGCCTGGTTGAGGGGATGCTAGATCGGGCGAAAAGCGGCCCCTGGTGGAAGAAACGCGGACTGGAAGGGCCGGAGAAGAGGGTGGAGATGGCATTGTCTCGCGTCATTGGTTCCCCGCTGAGGGGCCTCTGGGGATGGCGTGGCTGCGCATATGGCCTAAAGCATTGAGAGGTTCTGGATGCTAGTAGGTTCCAGAATGCCGTGAAGAGGACCTGAGATTTTAAATCGATTCGGGGCGACGAGGGGCTCCGGTAGGTGGGCTGGCCACGCGCAATGCATTGGGAATCGACCAAAAGGTTGAAAGGTTGGGGAAGGTTTGAAAGGCCAGAATGGCTGGCGGGCAGTTCGCCCGCTGAGCGGAGGCTTGGGGCTGCAGTTTCTGGTCCGCCATTGACCATTTTGTTGAAATGCAAATGGCGCCGACGCTTCGCCCCTCGGCCGGCCGAAGATGGTAGCTTTGAGTAAAGAGGAGGCCGCTAAAGCCTAACGTGACAGGGTAGCGAGTGGAGGAGAGGGAGCAATGAACCGGGAGGTGGAAGAGATCTCCTCACTCTAAAATCCCTCCAGGGCCAGCTTGAGGGGTAAGCCGCTCGAGATGCTGGAATTCTGCTCTGTTTAGAGGCATGACGATTTTTTTCGGGTCCCATCCCACCATTACCATAGTGCTGACGCTCTTGGTTGATGAGATTCAGCGTGAAGCTGTCCGGGTGGAGAGGTTTCTTTGGCGTGGCACATGAGGTAGGTAGAGCCATTCGACCAAGAAGCTGCTCAGGCGGCCGAAAGTGTACCCTTGTGACTCCGTTGGGAGAGAGGGGTGTCTGGCGAGGAAGAGGGAGAGAGGTTGATTCTGAGGGGACCCATCCACCCATCGCTGGCTAGGACCTCCTACCGCCCGAAGGCGCCCCGTGCTGGTGAGTTGATCCTGTCCCCTGGTTTTACAGCCGAGCAGTTTTTTGGTGAACAGGGGCTGGAGCAGGGCTGGCGTGAGGGCAGAAGGGCGGACTCCAATTGAGGTTCCGGCGCTGCAGCTGGAGGAGTGTGGGCTTGTCTGGGATTTTGTATCTCTGGTATGATATGGGCGAGTAGGAGGGAGGAGTTTATGCCCCAGATACAGGAATGGCCTCGTTTCTTGCACCTTTCGGGAGCCGGCGCTAGGCCTGACTGTTTTAGTGTGCCGCCAGCAGCTTATCCACTCATGGGGATGGTCGGTGTTATTTCAGGATATCATCCATGTAGTGGATGATTATGGCTCCGGCCACGCTGGCTAAACGGGCTAGGGCGATGGACAAAAAAAACTGACACAAGGTGGGGCTGTTGAGCATTCCCTTTGGGGCAATACTTTCCATTGCATTCAAGCCGGGCCAGTTGATGATTAAGCACCGCAATCGCGGAAAGCAAATGTACTCGGGTCCTCGGAGAGAGGAATATAGAAGAAACAATCCTTCAGGTCAACAACCAGGACCTGGTAGTCCGAGGATAAGGTTGGGGTTGGGTAAAAACCGCATTGAAGAGGGGCCCACATGGGTTGATGCAGGCATTTACTGCTCTGAGATCCTGTAGCACCGCCATCGCCACTCTTCTTTATCAGCTCAAAGACAGGCTGTTCCATGGTGATGTTGAGGCGTCTCAATGTGGCCCGCAGCCAGCTGTTCCTCCACGAAGCTGGTGCATGGCAGTCAATTTCTTTCTTCCGGGCAGTGGCCACTGTTCCTACCCATACCGGGGGGTCTTCGGGTCCAGCGTGAGGGGGAGGGCAGTGGGGGCGGGCTTACTTCGCCGAGCTCTCCCATGGCAATGGGGAGGGCTGGCGAGCGCCTGAACAGTTCGGGGCCGCGGGTCAGCTCCCTCTTCCCAGGTGCGCAAATGTGCCCCCAGCCGCCACTGATCAGGCCGCCCGGTCAATGCCGCTGGCGGCCGAGCTCTCTTGCACCCTGGGGTTTACCTGGGCCTCGAACCTGTGTGAAGTGGGCGGCGGATGCTCTTGGGGCAGGGAGCCCGCTGGCGCGGCGGCTGCCCCCCCGAGGCCGCCTCGGGAGGGATACCCGCCCCACATTGGGGTAAAAGGGTCTGGCAAGCTGCAGGCCGTGGCCCCCTGCAATAAGGGGATAGTTCTTGTTTAAAGGTGGAGAAGGCCCGGGACGGCCTCCCCTGGGGGGTCCTCTCCCTGGGGAGACCCCTCAGGTGGTTGCAGGCTCCCTACCGGGTAGCCTTGCACCCTACGGAAGCGTCCGGACTGGTGGCAATTGAAACATCTGCCTCGGCCGTTTCCTGGCAATGGGAGAGGGCTGCGCCAGGAGGTCCGCAGAGTGGGCTTAAGGACCCGGATATCCCGGTAAGCCTTAAGCATGTCGGGCTAGTTCGGGTTCTTACTCTAGACTCCTGTGATTGCTTTGGCGGTGACTCAAATGGAGGCGCTCCTTGGCAAGACGCTTAAGGAGTTCGCTTCTGGGCCTCCTCGTTGTCAACCTGCTTCTTTGAGAGCTCGAGCCTCGCTCACAAACTCGCATAGGGTTCTGGGTTTTGTCGGATGGTGGAGAAGCTCTGCGGGCTTGGCCGGCATTGGGAATCCTTTGACAAAACGCCTTTGTAGGCTTAATTCGGAGGCTGCATCGCGGGGCGGGGTGGGCCCCTTTGTGGTAGGACAATCTGATTGTTGGGGTTGGTTAGCTGCGCATCGGGCCGCAAAAGCTGCTGCTGCATGAGGGCGCCAGAGGCGCTGGCCTTTGCTGAAGCACTGCTGGCGAACTCGCTTCCCAGATTACAAATTGTGCAGGGCTTCCAGGAGCATGGAAGGTGGTCTTCCCAGTCAGTCCGAACCATTAGGTGATTCCTCAGCTACCGCCTCTAGCATGCCTCTCACATAGCTGGTGACTCATCGTCTCCAAGCACCGCCATGGAGCCCAGCGCAGGATGTTATAGCTTAAGGGCTGGGTACTCGACAACTACCGTAACAACGCCATCCTCAGTATTCGTGAAATGGACGGGCAATACCGACGCATCGCTCTTCCGCCAGGGTTTCTCTTTGCAGATCGCGGGCTAATACGCCTGGCGAAGTTTAAAACTCGCCATTACGCGGGCTTGACGGAGGCGGTGGCTTTGGAAAACGAAGGCGGAGCAGGGAGGAGGCGGCTGAGCCGCTGGAGAATTTGAAATGGGCTTAAGGAGCAAGGGGCAGAAGGAGGACAGGCCCAATTTAGCCGGATATGAGAAAATCTTCGGGGTTGAAATTGAAGGTGAAAGATCGAAAGGAGGGCGCCTACAGCAAGGGAGCCATAGGTCTGCAGGCTGACATGGCCATAACATTGTCTCCACGCCAGTAGCAGTGACATCGCCGAGGCTCTGCGCTAAGAGGCCTCGATGTTTTCCCCAGTCCTTAAGATTCAATGTCCCCCCTCTGCACCATGGACACTCGAGCTCAATCTCAACCAATTTGCGCAGCTCCCTTCTCTTTACCGGGACTCCTGCCGATTTCTCGCTTAACGCCCAGCTCGCCAACGCAGCTTGTCATAAGCCCTGCTTTGCAAGCTCCCATACTCACCGCGTTCCGGCCGACGAGAATGTCCTAGACGCCAGGTTCTGGATGCGCTCGACCAGGAGGACAGGCGAGCCGAACGGTGGTCCCTGGATGCGCATCCAGCGTGGACTTCGGGTATCGCTGCCCTTTCCCAGCAGGCTTGCACGTGCGTGAGCAGGGTGGAGGTTCGAGGATCTCCCGGCTCGCACCAGCTTGTAGTCGCAATCTAACGGGTCAGCGTGAAGAACGACGGTGACGCTGAGATAACATCTGGTGGAGATCGCCAGCAGCGGAGCTGGAGCCCTGTTCCTAGCGAAGCCCCCCCGCGGCTGGTTCCTGCACCTTTTATTGTTATTCTATCGTATGCAGGGAAGGAGGAACGGGGAAGTTCCGGAGAGCCGGAGGTCGGGAGATCATCATGTGATGCATGATCTCACCTACACAAGGCGAGAGAGGAGCGTACATCTGGAGCCTAATCTCCTCACCTGGGGCAAGACCATTGTCCCTGCTCGTGACTGGTTTCAGACAGTTCGTGACCTCAAGTGGACTCATAGGGATGAGGAGTGGGGCGCGGTGCGACCAGAAGGTCAGAGGTCCGCTTTGAAAAGCCAAGCAACGTTCTACCACGGTGCTGCTGGGTCAGCAGTGCATTACTACACTGGACAAAATATCATTTACACTTAGAGGGAAACCAACGGAAGACTACTATTCTACATGGCAGCCGTGGACTAACTATACTAATAAAGTTTAATGGACGTCATTCACTTTGTATGAGTATAGAATAGAGTAACATTAATTGTTACTATTTTAATTGATTTACAGATAAAGTATTAATGATAAAAATTTAGTTACCAGGGAATGTTATGAATGCAACGTAGAGGGGAAGTCTTGGGGAGGGAAGTGGGGGGTGGGAGGTAAGGGAGGATAAAAGGAAGGATTTAGAAAGACGAGTCGCAAATTTTTCTGTATTAGTTTAGATAGTTCAGTTTGACAACTGTTCTTCTTTCTTTTTAATTATTGTATGAATTAATTTGCGTTCATGTTAACTTATGAGGTAATGAACATCTATTCCCTTTCTGTAATAATTGTTAATATGCAATAAAAAATATTACAAAAAAAAAATAAGAGACTCTCCTGATAATACATCCCATGTTTGGTGAAGTTTGGCTCAGGGGGTCGAAAGTTATGGACCCTCAAAGATGTAGCCCCCATCTTCTATTAGGTCCCATTGGAAACAATGGAGGATGGGGGCACCCCCTTTGGGACTCCATAACTTTGGACCCCCTGAACCAAACCTCACCAAACCCGGGTAGTATCATCAGGAGAGTCCCCCAAACAATCCCTGAAAGTTTGGTGCTGCTAGCTCAAACAGTGCGCCACCTGCAGGCCAGGTGCTCAGCCTTTTTAGCACTCATGAAATGTCTCAATTGAATAATATTTAATTAATGTAATATCATTTTTTCCTTAATTCATAGACATACTTTGTGCCATAGAAACTACATCTATAAATTTTCAAGTTATTGGAAATTCAGATTGTTGATGGTATAGTGTACTCAGAATTGTATATCTGTTACTGAACTATACATATTTCATTATAATTCTTCGCCAACCTTTGAGAATCTGAATTAGAACTGAAATGCTTTCAAGTACCAGCAAGATCATCATTTTAAGGCTTGTGATTCTGGCGGTGAAAGACAAATGTAACACATTCCACCTTTTTAAATCTAGTGGACTTTTTAGAAACAAAATGAGTCACTTCATCCCCTGCATAAGCCTCCCCTTGGCACAGACGGCAGCATGACTGCTTGTGCAGTTCATCTTCAGCTTCCATAGACTTCCTGAGCATCTGATCCCAGATTGCAGGTCCCAGTTCTGGCAGACCTTGCATGCCCACTAGCTAGTCCTCCAGCCAAAGAATTTCGCAGGAATTTATCAGGGCCCCTTCATGTGACTCATTTTTTTACCCTCAAGATTTGGATATGATTATCGTTTTCCCATTTTAACCAGTGGCATGTGCCTTTCAGTCTTTCTGAAATGAATGTAACCAGACCTCCACTTGCTCTGCCATATAGATTCAGCTTAACCACAGGGGTGCCAAAGCACTTATAGCCTGAGAGTATTATATGGTCTTGCACCACACACCAGGTCTCCTGTAATGAAACGTCAACGTTGTTTAAAAGGTCTCTAAAACTAGGGTCCGCCAATTTTGAATGCCAGCCTGAAATATTCCATGAGATGACTCTCCAAGATCCATAAAGTGATGTTAGTCATTTATTTATTTGACGGTTTTTGCCAGTTGCTCCATTGTCCATGAAGCCAGTCACTTCATTCTTCACTGATAAAGTCTCATCATCAATCTCTAAAGGTGTCTCCTTCCTATTTAATGGGCTCATCATACATTGTACAAGAGAGGTTCCAGTTTGCTCCAATCTTTCTGTAAGTTTCCTTTGTTCTGCAGCTGGCAAATCTCTAAAAGTTCTTATTATTTCTTCTTCCAGCACCACCATTGAAGTATTAAAATTTATTCTCTCCCAGTTGGTCAGAGAGAATCTCTGCACCAGTTCTATAGAATTTCCTTCATCCCCTTCATTCAGGGAAAATGCTGGAGAACTATAAGGGTTTCCAGAAATATTCAAGGAAGCAATAGTTTCTCACATCTCGTGCCAACAACTTTCCTAAATCATGGCAACATCTCTCGCTTTCCAGAACTTTAGATATCCTATCATGTTCATAGAGTATTTCTTTAGGGTTTTCAAGGTAGGAGGCAAACAAAGATGGTTCACCAGTGCCTGCTTCTGTGTAACAACCCTATATTTCTTTGGTGGTCTCCCACACCAGAACTTACCAGGGCTGACCCTACCTAGCTTCTGAGATTTGACAAGATCAGTGCAACCTGGGCCACCCAGGCCAGGGCAGGAAGAATTACATCCCTCTGAATCCAAAGGTTTAGAAGTCAATGGGTTTAGAAGGGTATAATTCTGCTTAGAAGAGTGTGATTTTATACCACTATCTTTCAAATATTTGATTGTTGGTATAGAACTGTAAACTGTAGTTAAAACAAACAGAACGAAGCTTTACTGGAAGCCTAATGGAACTAAGTAAGGCTTATTTTTGAGTAAACATGCAGGCTGCATGTATGGTCACTGGTGTGTATTGTCACTCATCCTCCTCGGCACAGTATAAGCTCACATTCTATTGTTGCCAGAGTTAATGTTTGAAATTTGTTTTTGTGGGTTTGATTGTATTATCTCACTTAGTTGTATTATTTTAGTTGAGCTACACAGACACCATGCATGTTTTCTAATTTTAAAAAATAATAATAAAAGGGCAATAATTTGTAGAAATCATTATCAACCCACCCCCTCCAAAAAAAGTTCTATTTGACAAATCCTCCAATACTGCACTGCAAGAGTTCTAGACTTTCTAATTTCCTCTGGGAGACTATCCCAAAACATGGGAGCAGCCAAGGAAAAAGTATTTTTGAGCTGGCTGTAGCAGAAGGTGGGAGGTGTCTTAAATGACCAAAGGTCATGGTTGTGATAGGAAAAGCTGCTAAAATAATACCAATCAGTACAGATATTTCTACAATTTCAATTCTAGATTATGAATGAACCAATTATTCTAAATTGCATTGGCGGACTGAATAAATAATCCAGCATAAGCACCACCCCTATTTAGAACGAAACAATAACATAAGAAGTGGGAAGGGGATCTCCCTATAATGCATTAATGTGTAAATATCGCTCTAGCCGCAGATACTCCAAGCAGCCTATAAATGGGATTTGCCAGTCAATCTAAAAAACAGCATGAGCTGCGACAGATCTACCCTCTTCTTTTGAAGAAAAATAGGCAACCGCGTAGCAGCAGTTTTCAGTGTACAACGTGCAGACATAGGGCGCTGAGATCAAACCCTACGAGTAATTTTGGCGAGCAGCATGGCGAAATGCCTTGCAGCAATAACGGACGAAGGGCGAAACAGCTTCTTTTGCTCTCCCTACCCTTGCTCTTGTCCGCAGTCTTCTCCCTCCTCCTGGGCTCTACCAAAGCGCGCCCATGTCAGGCCGGGCGGGCGGGCGGCGGGGGCGCTCGGTGGACCACGCTGCCGTGACTCCTCCTAGAGGTGGTATGTGGAGAAGGAGCAGCCCCTCCCTCCCGCCCTCCCCATTTCCTACCACCGGCCTCCGGAGCTGCTGCCGCCGCCGCCATTGAAACCATACAATACCAGCGGCGAAAGGGAAGGCGGGAGCGCGGCACCGGCACTGCGGCACCCAGGCGGAGACGGCGGTTAGCCGGACAGGTGACCTGGAGGGGGACAGCCGACTCGGCTCAAGCAGCCCACCGTTGGGGGCGTCCGGTGGAGGAGGCCTTTCGTTTCCCGCCCCCTCCACACAGCGGCGGAGGCGGCCCGCAATAGGGGGAGCGCCGCCCCCGCCCGCCAGCCTCGCCCGTTCCTCGGAGGGGGGGGGACCGCGCGCAGCCCTCAGGCAGAGGGGGTGGGGGGATTGGAAAGGGGGGGTCAAGGCGGGAGGCTGCCCAGACGAAAGGGGGATGCGGCGGCGCCTCAGCGTGCAAGAAAAGGCGCCGAACCCGCCGAGGCTTCCTCTGCGTCCTCCCCGCACCCCCGGGAAGGTCAAGATGGTGCGACTGAGGGGACCGCCGCTCGCCACTCCTCCGTCTCTTCAGCCTCCCGAGGGGGCGTGATCGCTGGGCGCTTCTCCCCGGGGGAATGAAGTGAAGAGAGCGCTCCCCAGCGTTTCCCTTTCCGGGGTGCCCTTTCAGTTAGAGGCGGTTAACGGCACACGGGGGTGGGGGGGAGGGCGGGGGGCGCGTCGAGGCAACCAACAGGACGGCACTTTTTTAAAAAGATGAAGCAGCAGGGGAAGAAAATGGGAATTGCGCGGGAAATGAGCGGCGTTGGGTTTCCCATAGTCCTATGCGCGTACGTCGTTTGGGTCCCCGTGCCCAGCCACCCACCACCCGCTTCGAATAGCGAGCTCATGAGGCGGCTGCTCGGCTCCTTCTGGCTTGGAGGTTCTATATCGCCTCACGCACGCGCCCCCTTATGCAAATAGGCCTACCGTTTTGGCGGTTTGAATTTGAAAAAAAAAGAGCGAGAAGGAATGCTCCCCGCTGGAATGAACAACCAATCCCGTTAAAGGGATAGGTTTTCATAAAGGAGAGCTGACGATGTCGCCTGTCGGTCAGCCTGGAAAAGTCCACCGGCACAAAGCACGCAGTTAACATAGGAAGCAGTTGGCTTGCGTGTTTAATAGCGAGCCTGGTTCTAAATTTAGACAAAACTTTTTGGAGTCACAGGCCCAAACAGATCATTCAGGTACTATCTACCTCACGTGGGAGAGGCTGTGCTTCAGGTAGAGCATCTGGTTGGCATGCCCCTCTGGGTTTGATATCCAGTTAGAAATAGAATCAGGTAGTAGTAGGTGATTTGAAAGGCCTGCCTGAGAGCCTAGAAAGGTGCTGCCAGTCAGTGTGGACGAGCCTGACGTTCATAGATCAGTGGTCTGACTTGGTGTAAGACAGCTTTAGGTGTTCCAGTGACCTGTGGTGCAGTAACCACCAGGCCTGGGCAAGTTTGTGTGGGTATTTTAGGGCTGTGAATTAGGCTAATTCTTGTTCAGGTGGTCAGTGTGAATTAAACGGCAAATGGGAGTGTATGCATGCATGTTTTAATATTCTTCCCTATTCCATTGTAATGGGGAGAAAGCTAGAGGTTACTTCTTCTCCCAAACATAGGTCTATATGAGTGGCTTTTAATTGTATGAAGGGGCGTTCACCTGTGTGAACTCACCTACAGGCTGACATGGTAGAATCCAGACACACATCCCTCTGCAAGCGTTAAAGCTGGACCTCAGTGAAGCAGTTTGTAACCTGCACACAAATACTAGCAGCACACAATTCCCAGTATATCCTTTCCTCTAGTGTTACTGTCTCCCCCTGCCCCTTCTTTCCTGACAAGTCCTGCATTTTAAAGTCTGAGTAAATTAAACACTGTTTTCTGCATTCTGGGGAAGCCGTATCTCTGAATTTTAGAGACAGCCTCACTAACAAAAGATGCCTACTCTATTTACTTTTTATATATGCAGAGAAAACTGGATATACACAAACCAATACATGTGCAATCACATGTGCAATCACTTCTATAGAATTCTAGGTACAGTGCATATATATTGCATTAATTCCACGCAAGATTTAGATATCATTTTTCCACAAACTGCTTAACTAAACTTTCTGGAAAATGCCTAATAAAGTGGATCTAGACTTGTCAGATGGAGCTGCTGCTGGCCTATCAACCTTACAGTCCTTTGATAGCCAAGGAGAAACATATAAATTTACAAGAGTAAAAATAGGTCTTAAAACATGTCTGCACCTTCAGACATCATGTCACAGAAAGAATTAAGGCACTTGCTAAAATTCTGTATTCTGCATAACTTTTAAAGGCGAAGAAGCACTGTCCTATATTGCATCTCTCCCCACCCCCAACACCAGGAAAATTCTGTTAAGAAGTTAGAATTGGTTGTAAGGACAATCTTTTGTTTCTCTTGAGTTAAACCGATACCTTGCAGAAGGGGAGGGGAGTACACACCAAAAAACTACTACCAATACTAGATAGAAAATTGGGTTTTTGTAATTTCTCTTAAATATGTAGTTAATGTTCTGTCATACATCACGAACTTCTTCACGTTGTAATTCAAGTGGTACTATGAACTTTATTTTATTGCAGTGTTGCCCAGGAACATTTATATTTTAATGATACTTACATTCTATTGAACAAAGTGCCTGTTACATTTCCCCAATTACAAATCCCTGCTTTCGCTTTTTGTAGATTTTGTGGTAGGGCAAGCAAATAAGAATAATCTACTAGAAGACTGAAAAACACAAAAGATCAACATGTCGGCCAGAGGTGGAAAGAAAAAAATGACCAAAATGTCACGCTCCAGCAGAGCAGGTGTTATTTTTCCAGTGGGGAGAATGATGCGATACTTGAAGAAAGGAACATACAAGTATCGGATAGGAATGGGAGCTCCTGTCTACATGGCAGCTGTTATAGAATACTTAGCAGGTAATGACATTTTTAAAAATTGAAATACTAAAGTCGAAAGGCAAAGTGCTTACAGAGTACCTTTAAAGTGTAGAGATGATAATGGTCAAGCATTCATAAAAATCACCTACTTGTCAAATTTTTTGAGGTCTAGCACTTACAAACGCAGAGGCAAGTATGAATAGTGGAAATCCATTCCAGTCTGCTTTTTCACAAGCAAAAACAAATATTTTGGCTTAAAAAGTAAAAATAACCTTAAATGGAGATCCCATCCAGCTTTTTCTGCCCAAATAAAGGGCTCAGAAGTTTTGGACCGGTGTCCACAAAAGGATATGAACCAGTTTATGTCCAACGGCAGTGTGTAGATTATATGTGTTGAGTAATGGGTTCAGGGATTTGGGTTTTCCCAAACCATTAAAACAGAAAAAAAATCCTAGAACATAATATGATGTCCTACATAGGCTGTGACTGGATATATTTGGATTTATATTTAGTATACAAAATAAAGAGTACCTCCCTCAGATTAATTTCATGTCTCAATTTCATGTCACAATTGCAACAAATGCTCAAACTGGAATACTTGTCTAGGAAAGAAATTAAGTGTGATTTCAATGTTACTTTAAAATGAAGTCAAAATTATGTAGAAATTACTGTCACTCTTCATAGACTCACTTGCATTAGAGATGTGAAGGTCTGGAAACATTCAAGAAAAAGGCTGTTTCCTCCAGCAGATTATTGTTTTCTAGTTTTTGTATTGGAAAAGTCAAAATTTTTGAGTAGCATTAGGGAGGAAAATCCTATGAATATTTTCTCTTTTGAAATGAGTAAAATACTTTTTGAGACAAGGTTTTAGTTACTCTGAATGGCTAGTCTGAAGAGTTGCATGTAAAACAATTTATGGTATTAAATAAATTCCTGTGTGTACTGTAGACAAATGCAACATATTTTCAAACATATGTTTTTTGTTTAACTGTTGTTAATGTTGGCATTAGTACTCTATGAATTGATAGGCTATCAATTGATGAATTGATAATACATTATTGAAATATTCAATGTGTTCATTGTTATGAAGTTTAGCTTGATATTCATATATACTGCTGACCCTATTATAACCACATCAGACAGTTTATGTACAGATAACACACTTTCTTTTTTTTGTTACAAAATATGTGTGTTTTGTTTTCAACATGACTTTTTCCTACCTCTCAGATGACAGCTGATAAGGCAGCATAGAGGAAAGCAGTTTGTAGCTGTCTTCCTGTTTAGTATAAGCTTTACTTAGTTTTCTTCTAGTAGAAAACAGACAGCCCAATCCGGGGTGGGGGGGGGGGTCCCTCTGGAGATGGCATACCTACACACCAGCTAAATTGCCATTTCATCAAGCACAAGTGACAAATGTACTGGCAGAGGGGCAACTTACCCGGGCAGCAAACGGCTCCACAGCACCCAATCCAGAAGCTGACTCTGTTGCCCAGACCCACCAGCACAAAAATGCTGTGGAGTTAAGGCTAACCTTAGTTGGCCTGCAGAGCTCCATTGGCCCCCTTACACTGGCAGAGATATGTCACAGTTTCGTGGCATATCTCTATTTCCCACTATGGGTTTTTTCATTTTTGAAAAACTTTTTAGGGCTTCCCACACCACGGGAAAGCCCTCTAGAAGGAGCAGGACAGTGCCGCTCCACCCACCCAGCAGCTCTGGATTGGGCTATAAGGTATTTATATTTTTAATTTTTTATAAATATATCAAATAGTACCATTTTTATGGTAATTATAATATAGGATTTTATGATTTTAACACAGTGAAATGTGTTTAGGCTTGATAAGAAAGTATTGCATATGTTTCTGTTTCCCTCCAAATTTCTGCTTCTGGGACAGAGTCCCTTTAGCTTCAAAATTTCTAGAAATGTTTTCATGTCTGTTGCATTACTTGTTAGCTCCATATCAGACTGGAGACTACAATATCCCTTCCACAATGTGAAATGAAACATACAAGTAAGAATTTAGTTTTGATTTGACCTGCACAACAATCAGGTGAATTAATAACTTCATTTTTATTTGGATTATAATTTGTGTATAGTTTTATTTCCCCACACCACCCTGTTTACAAATCATAAAACATATATGTACTCTCTCAGCCAATTCCAAGGAGGAATCACCTGAAAAAGTTTCACTAAAGTTTTGAAACTGCCAATTTTGTCTCATATTGTATTGGCACTGTTATCCATCCATTATTATTAACTGAATGAAACTGAGTCTTTTAAAATGGACCCCCTCCCTGAAAAAATAAAGCACTGTAAAATATGTTGGCCCACATCTATACATTGGTGCAGCTATGGACCTCAAATCATTATTATTATTATTATATATTTTTAGAATTTTTATGTCGTTGCCTTCGGGAACCTACCTAAGCCAACTTACAAAATAAAAATAATAAAAATAAAACATTTAAAGGTATTAATTAAAATTTGGCATAAAATACCCAGCCCTACACAGACAAAAACAGGCCACTGACAGCTTAAAATAGTAGTTTCCAGACTAAAACAGTATTTAAAAAACATCTGGCAGCTAGACAATGTGGGAGGACGCAGTCCTTCTAGTATCCTGGCCTTAAGCCATTTAGAGCTTTAAAGGTAAGAACCAGCACTTTGAATTTTGTCCAGGAACAAGTGGGCACCCACTGCAGATCTTTCAGCCTTCCAGAGATAGTCCCTGTATTTGTCTTGGCAGTAACTTAACTGCTACATTTTTGGATGTGCTGAAATTTCTGGATGTAATCAGAGCATGGATCACAATCATGACCAGTTCACGCTTTTGGAAGAAGGGTTGTAGTTGAAGCTGATAAAAGGCATTATGTACTACAAAGGTGATCTGGGCTTCCAACTGTAGGCCAGAATCCAGCAGCATTCCCAAACTAGAAACCTGTTCCTGGTATAACTTAATCATTAACCAGCAGCATTTCAGTCTTCTCTGAACTGAGCATCAATTTATGGGTCTTCATCCATACTATTACCGTCTTCAGGACTTCCACAGATCCACTTGACTGAGCTGTTAAGGAATGGTGGAGCTGGGTGTTATCTGTGTATTGGTAACACCTTACTCTAACCTCCTGATGATCTCTCCCAGGGGTTTCAAGCAGCATGGGGGATAAAGCAGAACCCACCAGGATCCTGTAAAATAAATGCTAAGGGGCTGAACAGCAGTCCCCCAACACCACCTTTGGAATTGGCCAGTCATGTAAGAGTGGAAACATCAAGGCACAGTACCTTCCATTCCCAACTCAACCAGCCACTCCAGAAGAATACCATGTTGATAGTATTAGACGCGGCAGGAGTTCAGGAGAATCAACAGGAATGGCCTCCCTCAACAGGAATGGCCTCCCTCTCCCAGCAAAGATGATCCATCAGAGCAACCAAGGCTGCTTCTGATCCAAACCCAGGCCCAAATGTGGATTGAAATGGGTCTAAATAATCAATTTATTCTACCTGAAGCCACCACCTGCTTGAGCACCTTGGCTAGCAATGGAATGTTGGCCATCGGGCAGCAGTTGTTGGGTTCAGGGATGCCTTCTTTAGGAGGAGCCGAATTACTGTCTCTTTCAAGGAAGCCAGAACTATACCCTCCTGCATAAAAAATATTTATTACCTCCAGGAGCCATTCAACCATCCCAGTCTTGTTCAATACCAGCAGCTACAAAGGGCATGATGTGGGCAAGTCCAGCAGCTACAAAGGGCAAGTCTAGATGTGGTATGGCACACCTGTCTGATTGCTGGCCCACTTCATCAGATCTCACCTGAAAGTCATCCATACAACTAGAACCAGACTTCAATCCAATAGCATCTGGATACTGAACTGCACCAGCTGTGGGATCTGAGTCATGGCAGATGCAATCAATTTTATCTCCAAAATGCATTTGCAAAAGCATCATAACAGACCTGTATGTTTTCTGTGTGTACATTTTGAGGAGCATAAGATAAGAGCCCCTTTACAACCCAGAAAAGCTCAGTTGGACAGCACTGCACGGGCCAAGTGGTGGCAGAGAAGAGAACTTGCTTTGCTATCATTACCACCAGAGTAGACATGATTACATGATCTCACATGTGCTCAGTCACATTCACGTTGAGTTTTCCTTCACTTTCACTTCAACCATCTATTCAATTGCTTTATTGCTCTATGCTTCTCAGTATACCAAGGAGCCTTCCAAGTTCTTAAGGAGGGTAGGGGGAGCTACAGAACAATTGTGTTCATAGCTGGGGTAGTCTCTGTGTTCCACATATTAGCCAACCCCACTGACTGGAAAATCCCCAAGAGATCTCAGAAAATCATCTGAATCCATTGGCCTCCTGGAATGGACCATCCTCACTGGCCTCCTACCCTTGCAGAGGTTCTGGGTGTCTGTGATTAAATCTTACCAGGTAATGGTCCATGACAAGGGCAGTGTGGAAAATTCCTTCTTTACCGAGTCATTCATTTTGTCTTCAGAGAATACTAGGTCAAATGTCTGTCCTGCTATATGCATAAGGACTAGATTGTTCCAGGACAACCTCATGGTTGTCATGGTGGCTGCAAAGTCCTGAGCTACAGCTGTCAGGGCAGCCTCAAAATAATCACTGATGTTTCCAAACATGCCTGTCCTTAGGGTCATCAATCTCAAATCCAAGATTGCCTCAATTTAGGCAGGGAGATAGTGGGCTCGGTGGTACACCAACTATTCTGTCCCAGGTTCCCAGAATCAGGTACATGCAAGGAAACGGGTTCTGAATAACAAAACATCTGGTGAGTGCCAGAGACCCCCAACAGACCACAGACACTCACCTTCCCCATCCACCTAGCCTAGGCTTATGCTGCAACAGTAATTTAGGGGGGCAGAGTTGGAAGATATCCGATGCATACCAGCATGTCCTCCTCATCCAGTATTGAATTCTGGGTATGAAATATTTTATTTTGAACCAATGCGCCCTTCAGCAGTTGTATTTTCAGGCCTGTTGAGTGGTTAGCAAGATTACCAGCATCCTCTAAGTCGGCATAGGGACCAGAAAGAGGAATGGTCATAAACTGACAATCTCCCCTGGCCCATTCTTCTTCTGCCACTATATCTGCCTCTGCTCACTAGTATCTCAGCAGTGGTACCACCTCTTCCCCCTCAATGCACATTCACCTAGATACATGACAAAAAATCTCTTGGGAATTATACAGCACGAAGAGATACAGCAGTTACTGTTGCTAGCCTCTGGCCTCCCTTCTGTTTCAGAATGATATAATCTGGAGTTCTCCTGTCATGGTTCCCCAAGAGTCACCAAGCATGAGCTGTGGACCTTTGGTTCTTACGCCGAAATTTGCACTACTGGCAAGAGTTGAACTTTAAGCTCATCCTCTGTTGCCAAGTACCTGCAATATGAGTGAAGCATCAGAATTAGCTGCAGAGCCATAGTCAGCTGCCTAGCTGGTCCCAGTTCCCACATTCTTTCCCCTACAGTACATATCATCTTTAAAGAGAACCAAGGCATCCAGTAAGTTCCTTTGCAAGTAAATCTCACCTGTGCAAGTTGTCCATTCTTTTTCATATCACCCCTCATAAACTCATATGTCTTGAGCTAGAGACAGCCCACAGTGTGTGACCTCATAAAATCAATATTATATTCAAGCTGCAGAAAAGTCCTTTGATGTAAGTTTCCTTTAATGTTCTTGTAAAAAGTAAAAAAAAATCAAGTGCCTATATCATTAAAGAAAACAAAATGTAAAGAAGTAGATAACATTCTTTTAATTTTGGTAAAAGCCACACCCTTGTAGGAATGAAAAAATTCTGCATATGCCAGCAATCAATCATTACAGGGGTTGTTGGTTTTTTTGCCATCAAATCATAGCGGGATTACGGCAGCCTCATTTTCAGGGCAAGAGATGTTCAGGGGTGTCTGGCCTTTGCCTGCCTGTGCTGCATAGCAACCCTGCACTTCCTTGGTGATTTCCCATCCAAATACTGATCAGGGCCACCCCCGATCAACTTTTGAAATCTCACAAGATTAGGGTAGTTTGGGATCTCTAAGTCAGGGCATTACCTTTTAGCTGTTCTGAAAAACTGTTCAGATGAACACAAGACTTCACCAGAGAAGGCATTCAGGCATTTATTTACATTTTTCAAGGATGTGATAGTTTAATGCTTACTGATGTCCTCAAATTTTATTCCATTGTGTAGGATCTTTTTAGTAGAATGTTGTCCTGTGCGCAGATTAAGATAAGAATTAAAAAGAGATAATGAAATTATTTTAAAGGGATATTAATATATAATGAATATATTACTGTGCTGCAATATAACTTTTGAATAATATGAAAGACAGGCTTAATCTTAGTTGACCAATCACTTTACTGCATTCAATATATAGTGGGAGGGGGTCTTTTTGCCAGGGCCTTCAGAAGTAAGGCTGGAGAGTATGAGAAGCAGGACCTTTTCAGTGGTGGCATCACTGCAGTAGTTTTGTTATCTAGGAAGGCTCACCTGCTTCTTGTGACTGTCACGGAGATCACTAAACTTTTTTTTTAACTTGAGGCAATCTACCAGTCTGCCTGTTTTTAATCTGTATTTCGTGGGGGTTTTTTGCTGCTTTTTGCTTTACTTTTTGCTGCTTTTCAGACATTTTATTATTTTAACCTAGGAATGCAAAACCATCTCAGAGCTATATATGTTACTAACCTGAATCAGTTTATGATACTGTGGATCTAATTTGAATATAGGACAATGTATACTCTTGAACTTGGTTACTCACAAAGGAAATCTTGGCCTGAAATCATACTTAATACATTTCTTGTTACTGAATTGTATTTCATTGTATTTGTAGCAGAAATATTGGAATTGGCTGGTAATGCAGCAAGGGATAACAAAAAGGGAAGAATTGCCCCAAGACACATTCTTCTGGCAGTTGCAAACGATGAGGAGCTGAACCAGGTATGGTTTCCAAATGCGGCAGTAATCATGCATTATTTGTTTCCTTCTGCAGGCCAGTAGGCTGATTTTTATGGTTATGAAGGAGGTGATGCTGTTCATTGCCACAGGGGGGAAATATTGAATATCTGAAACCCCAAAAGCAGTATTAGAACATTTGCAGTTCATGGTTTGTTTTCATTTGTTAAAACCTTGCTAACAAGGTGTTGATAGCTTGCAATCATCCAATTTGCTATCCGTGTAGTATTCAAAACCATTTCAGTTGTCAGCTGTCAACAGAGAGAGAAATATAATAATTAAGCATGATTGTGCTCAGACTAAATTTGTAATAGCACAGAATATGATATAATAAATAATATGATGCTGCTGTAGGCAAGAATATTGGGACTATGTATCTGAACTTGAGCCATAATTTGTGCCTTTCCTTTGATATTTGACAGGAGAAGTATTACTGTGAGTTTTTTAAATTTAATTTGGGTTTTTTAAAAAGATTTTTCTTTGAATAATTTGTTCAAGTGTATAGAAATTATTCTATAAGAATTAAGTATAAAGACAAGTAAGAATAAAACATTGAATCATTTATGTTTGTATTCCATTGTTCCCTCAAGTACCTCCTTTTTGTACAGTGAATTGCTTATAAAGGCCGTGAACACATCAAGTCTCTTCGCCTATGACCCACCCCACCACAACTTCACTCATCTGAGCAGGGCCTTGTGCAGTGGACACCCTTGCAAATGGGCAAGATCAACAACTGTCCATTCATCTGCTTGCTATGTTGTGGCCCCCACCTTGTGAGATAGCCTTCCTGAGGACATCCGGAAGGTTCCCACGCTCCTGGCATATCACAAACTATTTTAAACATAATGGTTCAGGAGCGTGTTTTTATAAAGGAAAAAAAGTACATCATAATATACTGATACAGGAAAATGCGTTGTTCTGCATTTGCATGCTATATAATTTGTTTAGAAGATAGCCTTGTTTTAAATTTCTGCAATTCCAATCTTGTTCATTGCTTATTAGATATATCACCCTATTGATTGCATTGATTTACATTGTGTAATTTGCCATGATTCTCAGTGAGAAAAGCACAGTGTAAATAATGTAACTAGCCAAATAAAAATAAGTCATTCATTTAGTTTGAGTCTGTGTTCATATATGTCCTTCATATATTGCCTTTTTCTGCAGTTATTAAAAGGAGTGACCATTGCAAGTGGAGGTGTTCTGCCTAGAATTCACCCTGAGCTACTTGCCAAAAAACGAGGCATCAAAAGTAAATCTGATACTATCCTTTCGCCTTCCCCAGAGAAGAGAGGGAGGAAATCTTTGGGAGGGATCAAGAAGAGTGGAAAGAAAGCAAAGGCTTCTAAAGCTCGGGCACCCAAAAAGGTAAATAGAGCTCAAATTTACTTTGCCTATTTGAAAAGTAAGCTATCCCTCTTAAAATCAGTGTAGTTTGTTCACTTTTGAGTTTTCTCATAACAGTTTTGTTTATTTATTTGTTAGTCAGTGGTCAGTTTCACTTTGGGATGTTATATTCATTTCATTACAAAGGAATCCTGTGTTATATTAATAGCAGGCAAGATACTCTATGCAAAAACAAACCAGAACTTCTTGTAAGAGGTTAGTACCTCTTCAGAGCAATTCAGAGGAGTCATCCAAGGTTTTCTTTAGCTGCTGTAATATTCAACACCAGAAAAAGACTTAAATTCCATATCATGCTACTTGGCATATAAAGAATGGTATACACTTCAGCTGTTTTTAAAAATTAATTTAAAAACTAGTCCTGCTGATTTCAACACAGCTTTTTTCCAAGTGGTTGTGCCTAGAACTACAGCCTTAATTTTTGGTCTTTTAAACAAAGATTTGAAGAACTGAACTCATTGTTTCCACTGTGAATATGTATATGTATAAACTGCCATGAAGTTGCGGCCAATTTATGATGACCCCACAAAGTTCTCAAGGCAGGAGATGAACAGAGGTGGTTTGCCATTGTCTGCCTCTGTACCCAGGAATGTCTTGGTCGTCACCCATCCAAGTACTAACTATGGCTGACTCAGCTTAGCTTCCAAGATGAGGCCAGCCTGGGCCATCCAGGGCCTTCAATATATGCATTGCATTACTGACAGGAAAATTACATATAATTTTGATAAAAATTGTTAGACTGGGCAAAATTATACTGTTGAGCTATACATAGGTCTGTCAGTTCAATTTGAATGTTTTCAGAACACCCTTGCAAATACCATATATACTCGTGTATAAGTCGACCCGCATATAAGTCGAGGCACCTAATTTTACCACAAAAAACTGGGAAAACTTATTGACTCAGGTATACCCTGTTTCCCCTAATATAAGACATCCCCGAAAAATAAGACATGGTAGAGGTTTTGCTGAAGTGCGAAATATAAGGCATCCCCCGAAAGTAAGACATAGCAAAGTTTTTGTTTGGAAGCATGCCTGACGAACAGAACACAGGAAAAATAAGACATCCCCTGAAAATAAGACATAGCACATCTTTGGGAGCAAAAATTAATATAAGACACTGTCTTATATTCGGGGAAACACGGTAAGTCGAGGGTGGGAAATGCAGCAGCTACTGGTAAATTTCAAAAATAAAAATAGATACCAATAAAATTACATTAATTGAGGCATCAGTAGGTTAAATGTTTTTGAATATTTATTTCAAAGAAAAACAGTAAACTAGCTCTGTAAGTGGAAAAGAGGGTCAACAAGAACATTATGGTATCAACAATAACTTTAAAAGTACAAAAACCTTAGCTTTTTTGTAAGGAAGGGTTTTAAACAATGGATCTTACAATAAAAACTGGAATGAACATGCCTGTTCACGGTGACATGTGTGGGGATGATCTATCACTGAAATGTATCTAGATCAGGGGTTCCCTTCCTGCCAACACCTTTCCTAGTGCCTGTCAAGTGTTTTTAGTTTGTGTGAGGAGGCAGATAGAGCTTTTGCCCAGAAAGGCTTCTGATTGGCCACTGGAGATCTTATTGGCTGTGTATATTTAAACAATAAGTTAATTGAAAAAGATATCCTGTTAAACAGAACTTCCTGAAAAGTTGAAGAGTTGCTGTTAGAGTTACCCCTCAACATTTTCTGGACACCATCCTGTGTCAGAATTTCAGAGGTGCCCATAGGTCCAGGAAGGTTAGGGACCCCTGCTTTAGACAGATGCATGTCTCAGACTATATGCGGCTATTTCTGTATTATAAAGGTGTGCATCTTTATATGTAGCCATTTTCACATTTTTAAAGCGCAATTTGAAAAAAACAGAATATTACTATTTTTATACTTCAGATTTGACTTCAGGTGCACCTGGGGAATATTAGTATGCACAGTCCCCACCAAGCCCTTCTAGCAGGAATGCCCAGGCAAATCTTGATTTTTGTGGTGCAGAAGATTGGTCTTTGTAGTGACCATTTGAGAACTGAATCACACAGTTATCATGGGTGGTAAAGTGTTCAGATAGTGACTTCGATGCTTTATTTTTACCTGTTCATACCATTATATCAAATGTTCCAATGTGGCAAACCAAGATGTTACCCCATCAAGGGAAATACTAGCTGAGAAGAGGTTTTTGTTTCCTGTTCAGTTTCCACAGAGGACTTAATTTAGATAAAATTGCTTCCCAACATGAAAACAAAGTGAAGTAAAGTCACTAAATGAGGATCTCCCTTCTTAAAAAATGAATGAATTGACCTTGACTGTGATCCAAATGGCATTCTTAAAAAAACATTCCTCAGCTACAGAATATAAGTTCAGAGATAGCCATATTAAGATTGGACAGTGTTTGTGTACATAGTTTAAAGAATTTATAAACAATATGTTTGATTTTGTGAATATAATTAGTTTTCTGAATGTTTTTGTCTTCCCAATAGAACAAACAGAAGGATAGTGAAAAAGAAGGAGCATCAAATTCAGCAACTGACGATGGACCTGGAGATGGGTTTACCATACTTTCCTCCAAGAGTCTTGTTCCAGGACAGAAGGTAATAAGTCAGAGAAGAGAAGAGGGTACAATAGAATTTTACTGTCTTCACTAGTCAGCTAAAATGCCCACCTCAGTGTAGAATGTTTTGTATGCTAATCAGTGTTTTATAATGATTCAGTAAGCATTTTTATCTTCATAACAGCTAAGGTAATGTAAATTGTTTATTATCCAAGTTGGTAACTAAGAGCCCAATCTGGAAGGGGGGGGAGATCTGATGGAATGGTACACCACCGTGCTGGCATTTACCCCAGCCAAGGGACAATTTCACTGGCATTTGGCCACAGCACCACCCCCCAGGGCTGGAACACTGCAGGATACTGCGCCAACGTCCCAGGACCCCCGCCAGCATAGCAGGGGAGGAGCTAGCTCTATGTTAACGTCTCATATTGTAGACTTAAGCCACCCTTTGGGAAGGCCTAAGTCCATTGTGGGTCATAAAGGCTTCCCAGCAGTGGGGAGGCTTTTTGAGTTTTCATGCCTCCCCAAAACATCAGAAAGACTCTTTGGGGGCAGTGGCCAGGAACAGCCACGGTTGGGTTCCTACGTCTTGGGTGGAGCTGTTACTTAACAAGTATTTTAAAATGATTCTTTACTTACTATATATTCAAAAACAAAGGTCTGTGTGAGGGAAAGTATTTCATGAATTTGGCATGGGTTCCAAAAGTGTTGGAGTACAATAGCATTGACAAATGTAATTTTGAAATCTCTGGGCATCATTGTGTTATGATTGTATTATAATAGAAAGATGAAGACTTGGTGCTTGTTCTGAAGAAGGAAATGTGTCCTTAAGCACACTCATAGATATTAGTGTACAAGAAATACGAAACTCAAGCATATATGTGCAAAAGCTGTCTTCTTCACGTATACTCATACGTGCACATGCAGTTCCTCCTTCATCCGGTGTCATGGGCTGCTTGTTCATAATCCCAATGAGAAAATTGGTAGTAGTGTCTGACTGTTGATTGGGAGAGAGTGAAGGGGTCTGGATCTGATTAGTACTACCACCAGTTATCTGGCTGTGCACACAGAAGTCCAGCTACTGCTTTATGTATGTGAAGCTGTTGGGGGGTTGGGGGTGTACGTTAGTAGGTTATTTGATAACAACGTTAGTAGATTATTTGGTAACAAAGACAGGCACTCACCTTATTCATTTCATGGAATGAATGAGATGGAGTTTCTGAGAGGAAAAGGCAGAGCAAGTTGTCATAATTTAAACTTTGGGTGAAATTTTAAAAGTGAACTCCTAGTGTGAAAAAAGATCCTGATAGCGATTTAAGGATGATTCTGAAGAAATACTGAATAACTAAGTATATTGAGGTTAAAAAATCATATAAGGCTAGGGTCTTATATGAACTGATGGTTCTGAATTGCTTAGGACTACCCAGGGTGTGGTTGTCAGATTATTAAAAATATCAATTTAGTGTTTATCGACTAGAAAAAAACACGTGTGAGATTAAGAATTGTTAAGAAAGGGCTAAGAATTGTTAAGAAATGACTAAAAATGAAATTGACCTTACCATAATGTCTTTTTTCATCCCATATCAAAAAGGGTATCATATTAGCTGAAAAGGTACAACAAAGAACTAAAATTATTGGGGGTTGGAGCACCTTCTCTATGAGAATAATATTCTCCCTACCATAATACTAAACGTTAGGGGATCATAAAATAAAATGGACTAGCAGGACTATTTCATGTAGCACAAAATTAACATGGAATACACAGTTATAAGATGATGTGAAGACTACAGATTTAAGATGGCATTTTAAATAGGTAAGAGGAATTCATGGAGAATGGTCTATCAATGGCTGCTATTCATAAAAACTAAATAGTTCCAGATGTCGGGGATGTACTATCACAGAGTACTGTTGCCTTTGTGCCCTGCTTTTAGGCTTCCTGTGGACATTGGGTGAACATTTCTTAAAGCAAGATTCTGAGCTAGATGGATCATCAGTCTGATTCAGCAGTATTCATGCTTTCTCTTTCCACATTGGTATTTTGTAGCTATCTCTGACGCAGAGTGACATCAGCCATATTGGTTCTATGAAAGTAGAAGGCATTGTGCACCCAACTACTGGAGAAATAGATCTCAAGGAGGAAGTCGGTAAGACTTTATTGAAGTAGGTAGGGTGAGATTAAGTTGTATGTAATAAAAGTCTTTCACTGGGCAGCATTTTTATATTGTTAACAATGGTTTTATTTATTTACAAACATTTACATGGTGCTTTTAACAATGTTCCAAAGCAGCAAACAACAATAATACAATAAAAACAAAACCATGGGGGGAAAAAACAGCAGGAAGAGAAGAATTACAATTAGTCATTAAGTAAAGCCTTTTGAAAGAAGAATGATTTTAGCTGGCTTCAGGGGAGATATAAAGAAGGTTCTGTTGTGAGGCATTTTAATTGGATAGCAGCGTTTGAAATTTATGTTTGAAATTTAAATACAGAAGTGTTTGTTTTATTTTAAATTACTCTTACATTGTCATTTTAAGTTTGGTCATGCTGTTTCAAAGCCTCATTTTAACGTTAGCCCCCTCCAAAGCATTTTCTGTCTTCCTCGTATGCTGTCCCCTAATATTTGAATTTTCTCATGCCTAACACACACAGCAGTGGTCTGGTGTTCCTTTAATTAATGGCTTACTGAGTACAGTAATAGTAAATTTTGCAGTAACAGAAGTGGTGCGTTAATTTCCACCAATTCCGCCTTCTCGCTGCAAATTACCTGTCATGTTGTATCCATGGCTCCCCAGGCGCAGCGTTTTTGGGGCAAATCTGTGGGCTGCAGTGGGAGGAGGGGGGCAATAACATTCTTGTCTTCTGACAAAAGTGCCTTCCATGACTGGAAAACTTAGTCTGGATTAACGGAAAATGGCCACTGCAGGAGGTGAAGCCAATTACAAAGTGGCCATCATGAGAGGTAGAGTTGCACGTAGAAAGCCCCAGTACAGGAGACAAGAGGATTAATTTTATAAAATATACTGAAAAGCAGCAGTAAGGCCTCTTCTGCCCGAGTCAATAAACCCAGGCTGGGGATGGGAAAATACCTGTGTTGGGGGGAACTTTGCACGCCTCCTGCTCCACGTTTTTCTCCCCCAACTCGGGTTTTTCAAGAATTACACTTTCAGCTATTCTTTGTTTTTATGTGAGTAGCAGCCGCAAGCGAGCGAACAGCTGCCCCAGGAAGCACTTGCGTCTTGGTTTTTAAAGGTCCTCCCTGCGCAGCTACACAGCATGGGAGGTGGGTTTTTTAAAAAAGACTCACCTCAGTGCTATGGCAACCCGCATTGCTTCTGAAGACATGTGAACAGGATAGCAGGAGAGTGGGTAACTTTATCCTGCCTTCAACCCACTCTCCCGGTGCTGTGCGGAAGGGGCCTGAGAGAAAGAATAAAACCATCACTGTAGCAATAGTTTCATGGCCAATCAAAAACCCTGCTGGGCAGGAGTGCCACCTGACTCTACACACTTTCGAAAAACATTTGGGTGCTCTATTGGGGATGCTGCTGTAGCCCATCAATAATAAAACCAACACCATAATAGTAGCCGTGTGGCCAACCAAAAGCCCTACTGGGCAGAAGACTCACCTGGCTCCATCCACTTTCGAAAAATACTTGGGTACCCCATTGGGGACCCTACTTTGGCCCATTAAATTGATGTTTCCAGTATTCACAGATGCTTTGTTTGACTTATTCTTTGTGATCAGCTTCTTATTGCTTCTTCATTATTTGAACTTATTCTTTCGTTATTAGCCTCCCAAAATTTAGTTCAGTCTTCCTGAAATATAAATGTGGCTCTTGATGGCAAAAATTAGGGTGATGATAGAACTGTGAGTCAGTTGTTTGCCAGGGATGCCAATCATCTTAACTGAACTTATGAGCCAAGCTGGAAAACACATGGCTTAGAATTCAGGGGTCTGCAACTTGTGGCTCTCCAGATGTTCGTGGACTACAAATCCCATCAACCTGGCAGGGGCTGATGGGATTTGTAGTCCATGAACATCTGGAGAGCCACAGGTTGCAGACCCCTGGCTTAGATCATGATCCAAAAAGTGTCTGAATGTGGAACTCTTTATAAATTACTCTGAACTTTACTTGAGAATGTATCTGGCATCACACAAGTGTAGAAATATCTGTATTATTCATATCTATCTTCTCTTCCAGTTTCAGAAGTTTTCTGCTTTCTACATTTTTAATATGTAAATTTCTGATTTGCTTTTATAATTATTTATATCATCTTGTGCTTTCATTCTTTGTTTACCTGTGCTACACTTTAGCTGGGCTGACTAGATAGTTTTTGGAGGGGGGAGTGGAGAGATCTTTATAAATGTATTTAACAGACTTTAGTAGCCCTTAATAGCCAAAAGGCTAAGAGCCCTGTTCAAGGGGGAAGGGGAAATCCCCGGGGCATTTACCCCAGCAGAGGGGCGATCCCACCAGTACTGCCCCCTCCAAAATTTTAACGGTCAATTATGCTGTGATTGAGCCGCCCTTTTGTTTGTCAGTATGCAGTAACAATGCAGTAGCATGAATGTGGTAATTTAGACTTCGTGTATACACTTCGTGTTTTCCCATTTTTATAAATTAAATTAAACAGTAAGAATAGCCTTCCATTGTTCAACTGGGACACTTCACAGGCAGGAAGATTAGCACCTCTGTAGGGACACCAAAATAATTTCCTTTCTGTCAGAATCATTTTTAATAGACTGTGACCAGAGGCTTGTAAAGTTTAAATAAAGTTTTTATTTACAAGAAATGAATCAGGAAGTTTTTCTGGCAAAGGATAAATCTGAAATTATATACAAGCTAGTTTCTGAGATTTTATTAGTTAATTTGTTTCAGTATCTTTTTATAGTTTATACAAGGTTCGCCCAGGTCAATATCTGTAGTGCCTTCAGGTTGTTAATAGTCACTTAAATTTTCCACAAATTAAGGACCCACCAGGATAGGTGTTCAATTTTCTGTTTGGTGCTCTAGTTAATGTTCTAATAAAACCTTAATTTCTACCCTCAATTAAGGGTACAGTTCCTCAAACACTTAAGACTATCTCTCCTGTAGAGTATCTTTCTCACGTGGCGCTTATCAGAGAAGGGCTTGCAGCTTTCCTCCAGGAAACCCAGTCCTTTCTCTCTTTAAACTCAACCACCCTCAGGAGCTTCACTGCCTCATATCTGGGTGGGTTCTCCTCAGAGAAAATCAACCAAGCCACCAGACAGCCCTCCCTGCTTGCAAAACCAGCATGGCACCTTCCTCCCAATGTCTTTCATTGCACTGTTCAAAAATAGATTGCATGTAAAACATACCCTGGCTTGTGTCTTTTTACCACTGTTTAGACCAGGGGTAGGGAACCTGCGGCTCTCCAGATGTTCAGGAACTACAATTCCCATCAGCCCCTACCAGCATGGCCAATTGGCCATGCTGGTGAGGAGCTGATAAATAGTTCCCTGATATCTGGAAGCAAGATTCCTAGTTTAGACCATAATAATATCATTATTATCCATGTACTAACTGGAAAACTAAGGAACTAGGAGATTAGTTCCACTTCTATCAGTGGTAAAGGAATATCAGGCCACAGAAAAGTTGTTGAAATGACTTTGTCTTAAAAGGCTGAATTTTTATTTGAAAGCGCAACTCAGCATTTTAGTTAGAGACCTTGTGTCACTTTTTCAGGTAAAGCGCTGGAAAAGGCTGGAGGTAAAGAGTTCTTAGAAACAGTAAAGGAACTACGCAAAACACAAGGACCTCTGGAAGTCTCAGAAGGTAACATATTTAATTTCTGTGGTGCTTTTATTAATCACAAGACATTTCTTCCTCCCAATATTCAGACCTTCTGATCCTCTAACTTATACTTGAATTAATTTTATTTGCATTTTTAAGATTAAAAATAGCTTAAGGAAATAGAAATAACTATTCTATGTGTTGTGTGTTTAGCGTGTTGTGTGTTGTGTGTTTAGAGCAATTCAAGAACTATTTTGTGTCTTTTGACTACAGGTACAAGCTAAAACTTAATTTTTATTACCTTTTCTACAGATTCCTGCTTATGGATAATTTTGGCATGTTTTGCACATGTAGCAGAAAGAAGTATAATTTTTGTGGTTGCCCAGGCCAATTGGAGAAGTAATATTCTTAATGTGTCCCTGTGTAAAAACTTTCTGCAAATGAATATATTGAATATATCAGGGAGTAAGGTTTTAGTTCAGGTCTTCACAAGCTGTACTAGTCCTCCACTGATATGGGAATTGTTAATGTAGAGGAATGTTGGACAAAATAACCCCTTTCATGCAGCAGTAGAGAGCAGTAGAGATTTAGCACGTTTATGCTCTGCTACATAATTATCACTTTATTCTGCTGCATATCTAGACCAGTTCTCTGACAAATCCTATTTAAGATCAACCAGTTTGAAGGAAGATCCTACCAAGAGATAGTACCATCCTCCATCAAGTCATTTTCAAAGATAGCAGGCAGCTCCATGAATGAACACTTCCATAATTTCGTATAAATATAAAATATGAACGACTTTAAATAAATTTCAGATCTTCTGTGGTATTCCATCTCACAAGTGACTGCATTGTGACAGAATTAAATGAAGCCCTTAAGATTGTAGGTGAAATTAATAGAGGCATGCAAGTGTAGGTTGGCTGGCTGGAGCTGGATTTCTCTAATAAACTGGGATTCTAAGCTTTGATTAAACTGGTTTAAAATCCAGATTAGTGGAAGGAGAACTGGCTCCAGTTGACCTGTACCTGCATTTATCTGCCAAGAGTAACCAGGCCAAGTTTCAAACTGTATTTCTCAGCACAAGAAGGGAGTGATCTTTGTGCACATGTTTCTTTAAATGTGATGTCTGATTGTAGTTGTGTTTTGTTTTCCTTTTCAGTAATAAAGTATTTTTAAAACTTCTTTTTAAAGCTCACCTTTAGTCTCTCTCTCTCCCCCTTCTTCCTTTTCTGTTGTTTGTTTACCATAGCTGCTCTCAGCCAGTCTACTGGTCTAGCAGCAAAGTTTGTCATTCACTGTCACATCCCACAGTGGGGTTCAGATAAATGTGAAGAACAATTGGAGGAGTCGATAAAGAACTGTTTAACTGCAGCTGAAGACAAGAAGCTGAAGTCAGTGGCATTTCCACCTCTCCCCAGTGGCAGGTATGTGTTTCCTTTGTTAATTAAGTACTCCCATTTAATTCATTTGTAGAAAATTTCACAAATTAATATTTCCACATTCTGCATATAAATAAGTAGTAGGGCAGTTTCACTGTGGGACTAATTTAACAAGGGTTGCTTCTCTGACAGGAATTGTGCCATTAACTATCTGTATGGCATGTACAGCTCAGTCAGTATGAAATTATCAGGATTGCCTTCAAGGACTGTAGCATTCCTGGTGAAATATTAAATACTTTGATCACCAGTGTGGAGTATGGTGGTCCTTTCTCATTTGTATGCCTGGCCCTGATTGATTTGACCTTCATTCCACTTTCACAACAGTGCCAGCTAGCTGTCCCTTATCTTGGGCCTTGGTCTTCCCTCTCATTTCCAAGACCTTTAATAAAATCTAATATCTCTGTTTTGGAATTGGATGCAGTTTGTGATCCAGCCATTCTTATTTAGCTGAGACCAGCTGTATCTATCTACTTCACCTCTCTGGCCTAGGCTCCTTGCCTATAAGTTATCGGTCTTTGCCCAGAACCCACTGTAGATTGTCTGTCTACCATGGATTGATGTTCCTGGGCAGCAGGGAAAACGCCTTTCATCTGTGCTTCAGAAAAGTATAGGTCTAGCAAAGTGTTTCTGCAAATTGGGGTTGCCCCGAGGTGAGGCACAGAAGCCTGCAAATATAAACTCTGCAGTTAATATATGATTTTGGTACTGGATGGCATAGTATTACATCATTTCAGGTTGAGGATGCTTTATTTACAAGCTTTAACATTCATCTTTTTCTTATATCCAGAAATTGCTTTCCAAAACAGACTGCTGCCCAGGTGACCCTCAAAGCCATTTCTTCCCATTTTGATGACTCCAGCCCTTCATCCTTGAAGAACATTTACTTCCTGCTCTTTGACAGTGAGAGCATTGGCATCTATGTGCAAGAGATGGCAAAACTAGATGCCAAGTAGCAGCAGAAGCCAAATGAAATTTTATTTTTCAACATAAATTTGAGTAGGATGCGGAATTAGAAGTGGGTTTTATTTTTAAAATATTGTGAGGAAGGAGTATGTGAGTAGCTTCAAATTCTGTGAATGGTGGAGGGCTTTTGTTATGTGAAAGAGAGAGGAAAAATGTCTGATCTGCAATTTTACCATGCTTTGGACAACCTAACATTTTGTTTCATCCCTAAGAGACTAAATTGCCAGCTCTCTCTTTACTGTTTATTACGTCTCAAATTATTATAGTTTAGACCTTTTGAAAATAAATCTCATTTTAGAGTAGCAAACAATTCAGTGCATACAAATATTGAAAAAGATGAATTGTTTGTCCCCTTTTCTTTTCCCAGTGGTAGGTAGAAATCATGTTGTGTCTGCATTCCGTATTGGACAACGTAATTTCAGACAGTTCACTTGGTGCTTTACTGTTTTATCCCAGAATGACCTGTAATTGCTCAGAATATTTCATCTTATTTGTTTTTATTAAAAAATGGCATTGTGCTTTTTTAAACCTTTAAACTTTACCTTTTGCTCCACTTGGTGGTGTCATATTCAACCAATGTTCTCATTTGGAAGATATTCAGATTTACAGAATTAAACTGAGAATGAAGCAAGGATATTCTGCCCTCTGGGGCACACTTTGAGAAAAAGGTGAGGTAATTGTGATGAAGCAGAGCACTGGGATGGACATTCTTCTGCTGTTTTGAAAGTATAATCCTCTCTCTTGTAAATTGCTGTGTTTTCACAGCAGTCGGTTAGGAATGAAGTAAAACATCACTGATTTTTCACCTCTGCTTTCCTGCTCTCCTGTGCTATCTTCATTAGAATAAGGGCACGAAATGAATTTTTTCCTCCCGAGTTGCCAGAGCAGTACAGTTGACAAGTATTCAGGATTGTGGTGTTGTAATTCACTGTTGTATATCTTTCCATTCCTTTCCATTATGTATATATTTAAAAAACCAGCAAGTCCTAAGTACATTTACTTTAACTTAAGTCCCACTGAGTTCTGTAGGATTTGCTTCCTAACAAGGGTACTTAGAATTTTGGCCAGTGATACAGTTGGTCATATGTTTTGCTGTGAATATTGTCTCTGCCCTGTTCTTTGCAGATTGCTAATGTACAGTATTTCCTGCTGTATTTTCATAATTTCTTCCACATAGTACATTTCCCCAGTTTCCCTGTCACAGTCCCCCAGCAACGGTTATCCCACACCCAGACCACTGCTGCTATTTCAAGATGTGGAAGGAAGAGGCCCGTTGTATACTCATCCCCATGTTGGTCCAGGTTCACCACATTGATTCTGTTAATTCCCAGACGCAGAAGGTTTGCTGAGATAGGCCAGCAGGTTGCCACAGTGTCAAAGCATTTGGCAATAAGGCACATTCAGAAGCAAAGGAATCTTTTTGAATCTATCCAAAAGACAACAGAAGCTAGCAAGTATTTAATGACAAAATTGTATTTAAGCAAGTGGAAGAAAATGGGTTTCTACTTTTACCAAGGAGCACCTAGCAGTTGCTGCTGCTGCCTTGTAGAAACCCTTCAAAGGAAAGTCAGTTTTCACTCAGAAGAAATCCAAATCCTTTTTTGAGAGAATTAACTAATATGTCCCCCCTCCCTTCCTCTGTCTTCTTTCAGTGGAGTTCAGCTCTTGCGTTATCAAGTGATGTTGAAACTTTAGCTACCCGTTCACTGCTAGTTCTACTGTTTATGATAGTATTTTGATAGCTGTTACTTCCACATAAAGTTAGTGAATAAAGAGCATTTAAATGGGACCCTTTCCTGAAATTTCATCAAAGTTGTTTTGAGGGCTAACAGATTTTTTTTTACCTAAGGTAAATTTTTACCTCAGTTCCATTTCAACCAAAGTGCTATGTTGCCAGCTTTCTTTGGTGAGTAAAGAAAAGGAAAGTGTTGAGACCTTTATTGCTAGATTTACAAAGGACTAGTAAGTATATAAAAGACCCATACCAGTTTATTCGTTTGTTTGTTAGGGAGTAGGGAGACAATTAAAATACAGTGATCTTCTGCACAGTTCATCAGTTACTAGGCTGTTTTCCTTATGAGAGAGCAGGTTGCCAAACTGACCAGGGCATCAGCACCTTCCACCAGTTTGTTATGCAGTAGATGCATGTAAAGTGATCATGAAGCATTACTCAGCAATTGTCAGCACAACAAAAGAAGAAGTGGGCAAGCTGAGCTATGCATCCTGTTCAACTGACAACCTCACACCGCCATTGTATTTTATTACATTAGTCTGCTAATCTCCTATGTGGGACTGCACAGAGACCACAATGTTAAATATAGGGTTGCTGTTACTGGTTGCTGATCACTGGTCACCGCACAGTCGTACATCCAATCTTCCAAGACTGCTGTAGGCTCTTTTTCACAAGGTGAAACGGCTCGAAGGAACAAAGGGGTGAGATTCCATTTTCTATCCTATATTAAATCCAACATATAGAACATATATTCCATTTTCTGTTCGATATTGGCACCAACATGTAGGAGGCTCAACAGCTAATTGACTCCACCTTATTTATTTTATAGAAAGGTCCATAAATCGGGACGCATGTACAGTCACTTGCAATGGCAGCAGGAGGGGTTTCTTAACCTTCCCATCCCACTCCCTGTCATGCCCCTTCCCCTGCTCACTCCCCTGCATTAAGCTGCTTTTCAGTCTACGGAAGACAAATGCAAAGAAACAGAAGGCTGTCAGGTGATGTCACTCGATCACCTGTGGATGGCTCCATTTCTTAACATTTCATCCCAAGTGGCAGGAAGTTTTTGTTTTGCCTTCAGCTCATAGGTGACTAATGGCAACCCTGTGGGGTTTTCAAGGCAAGAGACATTCTGAGATGGTTTGCCATTGCCTGCCTCCACATCACACCCCTGGTATTCCTTGGAGCTCTACTATCCAAATACTTGTCTGGGGCTATCCTGGTCAGGGTACAGGAAGTTCCAAGGCAGCTTCATAAGGTCAGTTTCATAAAGATCATATTTTGGAAGTTGTAGTGCTTTGTGATTTCTGTTTATCTATAAACACTAGGCTGAGCAGATAGAAAACCAAGCAAACATGCACAAAGACTATGCTATTCTGAAATCAGCATTATTTCCCTAAATTAACAGCATCTTGAATTCAAAGCTTCAAAAAATTAGAACTACCTTGTTCCAATTTTCCTGTTATACCCTTAAGAGCACACACTTATTCAGTCCAGTTTTTTTTCAGCTGTACAAGCTGTACATCACTCTTGCATAGGCTACCTGAAAGAAAAAGATAGTCTCTGATCCACAGAAGTTACAAAGTAGAAATCTATACTAAGAATTAATCTATACTATAAACTAGACTTGGTGGATCAAGCCAAAGTCTTGTTCAGCATTTCTGCAAGATTTTCTGCAACCAACAAGCTGTAGATCAGAGGTTCTCAACCTTCCTAATGCTGCGACCCTTTAATACAGTTCCTCGTGTTGTGGTGACCTCCAGCCATAAAATTAGTATATATAAAATATAAAAAGACCATTTTCCTATGGTCTTAGGCGACCCTTGTGAAAGGGTCATTTGATCCCCAAAGGGGTCGTGACCCGCAGGTTGAGAACCACTGCGATAGATGTTCCACTGAAAATTGGCTATTAGCCTATCACAGGATCATTCTGGTCATCACTTTGCAATCATCATTCTGTTTACCCTTGCTTAAAAATGAAGACTAAATGATCCATTCTTCCCTGTACACACACAACACAAAACTGGTACACTAAGATCTAAATCCCATATACAGAAAGCATTGCTCTTGAAAGGCAATGTTTTGGTTTTCAATGTTTGCATACTGGCAAAAGGCAGAATACAAGTTGTTCTATGATGAATGGAATACTAAGCCAGTCACAACTACCTCCTAATGAAACCAGTACAACACCTTAATTACAATCAACAATTACTTTTGGTGGCCACATATAGCTGGATTGGTTCCATTGTTTTTCAGGGAATTTACTTTCAAGTAAGATTTTGTCAGCCTTATTACAAGCCCAGTGTATCTTATTTTAGGCTAAAATCTGCAGCATGCATCCTTTCAGGCAGTTGCACCTAGAAATTTGGCATTATTCCTGTTTTAGACATTTAGCAGAACAATTTCAAATACAAAGGATTTCAAGGAAATTCTTTTATTTTTTATAGATAAAACTTAACAGTACGGAAAAACCAATCAAATCATAGTTACAATACATTCTAAAGACTGAGAAGCAAAATTATACATATTATATAAAACTTTAAAAAACAATTACCGTGATTATCATGAATATTATTCACATGTAACATGTCACATTTAATGAATTTAACATCACTATAAAATTTCAATCAACTTTTACAACCCAATCCAGAGGCTGCTGCAGCTGGGGACATCTCCACTGCCTCTAGGGCTCTTAGATGGTGTGGGGGTGCAGCCAAAAAGAAAAAACAGTCCCCTGAAAACCCTCCATAGGGCTAAATGGATAACATAACTCCAAGGCCTGGGCTGTGAAGTTCCTGGCTCTAAAGTCCAGGCGGAAGCCAGCCGGCACGCCCCCCTGCGACAAGACTAGCTATGAGATTAGCTATGTACAACAGTGCTAACACGACACCCAGCACTGTGTTCAAACATGCAATCCATGGCAATCTGCCTGCTGGCATTTTTGCCCTTCCACAGGGGTAAGTGCCCCAGAATGGGTAAATCTGCTAGTGCGGACCTGAGCAGCATCTGGAAGCTGATTCGCTCCCCCCCTGCCCCCCCCCCCTGGATTGGTCCATTAAAAATTCATGTTGACTCATTAACTACAGTATAAAAATAAAACCCAGAACCTTGGAGAAAATGCATCTTCTAAGCCCAAATAAATAACAGATCTACTGAACAACGAACAATACCCCAACCTCATCCCCTCAATGTTCTATTAATTCTTCACGAATATACTTGTTTTGGCACAATGTTGTCACCTCTCATTTTTCTCTCAACAGCATCCCCCATACTCTGCACCTTAGCAAGGCATTCTCTGTCCCATCTCCTTCCAGCTCTTTGAGACGAAAAGATCCCTGCTTTTTACAACAGTCACAATGAAGCATCCCACGTAGTAGCCATTAATCTGACCCACTCCATCATTCCTTCCCATTGAAAGCAGGAAGGTCAGCGATCCTACATGGGAAAGGTGAAGATTATTTACAAAACTCATTATCATTGCGATCTGGCTTTGGCGAAAGAAAAAAAAAGCCCAAGGCATTACCTGAAACACATTTCGTTCCAAGTTCATATTTCCTGCCTATATAGCCAATCTAGGATACACAAAATTTATGGCTTTTTTCCAGGCAACTCACCTTTCGGCACAAAGGATCACATCAAGAACATACCGTTTGAGGCAGCAGTACAAAAATATGCTATGACTCCAGGGAAATCCTGGCACTTATAGCAATCTCAAAACAACTCTGACGTAATTTTGGAAATTGCTGCAAAACATATAGAGTCAAGTGCAATTTGGGTAAGGATTTCTTAAAGAAGCCAAGCATGACCACATCAAAATGATGGCCCGTTTATTCGTTGCCCTGAGTAACCATTACAAAGAAAAGCATTAGAGATTTATCACATGCCTTTGCAGCTCACTTTACCTGGCTCGTAGGTTTTCAGAGGTTTTTGTGTCAGGCTATTGATGATGTTGGTCACCACAATATTTGCATGAAGCCCAGCATGGTATGCCATCTTTGGTTCCCTGATATGAGCACAGTCACCAATGGCATAGATGTTGTCATATCCTTTCACCTGGAGGTATTCATTCACTTTCAAAGCACCATCACTTGCCAACTTGTCAGCTAAGAAGGAAAAGAAGGAATAAACTTATTGTCCAGTGAACTGACCACCAATATAGCAAATGCCGCAAACCTACCAGAACAGCACCTTTATTTGTAATAGCCTTCTGTGCTTATTTTGTGCAACAAATAATTAAACTACCTGAGACTTTGACATAAACCAAGTGGCAGTATGTGGGATGCATATAAAATGATCCTGTAAATGCCCGAGTGCTCTTATCAGGTGCTCTGTAAACTTTCAAACGGAGTTAACAAGAGTGATGGTGGACCACTCTTCTTAGCTCTTTATCTACAGAATATTTGTGATAAAAGTTCATGAACTCAAACAAAACACGTCAAGCATCATTGCAGTTTGAGGAAAAGAATCAAAAATATTTCACAATATTCTTGGGCTCATAATGAAGGACAACATGAATGAGTCTTTGATATCCATCATGAATCAATTGCTGATTCTGGGCACCTTCCCTTTGCCACTCAAAGACTCAGTTATCTGTCCACTAATTAAAATACCATCCCTTCAGATGGTGTGCTCAGTTTTTCTCCAGTCTCTCATCTGCCTTACTGGGCAAGGTGATCGAGAGGAATAGAGAGCCAACGCCAAGTACCGAATGGCTCTCTTGCAATAGACTCTGTTCACTCTGGTTTCAGGCAGGGTTATGGAATGAGGATGGCACTGGTGGCTTCAGCTGATGATAATCTGGAGGAGATAAAGGGGAGCTCTTTGGTGCTCCTTGATTTGTCTGCAGCCTTTGATAGAGTGGAACATTCCATCTTACTGGACATGGGTAGATCAATACAGATTGGCCTGTTAGAGGCAGAAGTAAGTATTGGGATGTGCTTTGGATTGGTTTATCAGTCTCTATGAACTGGACTCAAAGAGTTGCCATTAGAGACCAGTTAACACCAGTGTGGGCCATAGTTCTGAGGAATCCCACAGAGCACAGTCATGTCCCCCATGCTATTCAATCTCTTTGTAACAGCCCTTGAAAAAAATCATTTGTACTTTTGTAATTGGGTATCATCAATATGCTGACAACTCCTAGCTCTATATCAAAATCTCCTGCTGATATGGTAGAGATCTTGAGCAACTGCTGTGGTGAAATGGCTACAGGTGAACAAGATGGATGGAATCTCGACAAAATGGACGTAATGCTGCTTGAGAAGGCTGAGGTTATGAAGGACAGTATGCTTCCCAGTGTCAGTGAGGTTCAGTTGACCCTTCCTGACTAGGTTAAGAGCCTAAGGATTGTGTTGGATCCAACACTACTGCTGGAGAAGGACGTTGATAGAGCAGTGAAAAATGATTTCCTTCCATTTCAGTTAGCCCAGAAGATGCTCCCCTACCTTGACTCAGCTAATCTGGCCACACTGAAACCATACTATTGTAATACACTCTTCGTGTAATGCACTCTTGAAGTCAACTTGAAGACTCCAATTAGCAAAATGCTACTGCTCTCTTATTTTTGGAAACTATGGTCTGTCACAAAAAAATGTTAGTAGGGCTGTACCACAGAACTCAACATGCTGAACCTTCTTTGTTGTAGAATGCTCTGTCTGAGTCCTAGTGTCTACTTAGCACTGAAAATAAAAATACAATGCTTTTGTATCAAAGTACCATGTTCAATAATGCTCAAAATAATGGTTTTGACAAGGCAGCACATAAAAATGAATCATAATTCTCATATTTGTTTGGGACTATGTTCTAATGCGGAAGCATACAATTTTCTCAATCACTAGACCTTAACTGACTGTTCTAACATCTTTTTCTGAGACACAGTATAGTGGTGTATGGATGTTACACTCAGTTTGTAGTCACTCA
This sequence comes from Sphaerodactylus townsendi, assembly GCF_021028975.2. NCBI lineage: Eukaryota > Metazoa > Chordata > Lepidosauria > Squamata > Sphaerodactylidae > Sphaerodactylus > Sphaerodactylus townsendi. Next base: position 25,678,884 of record NC_059432.1, read on the forward strand.
ATTGGCTGTCCTTCGTTATTGGGTTTAATTCAAGGAATGGAGTATTACATTATTTCATGGTCTTGGCTCCTCATATCTATCTCTTGAAAACCCTAAGGCATTACCATACATACAATACCATTTTTGTATTGTTTAACATATAATGTCTAATACTTTATGCTTTGTTTCAGATTTCTGTAATCCTAATCTTATTAAATTGCTTTTGAGATGTGACTTCTTATTGATTGGATTGAATTACACTGCATAATCCAATTTAAGTCTCTGTAAGAAAGGTGGACTATAAGAGTAAACAAATAAATTTCAGCTTTTCTATCCTTAGACATAACTGCCTAAGGATGGTCCTGAAAAAATAGTGGTCTAGCCACTCACTGTATGTACTGTTAATAACAGCAAAAGAAAGAACCAGCTTTTCCAGTGTTACAAACCCCTGGTCACAAAGAGGCTATTTAACTCTCACTCCGCCCCCAAGCAAGCAGTTTTGTAGAAGGTACAATGATAGTTTAAGATGTCCCAGTTTCATTTTAAAAAGAAAAATAAATATAAAAAAGCACACATAGTCTTTCCTCCTCTTTCACAGCAAAGCTTGGTTCACAAAAAAAATTACTGACAATGCATTTTAGGTGAACACACTCCAGGACAACTTCAGCACATCTGAAGGTGGGGCCAACCCTGTGATCTACATTTCTCTCTCAAAAGGCAATCATCCTTCATCAATTAATCTGCCTCTCTTTTAAAAAGAACACAGCCCAAATGATACACTCCACCAAGTAATATTCCAGATTCCAGTATGGGAGCTACAGGAAATGTGTTTGCTTCCCCAAGCTTAAAAAAAGGGTGGGAAAGTAACTTACAGAATGCTCCGCTGTATGCTGATGAATTTATCTTTATTCCAGTGCAGAGAATCACCATGTCAGTAGTAATCTCTGTGCCTTTGTCAGTCTGTACGGTCGTATTCTCCCTGAATTGGTTTAAAGTCAGCGTAGACAGATTGGAAACTCTTTCACCTGTTATAGTCAAACAAACAAAACAAAACCTCACATCTCATTAAACCTGAGATCATGATACTACTAGGTTCTGGTATTTTCAGACACTATTACAAAGGATACCCATTGTGTCTAATTGAAGATATGTTATTTTTAACACAACACAACTTTAACACAACACAACTGAATTCAGTGGACCTAGAAGGGTGTGAGTCTGTTTAGGATTGCACTGTAATTCTCTGATTTTCCTGTTTTATATCTGAACTTCAGTAATGAAGGGTGATCTTTACTAGTCATCCAAATAAAATGGAACATTTTGAAAATATTTTCGTGAGCATAAGTGGTTGAAATTTAGAATGAAGTTGAGTGGGGCTTCCTGAAACCAAAGGCAGGGCTAGACACAGTGCGCAGCTGTTGAGAAAATGTTCCGTCAGAATAAATACACTCTGCTCTCTTGCTGACCAACTGGAAATAAAGAGAAGAGCAGGATGTATTAAATTTGCCATTACAGCTAGCCTCTTCCATAGAAGGCACCTCCAAAGAGGACTTTTTTGTATTCGATCATTTGAAAAGATAGAAAAATTACACACACTGTATATGTTCTGTTCCCCAAGTAAATATTCTAGGTGCTCTGTACTCGGCCAGAACAGAGTGGGAGATTCGAGCGAAGGTGCAACAGTTCAAAAAAAGAGGTTTATTGCTTAGAAGAATTAAGACCCGAATTCTTCCCAGGGTCTGACTAAAATAACGTACTTGCTTGACTGGAACAGTTTGAAGCTTGAGACCTTGACTCTTTCTTGTCTTCTTCCAAGAAAGTGGGCTTGGAAAAAATAACCAGACCCTTGAAAACTGGTTCGTAGTGAGTGGTGTATCTATAGAATGGGTGTGACATGTGCATTCCACCTACTGCCTGTCAGTAATAGGGTAGCAGCATTCGGTTCCAACTGGAGTTTCTGAGTTCATAGAATCATAGACTTGGAAGAGACCACAAGGGCCATCAAGTCCAACCCCCTGCCATGCAGGAACACATAGTCAAAGCACTCCTGGCAGATGGCCATCAAGCCTCTGTTTAAAAATCTCCAAAGAAGATGACTCCGCCACTGTCCAAGACAGTGTATTCCACGGTTGAACAGCCCTTACTGTCAAGAAGTTCTTCCTAATGTTTAGGTGGATTCTCTTTTCCTATACCTTGAATCCATTACTCCTAGTCTCTGGAGCAGCAGAAAATAAGCTTGCTTCCTCTTTAACATGAAATCCCTTCAAATATTTAAACATGGCTATCATATCACCCCTTAACCCTCTCTTTTCCAGACTAAACACACCCAGCTCCCGAAGTGTTTCTTCATAGGGCATGAATTCCAGACCTTTTACCATTTTTGCCGCCCTCCTCTAGACCCGTTCTTGATTTGTGGTGCCAAGAACTGGACACAGTATTCCAGGTGAGGTCCGACCAATGCAGAATAGAGAAGTACTATTACGTCCCTCAATCTAGACACTATGCTTCTATTGATGCAGCCCAGAATTGCATTGGCTTTCTTGGCTGACTCATGTTCAACTTGTGGTCTACTGATACTCCCAGATCTGTTTCACATGTACTGTTGTCGAGCCAGGTGTCACCCATCCTGTATCTGTGCATTTCATTTTTTCTGCCTAAGTGTAGTATCTTACATTTACCTCTGTTGAAATTCATTTTGTTAATTTTGGTGCAGCGCTCTAATCTCTCCAGGTGATTTTGAATTCTGACCCTGTCCTCTGGGGTATTAGCTACTCCTCCTAATTTGGTATCATCTGCACATTTGATTAGCATGCCCTCTATTCCATCACCCAAGTCATTGATAAAAATATTGAACAGCACTGTGCCCAGGACAGAACCCTGTGGCACCCCACTAGACACTTCTCTCAAGGATGAACATGAGCCATTGGTGAGCACCCTTTGGGTTCAGTCAGTCAACCAATTACAAATCCATCTAACTGTACAGCTGGGTACCTACTCAACAAGATATGCACTCCTTTCTGGATGAGAATCTCCTTCACCTTCTGCCGGACACAGGGGAGAAGTTCTGGCTCCGCCAATGCAATTTTTGAATGAATGAGTGTGACCTGGAAACATGAATCCCAAACAAAACGTGTTCGGCTTGTGAAAAAGCATCACTTAAGACTTTCCAAATCGTATCTGTGAAGGGCCATCAAGTCACAACCAACTTATGTCTACCCCAGAAGGTTTTCAAGCCAAGAGATGTTCAGAGGTGATTTGGCATTGCCTACCCCTGTGTAGCGACCCTGGCCTTCCTTGGCAGTCTCCCATCCAAGTGCTGCCCAGGGTCAACACTGCTTAGCTTCTGAGGCCTGATAAGATCAGGCTAGCCTGGGCCACCCAGGTCATGGTCCTTTCATATTAGCAGCCCTTAATAAAAATAATCATGCATTTATTACAACACAGAGACCTCCATGTTTCAAGAGCTCACAAATCACAACTTTTCTGATGAATGTTGGCTTCACCAGTGCATTACATTGAGTCAAATGAAAGTGACTGAAGTGGAAAAAGAGCTGTTTCTCTGGAGATTATATCCAGTTGTCTCCAAGAAACCTTATAACTGATAAATCGAACGATAAAGAGTCTCATCTAGATATGTGAACAGGACAATTGGATCAAAATATGTTATGAAAGCAGGGCAAGTTCTATGTTCTCTCCGATTAATGCCAAAAAGGGGGAATTAGGCAATGCCGTGGCATCCATCATACATTTATACACAAACGAATAGAAGGAAACCATGAGCACTGATCCGATTCACTTTTTGTGGTTTACCAGTGGGAGGGAAGCAGAACAGAGGTCATAAGATCAAAAGGGTGTATCTGCTCTATGAACTGACTTTGTCCCTCCCTATATAACTATTGTTTGATGAGGGGAGTTAACAGAATCCCAAACATATTCCTTTGATTCTTTGGGGAAAGCTATGAGTTATACCAGTATAAAACAGACGCAACTCTGTAGTGTAGATACTCCTAAAAACACAATAACTTTAGTCCCTCATTGAGAAACAATTATAAATTTAAGAACAACAACGAAGAGGTGGATAGATTATCATGCAAGTTGAGCCTTGTACCTCTTTGGCGGGATACTCTGTCTTTATCTCTGCTGCCATCTCGACACCAGCTGAACCACCACCCACAACAACTAGGCGAGGAGATTTCTGAATCTTTCACAGTCAAAGGGAGAAACAAGATTAGAATCAAGGCACTGATCCATAGGACTTTCCTTTCTAAATTCCTAGACACTTCAGGGGGAAAATTTCAGTCTTCAACAGCCCAATGCTGACATTTCTCAAAATCTGAGGGGAACAACCTTTCCTACTAAAAGTGTCCCAAGATGGTAACCCACCCTTCCCTTTAATTGAAGACTGACATCTGAGGAGAGGAAATTCCCAAGGTGTTTGGACCAGCCAGTATATCTCCCGTACTGCATTTAATAATACATAGACTATCCTTCTGGAATGATAAAGATTCTCATCTAGTCATTTTACCTATGATTCGAGGGACTTCAAGGTCTAGATATATATTACATTTCTTCTCACGGTGATTCTGTGAGGTAACTTAGCCTCAGAGAGGGTAACTGGCCTAAAGTCACCCAGTGAAATTCAGGGCTCATTGTCCAACTGTGCTGGTTCTCTTCTGTAAGTACCACCAATATTTTAAATTTTAACTGGCTTTCGCTGCCTGCTGGGCGGCAGGAGTTGAGGGACATAAGAACATAAGAACTAGCCTGCTGGATCAGACCAGAGTCCATCTAGTCCAGCATTCTGCTACTCGCAGTGGCCCACCAGGTGCCTTTGGGAGCTCACCTGCAGGATGTAAAAGCAATGGCCTTCTGCTGCTGCTGCTCCTGAGCATCTGGTCTGCTAAGGCATTTGCAATCTGAGATCAAGGAGGATCAAGATTGGTAGCCATAGATTGACTTCTCCTCCATAAATCTGTCCAAGCCCTTTTTAAAAATATCCAGGTTAGTGGCCATCACCACCTCCTGTGGCAGCATATTCCAAACACCAATCACACGTTGTGTGAAGAAGTGTTTCCTTTTATTAGTCCTAATTCTTCCCCCCAGCATTTTCAATGAATGTCCCCTGGTTCTAGTATTGTGAGAAAGAGAGAAAAATTTCTCCCTGTCAACATTTTCTACACCATGCATAATTTTATAGACTTCAATCATATCCCCCCTCAGATGTCTCCTCTCCAAACTAAAGAGTCCCAAACGCTGCAGCCTCTCCTCATGAGGAAGGTGCTCCAATCCTTCAATCATCCTCGTTGCCCTTCTCTGCACTTTTTCTATCTCTTCGATATCCTTTTTGAGATGTGGCGACCAGAACTGAACACAGTACTCCAAGTGCGGTCGCACCACTGCTTTATATAAGGGCATGACAGTCCTTGCAGTTTTATTATCAACTCCTTTCCTAATTATCCCCAGCATAGAGTTTGCCTTTTTCACAGCTGCCATGCATTGAGTTGACATTCCCATGGAACTATCAACTAAGACGCCCAAACAAGAGTTTGGGACAAGAGTTTGAACACAATCATCACATTATTCACATTGCTCTTTCCAGTTGGTTGTGTTTATGTTCCATTATCTGCCTCAAGGTGTGCAACTGCCCCATTCCCATTTTACTGGCACCAGTAAAAAAAAGCCTGTCATAGATGAATGCATGGGAGTTATTTGACAAAAAGCCACCCTTTCAGTTCTTGTCTGAGGCAATGTAAACCCAGGAGTTCCGACCACATAATCCCCAAAATTATTGATGTATCTACGACCATATAATCATGATATAAGAGCAATTTACCTCCTTGACCATGTCCTCATAGGTCTGAATAGCTGACTGCCTGTCAACAATATGGTTAAATTTCCCAGGGAAAGGTCCATCACTCCCTGTGGCAAGGATAAGATGAGAAAAGGACAGTTCCTAAAGAGAATATTTGAAAAAACCTGTCAGAGGCTTGTAGTGCAGTCCCAAGAAGAGTGTACATCCTTCTCAGCCTACTCCTGCAGTTATTACAGCTTTCAACACTAAGGTACAATATCAATTACTATATGGAGCAGCAGTCTGGGTTCATAAGATAAATCAGACTATAAATTGGCCGCTAATACAATTTTTCACATCAAATCTGTGGGATCCCAAAATAAGTGGTTAGCACTGCCCACAGACTGAAGCTTGGCCAGCATTCCATTGAATCTAGAGCTTCGACACAAGCATTAGATCTGAAACTTAACATAATGTTATCTACAGGTAATAGCTTATTACACTGCATGAAACAAGATCATTTCCCCATGGTCTCAGGAGGTAACAGAGCAACTGACTATCATACAATGCCCAGAGAAAGCAATTTCTGCCCGAGGATGCCCCCTAGTCCATACAACTGTCAAGCTGTTGATTATGAAGAATGTTATTAATAGTACCATTTCCAGGCTAGGAGAATTTCCTCTACTCTCCACATGGGTACTCCTCTCTTCTTTACCATACCAAAATACTTGTTTAACTTTACAGTTCCAACACACAGGGGAGCAATTATGCCCACAAGACTAAATGCTCTACCATCCATGATTTCCAAGGGCCATATAATAAACAGACAGACAAATATTGCAGTTATAGTTTAGGTACTGAAGAATCTGTGAAAAATTCTTTGCTTGAATGTCCACAGTATAAGGAGCCTGCAGAGAAATGGATCAAACCACTTATGTGCCAGTGAAATAAGCTTTCCAATTCCAAAGCCTTTACTGGCATTATAAATAAGCTTTCCTTAATAGTTACTACATTATTGATGGATTTTAGCCCCGGAAATATTCCATTTCACAGCTACATTTCTTGTTCAGGCCACAAGTGTTTAGGCAGCCTGTGACAAGACATCTTCTCTGACACGATATAGCCTGCCCTCTCTGGCTTGAATTCTTCCTGTTATTCTAGTTGGGATTGACCAATACTACAAGACCTGAAGGTTAGAGGAGCAGAGATAGAAAGAAAGCGTAACACTGGTTAGGACTGTAGTTTCTCTCCCAAGCAAAGGGTGTTTCCATGTCACCGCCAACTCACTTCACCATCATGCAGCACAACATGCTGTTTTTCCAAATCAAAGCCAACCACTTTGGCTTGCCGGAAACTGTCTCCAAATGTTATTGAATAGGAGATGAACGTTTTTTGTGCAAATCCTGCAACATAAAATGTTTAACCCATTAATGGTACCTATTGGATAAGAATACAGGGACGTTCATGTCAAGAACTGAATACATATGTAAATTATAGTTGTACCACCAGCCCAACATTCAGGTTCACAAAATCGCACCTTAATTGCAAAGAATCAGTACTGCACATGGCTCATGTCCTGCCAGGCTCTCTAGGGTCTTGATTCATGATGAACTGGGCCCTTGAGAGGATGGCTGGAGCTTTACAGCCAAGAGACTTTATCTCTCATGGCTTTTGGCAATGCTAGTTGCACCCCAGTCCCAAAGCTGCTATTCACTCTCTACCCCTTCTCCTCCTTTCCTTCTGCTCCTCCACCATGCCTCCGCACCAAGCACGTGAAGTCATTGCCTAGCAACACTGTCATGGAAGGAGGAGGTTTTCCTTTGTCTTCTTGCGTGCACCTCTCTTCCCACCCCCTGCCCTCCCCATTCCTGCCACTTCAAGGCAGAGGAAGGAGCCAAAGGCATATCAGAGGAGGGTGAATAAGATAGTATGTACAGGTTCACTGGCAAGGAATTTTCTCCTCAACTTGCTGTCTGCATTTTGCTTTCTTCCGAGGCAGGTTCACACATGACTGAGAATGAGATGGAGAAAAACAGGTGGCAGAATGGACCACACAAGACTGCAAACAGGGAGATCACATTTTGGAACCCTCTTCTATGCAAAAGCTTCTGCAAATAGACACTGAATCCTCCTCCCTGCTTTTCTCGCTTTTTGACTTCTACTTATAAAATGTGAAAGTGTGTTGAAAGTTGGAACCCACCCCCTGCCGTCCACAGTGGTGTGGTCCCTTCTACAATATTTAATGCTTTGCCATCTGCTGGTACCTGGAGCCAACACCCCTTAGGAGCCAGATGTGGAAACTACTAACCTGTCTCAATTCCTAGTCTAGTCTTGGATTTATGCTGTCCACATGGAAAAAGAGAATAAATATGTGTCAGATGGCATTCACATAGATTGGTAAGGGCAAATGCCTTTCCATTAAGGAGGGGTAGCATGTCCTTTGACCGAAGAGAAAGAACAGTGGCTGAGAAGAATTCTAGAATAAAGTGGGACCTATGTGACACAGAAAGGGAGGTTTCCTTCCTCCAAAAAAGGGTCTTGGTTATATGCAAACATTTTAAGTAGTGAGGCCAATCTGGAACTGCTCTTACCATGTTCAAGCCAAAAATTCTACAAATCTTAAGGACAAACAGCTGTCATTGGCCATCCTCCATGATTTAGCTACAGAACTCCCCTCCTCAATTCTTGCAAATACTTCATACTTAAAAAAAATTTTTTTTAATTATTCAGACAGCACATGAAGAGATATATAAATATAAAACCTCCAAGCATGGCTGCTTAGAACACAGTCAAGGTTTCATTCAGAAACACACTCAAAATGCTTGCTCATAACTAGGTTGCTTGGCCCCTCAAGCCTCCAAAGCAAATTGGGCCAATGGAATTTGGTACCCCTCTCCCCCCAATCCCAGCTTGATATTCCAAGTCTCCCAAAGGCTAAAACAGTGACCAGATAGGATGAAGGAAGATCAGATGAAAAATTACCGCTGTCGACAGAGGCCCGGAGGGCAGCAACATTGTGGTGAAAAGCATCTCTCATGTCCAAGAGAATAAAAGGGACTCCCCATGATTTCAGTTGGTTGGCAGCTGCCACGCCACCAAAACCACCTCCAACTATCACCACGCGAACTGAATCATCCACTGAGAGCTTAGACCCCATCGCAAACGGCAAAGCTTCTTCAGCAAACCACAGCTAAGGAGAAGGAGGAAAATAATGAATGTTGTGACTCATCCTGCTGGAGAAATGGGAGATATTTGCTACTGAAGAAGGTTTTTATACCCCACTTTGTTCTACCTTTAAGGAACTAGTGTGGTGTATAGTAGTTAAGAGTGGCAGACTTTGATCTGGAGAGCTGGGTTTGATTGTCTGCTCTTTCATGGGAGCAGCAGGCTCTGAACTGGATTTGGTTCCTCACCTCCTCCCAGGCAGCCTGTTCTCAGAACTCTATCAGCCCCATCTCCTGCACAAGGAGAGAAAGGGAAGGAGTTTGTAAGCCATTTTGACAGGAGAAGAAGAGTTGGCTTTTTATGCCCCGCTTTTCTCTACCTTTTAAGGAGTCTCAAAGCAGCTGACAAACTCTTTCTTCCGCATCACCCCTACCAAACACTTTGTGAAGCAGATGGGGCTAAGAGAGTTTGGAGAGAACTAGAGTGACTAGCCCAAGGTCACCCAGCTGGCCACACGGAGAGGAGTAGGGAATCGAACCCATACCCGATTCCCCATCCCCAGATCCAAAGCTGACATAGGACACTGGCCCGAAGTTTGCAGATTTCCCAGACCTAAGGGCATATAAAAAGAATCGAAAGTCAAAATGTTCAGCTCACCAGCAGTTAAGGACGTTCTGTTCTCCCGGCTTGCTGGCTGCTGCACAGAGAGAAAACGCCAAGTTCTTTTGCAACGTTGCGGTAAGTAAGTGGGTGCAGGTTGGAGCCTGTTTATTTCCACACCATCATCCCCCTGACTCAGCCTTAATGGTCCTCGGCCGCCACTACGGACACAGCAGAAAAGTTTCCAAGAGATTTTACGCCCCGGAAGAGATTGGAAAAAAGACCATCAGAAAAGTGCAAAGGGCCCGCTTGGCCTCTGCTCCGCGCTGCCACCTAGCGACGCGTCGGGAAAACAGCAGGCGGCAGGGCGTGGGAACTGCCTAAGGAGACGCTGAGTGATTCCACACAGCATGTTTATAACGAATTATACTGGATTGTAAATGAAGATTTGCAATGAGTCCAATTCGTTATGAACATGCTTATAAACATATAACAAATTGCACTCATTGTAAATGAACATTTGCAATGAGTGCAGTTGTTATAAACATACTGTGCGGAATCACTGTGAGATTTACCCCTGAAGATGTGCGCTATTAGTTGGCTCTAATTTCTGTTGGGATTTATTGCCACATTTTAATTGGATTTACTCCTGAATACAAGTGAAAAGGAGTCTTGCGGCACCTTAAAAGGCTTAGCGGAATGACAAGGACATAAGCTGCTGTGGCTCGAAGCCCATTCACTTCTTTGCCTAACAGCCTCAAATTTGCTCATGTTTCCTGAGAAAAGTCAGCCGGAATATCGTTTTAGTTCTAGCATTTTGGCATCTCACTTGTTTTAATTGTTCTTCAATCTATGGCCCTGCATAGTCTCCGGGTGCGAAAAGAGGAGACAAAATTATTTTGCAGAAATCTGCTTTAAGATCAGCAAAGTAATGAAGCAACTTTGGCAGTGTGGTGGAGCGGTTACTGTTTTGCTTTGGTTCTGGATCCAAGCCTGACCACAGCCACACTCAGACTGATGCTAGTTACTCTGGGGCCTCTATCTTTATACTGTTGGCTCCACCACCACCACCACCCCCACCACCCCAAGCTCCACTTCCCGTCTGGTGGAGCTTAGGGGGCAGAGCCAACAGTATAAAGAGAGAGGAATTGGGAGCATCCGGCTTCAATCTGAGCTTGGCTGAGCAGGTTATAGCTTAGAGCTAGGTCCAAGCCTGGCCTTAGCCAGGCTCAAAAAGGGCCTTGGTGCTCCCGTCTCCATGTGGAGGTTGGTTGTCTCCATGTGGAGGTTGGTCCTTCTGGTGGATATGGGGGTGGGGTGAGCCTCACCTTCTGAATGGGGAGTTCCCATGGCACAGTTGAGGGAGCATGGCATGGCGGCAAAATGTTCCCCCGGAAATGGAAAGACCCCACCAACACCACCCTTCCTGATACCCTACTGGAAGGGACAACTGTATTAGAACTTGAGAGTGTCCAGCGAAGTTAATGGGCAATAGGTACAAGACAGACCAAAGGAAACACTTATCCAGTCAATGAGTAGTTAAACTGGAATGTAGTGAGAGCCATGAAAATGTGCACGAAAAGTGATGTCAAACTGCAGCGGCAACCCAGTAAGATTTTCAGCTCAAGAGGCTAACAGAGGTGGTTTGCCATTGCCATAGCACAACAACCCTAGCTTTCCTTGGTGGGCTCCATCCAATTACTAACCAGGGCCAACCCTGCTTAAGCTTCTGAGGTCTGACAAGATCCGCCTAGCTTGGGCCATAGATGGTTTTCAATAGGGAGTCAGGATTTTACAAGTGCCGGCTGCTTCATTCAGTCAAGCAAGAGTTAACTGCTGAAGTGACATGCCTAGACTGACATGAGTTCCTGGAAAGAACTCTCCACTTTCTCCTTCCAGGAAAAGAGGAGAGGCAGACGCACAGACACAAATAGACTACACAGATGTCCGGGTTGAGCACTTGCAAAGTGTAGAGTTTGCTGTTCTTATATTTATTTGTTATCTAGTAAAGTTTTGCAAAACAACTCACTTGCACCTTTGGTAGTCTATTATTGACTCTGCTAATTCATTACAATACAGCAGAATTTGATTCCTAAAAGCCAGGTCCATCAATGGTCACTAGCCATGGTGAGCAAAGGGAACATCCCTATTCAGACAGGGGTAGTCTTTAGTGATCCTAGGGCTCTGGGCAAAAATCTAGGATGTGGGGCAGAATCAACAATAGATATATGTTTCAAAACGTGGTTTCATAAGCACATGCCTCCGAATGCATGATGGTATTGCTGGAAACCATTTGCCAGACTTTACTCCTTTGGTTTGCATTATTGCTTAGGTGTAACATTCCCTTATAATAGTGTAATGTTCAGAAAGAGGCAGGATAAAGGAGAAATGTTATTTCATGTGCCTGGTTTTCTAGGTCCTTTATGACTTCACTGGTGGAAGCAGGACACTGATTTTTGCATAGAGATGAGGGCCAGCTGGCTCCCAAAATTTTTTTTAACAACCTTCTTAAAATGGTTGGCCATTAAACTGCACAGTGAATGTGCTAGATCCCTGACTCCAATAAAAATTTTACCTCTGTGAAGTTCTGACTTGCTGGGTGTTTTCCCACATAAAAATATCAAGCACTGTGTAATGATTCTCTCTGGGCTTTCCCTGAGGTTGTGTTGCGAACAGTTTGCAAGACAGGATTTACTGAAGGCTAGGCCTGCGTGGGAAGAGGAGAATTGGTCACAAGCATGACACAACATGTGGTTTTGAATCTAGAAAGTAGACTGCAGCCCTACACGTGGTTACATCATGGTAATAAGTTCAAGTCAAATCACTGGAACATTTTCCCAAATATTTATTAGCGTACAATTGCGCTGAATCATTCTCAGAGAAGAACAGTGACAACCTACCCACCAGAAGGTGTGATTGATTTGAATCCTGATGAAAAACACCCCCTACCCCAGACAATCGATCAGACCCTGGCAATGATACTTAGCCAACCAGCATCTCCGTCTGCAGTAACTGTTCAGGATAAAACGGTGACTTGCAGTTCTTTTGTAGTGTGGGCATTAAAGTGCCTTTGCAAATTAAGCAGCAAGCAGACACATCAACGTTGAGCAGTTTTGAAAATGCAGCTCTCATATGTGGGGCCAGGACCGCGTTTCTGGTCCTACACAGCTGAATTAGTTTAAGAAAAACTTAAAGTTAGAAAACACCCAAGAAGCAGTTTTGAAACAGAAGTTAAGTTTACTGGACAGCATGAGTATCTGACCAGGGTGTCCTCTTAAGAGGTAAGAGGCACCCCCCTTCATACAAAGGACCAATTTTTATTGACACAAAATTTAGAAAGTTACAGAAGGTTTAACCCTCCCGGGTGGCTCGAAAGAGAGACACGCCCACCATACGAAAGACCCCAGTCTTTATAGATACAGGAATACAGACGTCATACAGTTCATCATCATAAGATTTACGTACATGATCCATACCTCTTTCACGTGCTACAAGCATGTACCTTAAAATCCCATTGGATAGATCTGTCTCCTGGTCACAGTAAGACAGCCTCTTATTCTACGTGTTACATTCCTTCTGTTACTCAAACGCTGCATGCTGTTACCTCTACCCATATGCAAAGGGCTGCAATAAAAACTAGCTTGTTGTCTTCAAGAATAACTTGTTATTCTTGGTTTTCTCCCAGAGAGAGATATGTCCTTAAGGTATGCAGCATTCCTTAGGACCATAAAACTTCCCTTTTCATTTCAAAATGATTCTAACAATTCCCCAGTTTGAAATGTTAAAACATTTTAAAAGATTTTACATACACTGATTCTAAAACAATAGAATTATAGTGAAATACTAATACATGTGAATCACTCATTATCATTTCTGTGTTCATTTAACTATATAGAAAAACACGTTTTCCTTTTTTAACTAACCACATTCATTTCTAACCCAAAAAAACAAGGTTATAAATTTATATGGCTTCTGTCACATAGTAACCTGTAGTTACAAGATCTCAAAGATGTTTATCTGTACTTGCCTGCATCTTCACTGAGAAGCTGCTAACATGCAGGCCTGCTGGTCTCTATACAGAGAACCATTTTGATTCTTCAAATCCTTGGTTCAGGCAACTTCCATGTTTCTTGATTAAATACAATTTATAGACATTCTGGCCCGTCCCCACACATAGTTCTTAAGAGATGTAGCAAAATAATGAAAAGGAACTCAGAATGTTGGCCTGGGCTCCTCTACATCCCATCCAGTTTTTGAAACTAGATTGTTACTTAGCATTTCAGAATAGCTTGCCTACATTTAGAAGAAAGGATCTTGACGCCTAGCTTGGTGAACTAATTCTGGATGCAATACTCCAAAAGCTAGTTTATTTATGCAAGATTCACAGCATGAGGTTTCACAGGCCCAATGTCTCATTTAAAATGTTTTCCAGTAGTGCACCAATCCATTTGTATGTATTGTTAGCATGCCAATTAGCTGCAGTCTGTGTTAATAGCTTGTTAAAGTGAAAAAAAATCCAGTACATTCAAAATAGAAAAGAGAAGCTTATACATTAGATTACCAACTGCTACATATTATCATAGGAGCTGTGTGGCATAGTGGTTAAATTAGCGCACTACCACTCATGGGAGGATCCTGGAATTCAAGCCCTGTGCAGGCCAGATATATATCCTAATAGCTGGCTCATGGCCAACTCTAGCCATCGCATCCATTTCTTGAAGTTTGGTAAAAAAATGAGATACCCACCAGCTCATAGCTAGGGGGTAAAGAATAGCCGGGGAAAGCAATGGCAAACTACCCCACAAAAGAGGCTTGCCTATGAAATCACAGCTCGCAGTGGTACCCCAGGGTCAGACACGATTGAAGGGGAAACTTTATCTTTACATATTATCATACACATGTAAATAATTCATCTATATATAATAAATACTATGTATATTAAAGAAACAATTTGTTTTCATATACTTCATATACAATTATGTAAGCAAAGCATAAACTTAATATTAATGAGCATAAAGAAATGATGAATAAATTCCATTCCTTTAGATTATGTTCTAATCTTCTGTTCATAAAATTAGCCAGTTTTAGCAATATATAAATATTCTCTCATATTCATAATTCTTTTAAATGAGAGTTCTTTCAGATTTCCAAGTAAAGGCACCAAAACTCTTTCTACAGTTCGTAAATATACAATTAGTTCTTTCTATTGTTCTAATACATTTAACAAAAGGATACCTAACAACATACTTGAATTATAACATCTTCATTTTAAAGACCCCTCTAAAGATTAATCTTTGGTAATTCTTAAGGTAAGCGTAAATTAATATCCATTTTTTTTGTCTTTTTACAGATCCATCATATATATTTTTTTAAACCTAAAGGTTTTCACAGTTTTCTCAACAAGTACTCTTGTATTTTTATTATTGTTAACTGTTTAAAAAAATTGCCTCACAAGGTCACTGTACCATAACACCTTTAATTTTAAGACTTGGTTAAAAAATGATCTTTAGTTTTTTTGAAGTCTCAATATAAATTAATATCCACAATTTTGTTATCTTTTTGCAAATCCAATACTTATGAAGAAATAAGCCAATTTTTCATATATATACCTTTTTTTATCTTCTTACAAATTTATCTCATATATATAAAGTAAACCAGGCTATTCTTTACATTCCAACATGTACTCTTGTATTTTTATTAATGTTTTACTAATTGATATAAAAAGCATCTAGCAACATAATTGTACAATATTGTCAATAAATTTGGGACCTATTTGTAATCATTGGTGTTTTAGGAGCTCTCTTTGCAAAAATTAGTATCTAACATTTTCTTATCTTTTTACAAATCCATCACATATGAAAAAGTGACCCAGTTTTTTTCTTATATTTTTATCCATTTTCTTGCTTTCTTCTGGATAGCTGGTTTTGGGGATTTTCTGGAGGGTTTTCTTTGAGATCTAGATTTCCTGATGATTTTTCTCTGGAATCGATTCTTGAATCTTCAAAAGAAGCTTCGTCTGTGAGACATATTACTAGCTGCTTGATTTGAGTCGCCACTTCTGTAACTGATTTGCTACAGGTAGGAACAGTTCTGAATCAGGTTGAATTCTCCAATGATATGCAGTGAATTCTGAACCAATTCTACAAGTTTGTGCAAATATCAAAAAGGCTCCCAGCAGCTGATATGAATTTCTGAAGAATCTTGTCAAATTCTTTTTAAAGGTCTTGTTTGCTTATTATTTCAGGAGCACCTAGTATTTTCCCTCTTCCTTGAACTTCTGATACTTCAGCTCTTACCTCAGCATTTTGTATTCTTTTCTCATAACTGATCCTGGATTTTATCAGAGCTGGCAGGTCAAAATAAACCCCAACAAGCCCACCTGTCAAATTAAAGGTCCTCAGAGGTCGATTCCCCACCCACCATTAGATGCGTGCTCCTCACGGCAAATACCCCGGAATCCTGCAGCACTCCCCACTACACCAGCAGTGACAACGCAGCAACAATGCAGTCACCCCGATTCTGCTGCTCCTCCCACCCCTCAGCGTTTCGGATCCTGGTCAGAAGTACACCTTTTTGAAGCCACACGCCGAACACGGAGCAGGAGTCCCCTCCACTTTCACTTTTGAAGTGGGGAAAAGCCCCCAAAAGAACTGAGAAAGCCAGAGTGAGACCCAGTCTACTCTTTAACCAACTATTTGCCCCTTTCAGTGAGTGCAGCCAGGAGCTTTCAAAAGCTCAGACTGAATGAGATATCATGACTTCTGCCCCCTTCTAGGAATTTAATGCTCAGGCCAGCAGGGCACTGTTCAGCCTTTTTGTGGGGGTGGCAATGGCCTGAAACGGACTTTGGGTGGGAAATGGCCAGTTTGAATTCAGTGTTAAGGAGGAGTCGGGAGCCCAAAAACAAAAGCCAGTCAGAACACAGGACGCTGGGGATGTATGTGCATGCGCGGATATGCTTGCGGTGTAAATATAAAAAACCAGGGCTTGTGCGAAACAAACTGGAGTATTTCCTCCCAGTGTTCACTTGATTCCTTCACAGAAATGGGCAGCCATACGAAAGGAGAAACCGGGATAAAATAGACCCAGATGTGAAATAGCGATTGTAACTCGGTATAATTGTGTGGTGCAGAAACGACCACTGAACACCTTGGAGGAAGGTTGGGAACAGAACCACATTACTTCTATGCATGGCTTACTGGAAGTAAGGCCTACTTTGTTCAATCAGACTGCTTTCCAAGTGTGCACAGGACTACAGCCTCCATTTACACTTAAATTAGTAGGGTTTACTTTCAAGAAAGCAGAAATAATCCAGCCACATACCTCTAGCCTTCTTGGTCTTTTTTTGCTGCTGTGATGCAGAGACCAACACAGGTGCCCAGCTTCCTAATGTACAGTGCAATCCTAAGACTTCTTTCTTTCTTTCTTTCTTTCTTTCTTTCTTTCTTTCTTTCTTTCTTTCTTTCTTTCTTTCTTTCTTTCTTTCTTTCTTTCTTTCTTTCTTTCTTTCTTTTCCTACTGACAACCCCCTTGCAGAGTCAGCATGGTGTAATGATTAAGAGCAGGTGCACTCTAATCTGGATTCCTCACTCTGCCACTTGAGCTGTGGGGGCTTATCTGGTGAACTAGATTAGCTTGTGCACTCCAACACATGCCAGGTGGGTAACCTTGGGCTAGTCACAGTTATTTGGAGCTCTCTCAGCCCCACCTACCTCACAGGGTGTTTGTTGTGGGAGGGGGGAGTTTGTAGGCCCCTTTTAGTCTCCTTACAGGAGAGAGGGGGGGGGGATATAAATCCAACTGTTCTTTTTCTGACAGAAAGCCGATTGAATTGGCTAAAGTAGCTTTCTGAAAAGGCCTGCCAAGAATTGCTCTCATAGCAAAGGCTACAGTGAAATCATGTAGTGCAGCCACATAGATTACCTAAGTCAACTTTCAACCTGTCTGCTTTATTTGGTGTGAGAGATAAATTGAATTTCTGAACCCAGATGCCATCTCCAAACAAGTAATGAGCATTTTTCCCCGATGAGTTTATTAAAGAAAGCAACATCCCAGGGATCTTTTTCAAACGCTTGGCAAAAGCAAGATCCTGTCTCCTCACAACAAATTTAAAAGTCGGTGGATTTCAAATCTGGACCCAAATGAACAGGGAGGTTTGGCCAACATAAAAATACTCAGCCCAAACAAAACAACAGAACTGAAAGGAAGTGTTATGAATGGAAGAGGAAGTCTAGAGCAGCAAACTACCACCAAATGGAAAGGAACACAGAATGCTGCATCCAATGTGGTCCAAGATGACATTTTTTCCTGTACTGAGCACAGGTGTGTTTTTCATGCTTTACAAATATCATTGCATACCTCCTTGTTTTGAAGTTATTTGCTCCCTGCAGTCTGCAAACAGGGCCCCTCAGTAACTGCCAGTCGGCTTCTGGGCTCTGCTTACTTCCTTTCCACAGACCAGATTGAAAAGATATATATTTAGTTTTCATAGGAGCGCACAGTAGCCTGGGACCCTCGTATCTTCGAGACCGCATCACCCCATATGTCCCTGCACGGCCTCTCCGCTCGGTGGAGGCTAATCTTCTAGTGGTCCCTGGCCCCTCTATGATGCGGCTGGCCTCCACGCGGGCCAGGGCCTTTACGGCTCTGGCCCCGGCCTGGTGGAACACCCTTCCCTCCTCAGCTATTCGGGCCCTGCAAGGACCTCCAAATGAGTTCTGGCGAGAGGCCTAGTAAAACGGAGTTGTTCTCGGCCGAGGCCTTTGGAGACTCACAGCAGCTTGAAATGGTGCCCCCCCCCCCCAATTGGCCTTTCATCTTGGCCATTATCAAATGTGACTCATCACCCTCCTCCCCCTTTTTTGGGGAGAATTTTAAAAATGGGGTTAGTTGGATGCCTCTATTATTACTTTTACTGCTATTGTTATCGCTGTTTTAAAGATTTTATAATTCGTCTATTTATATTTTTTGTTTTGTTGTACATCACGCAGAGCCCTCCTCGGGATGGGTGATTATAAACTATGTAACAATAAATAAATATAAATAAATAAATAAATAATTGGCCCAACACTTCACATGTTGAGAAAATCCCTGAATTGTCCAGTTTGTACATAGAGTTGATCTCCCCGTTTCCCCTGAGCTGCTAGTTGCCAGCAACAGATCAGCTTGTCAAAAACAAAGAGAAATGAAGCCTGGTTTGGAAAGCAGGGAAGAAAGTGGAAATATTTCCTTCTCCTCAGCAAAAAATCCTCATCTTTGCCAGGACATCAGTTTTCACGCTTTCCTGAGCCTATGAAACAACCCCAAAGTTAGTTGGTAACAATGTGGTTCTAAAAATCTGCTCAGCCAATTGATTCTCCATTTGTCCTCAGAAGCGTTGCTGGGCAGAAGCCCCACCTGCCTTCACCAACTTCCAAAAAATCCTTGGCAGGTGCCAGGAAAGGAAAGGTATTGGTGGATGTTGTGGTGTGCAGAAGCACCATGTTGGAAACCCCTGACTTAGATGATGAAAACCACCATATACTCTAATCAAGGAAGGAGAGTCAGCTGTGTGGAGTTACCTTAACAGCGATGACCTTTGTATGCAGACTAGGTAAAGCAAGTACAACGATGACTAAGCAGAGTTGGCATTTGAAAAGAGATATGCCCACTTTTTGTTGCTGATTAGAAGACACTCAGCCTGCTGTTTTATCTTGAAAAGGCTGGAACTTTATCCCCTTCTCCCCCAGCAGTCATGGCTGGTTTTGCTGTGGCCAAGTTAAAATATCAGCTGGTAGCTTGTTTTCACATTCTGGACCATTTCTTTTGTTTGTTTGTTTTGGACTGTGATAATATCTTCCTTGTATCTAAAGAGTAAGAGATTGTAT
This sequence comes from Sphaerodactylus townsendi, assembly GCF_021028975.2. Taxonomy (NCBI): domain Eukaryota; kingdom Metazoa; phylum Chordata; class Lepidosauria; order Squamata; family Sphaerodactylidae; genus Sphaerodactylus; species Sphaerodactylus townsendi. Next base: position 25,698,285 of record NC_059432.1, read on the forward strand.
TTACTTGCTGTAATCAAAGTGAAACCAGCAGACTAAGATCATCTTTGCAGGCAATTGGGGTGGGAAAATAGCAGCAATTAGATTTTAGAACAGAAAGAGAAGAGACTCCTGATGCATGAGAATAGTTTCAGAGGGAACCCATGTTGGTCCATCGTAGATTTGAGTCCTGCAACACCTTAGTGCCCAACAAGGTTTTGGAGGTGTAAGTGTTCGAGAGGCGCATCGTCATCAGCTGAATTAGAGCAAGTGGAGAAATGCTTAGAGGCAGAAGAATAGCATCTGTAGTAAGATAGGAATCTTAAATCTCTATTCAGGGTGGGGGGAGGGCATTGTGAATGAACTCAAATTCATCAATGTAATTTGCTAATGTAATTTCCCTGTTGAAGGACTACCACTCTATGGTCAGCAATAGAATTACCTCTGCAACCTGAGTGTGTTCTTTGCAACACTCCTCCCACCTTTTGACTGGCATATAAGGATTTAGAGATCTCCGTTCTGACTCAAATCTGATGAAGGGAGCTTTGACTCTTGAAAGCTTATGTGTGTAACAGACTTATGGTAGTCCAGTAGGGTTTTCAAGGTAAGAAACAGTGGTTTGCACTTGATTTTCTCTACATAGCAACCCTGCTATTCCTTGGTGGTCTCCCATCCAAGGTGGTGCTCTCCCATCCAGGGTCTCCCATCCAAGAACATCCCTGTTGCAACAGCGCATGCCTGCCTGCCAGACTGGTCCATCTTGCTGCCTGTGTGGAAGATCTGCCTGTGAGATCTGTGGAATTGTGGCCTGCTCCCAGAGTACTTGGGATTCCCTGTGCACCCCATTTGCAACACCTGGAGAGGGTGGGGCTGGGCAGCCACATAAGGAGCAGCAGCAACCCAAGGCAGTGGCCTTGGGGGGAGGGGTGAATATAAGGGTGCTGCTCATTTGGGGACTGTTTGGGGGCAGGATGGGTTACAGCAGTGGCATAGTGGTTAAGAGCAGGTGCATTCTAATCTGGAGGAACTGTGTTTGATTCCCCACTCTGCCGCCTGAGCTGTGGAGGCTTATCTGGGGAATTCAGATTAGCCTGTGCACTCCCACACATGCCAGCTGGGTCACCTTGGGCTTGTCACAGCTTCTCGGAGCTCTCTCAGCCCCACCTACTACCTCACAAGGTGTTTGTTGTGAGGGGGGAAGGGCAAGGAGATTGTAAGCCCCTTTGAGTCTTTTATGGGAGAGAAAAGGGGGATATAAATCCAAACTCCTCCTCCTCCTCCTCCTCCTCTTCCTCTTCTTCATCATTTAGGGAGGTGGGTGTTCAGATCTGGTAGGTTTTAGTGGGAACTCTTATTTTATTATTTCCTATTTATTTATAGATTTGTTTGGGTAAATTAATCCACTGTTGAAGATTGAAATTGAAAAGGGAAAAGTGCTTTAGTTTTGATATTTTGTAAACGTTAACTATTTATTGTTCTGAGCCCAGCCTTTGGCTGGGGTAAAGCGGAATATGAATGTATTTTATGTATTATTTTAAGCTTATTGCCACTGTAAGTCACCCTGAGCCCTTTGGGAGTTAACGGGGGCATAAATACAAAAATATTTTTTAAAAAAACTAGGGCCAGCTCTGCCTAGCTTCTGAGATTAAACAAGTCCAGTCTAACCTGGACCTTCCAGGTCAGGACTCTTGAAATCTAATACCCTGAAAAACGTTGTTGGTCTTTAAGGTGCCACTGGGCTCGAATCCAGATGCCACGTGGATTTTCTCCACCTTGGATGCAAAACTGGTGTGCTTTTTGGGAGGGGGAGCATCTATACAATATTGTAATCTAATCGTGCTCCAATCCTTCCCCCATCCTCTGCATGATTTCCCAAAACTCATTTTCAGTGATTTTGGGGGAGGCTGATGGGGAGATCACAGTCCAAGTACATTCTATACCCATGGTGGCGAACCTTTGGCACTTCAGATGTCATGGACTACAATTCCCATCAGCCCCTGCCAGCATGGCCAATTGTAGGGGCTGATGGGAATTGTAGTCCATAACATCTGGAGTGCAAAAGGTTCGCCACCACTGTACACAGTTTCAAAGGCCCTTTCCCCCCCCTGAATCTGCCATCTGTGAATTTTCCCCTTGCAGCTGCCATTTCCTCTGTTGCCCGAGGGGAAGGTAATTGCTATAGTTCTGTTCTCATTACAGCTTGACAGGGGAAATGGTGGATGGTGGAGAAATGTTCAATGCAAACTCCTGTTGAAAGATCTAGGGGAAAACAGTTTGAGTCTAGCAGCATCTTTAAGACCAATAAAGACCCACCCTGATAGATACTTAGCAACTAGAAATTCAACATGTAAAGCTCTCCCCATCTTTGTATTTGTATGTCTGAAGCAAGTGTGCCTTTACCTCACATGCTGCTCATATTTGTAGTTAGGGATGCAGAAGCTTTCCAGGGCAGAAAGCATGAACACAGATGAAAGAAAGGCACTCTATAATGGGCCTCGCCAACTGGTTTCCTACCAAATCCACCTGCCACTTTTAGGGGCTGTTTTTGCTCGTTTGTGGCTTGCTGGGTCACAAGCTGTTCAGGCACGTTTGTACCCTCATCTCTTTTGTGGGTAGAGTAGCCAGCAGGTTGAGAGGAAAAGGAGGAAAATTAAAATATGTGATACTTTCATTGCACAATGCCAAATACTTAAAATTAAAAACAAGTCACGTTGAAACCAAATTAAGTGTATACTCATTAGGCATACTTCCAGTGTATAACACTTAAAACAGCCAAGAATGGTTTACTTATATGCAATGCTACAAAAGATCTGAAGCGTTTTGACCCCAAAAGGGTTTTTTTCCCCCAGAGGTCAGTTAAATTCACACAGAACCAAGTATCTTTCATAAACTGATAAATTGAAATGTCTTATTTAGGCCAGGAGCTTGTGTATGCGACTATTAATAAATAGTAGCTCTTAATAGAGATACAAGTAGATATTATGCATACCAAGTTACCATCTTTGGTTCTATGTGTTATCACTGGATTCAAATGAGATCCTAGTGTATGATCCACTAGATTCAAATGAGATCCTAGTGCAGTGATGGCGAACCTTTTCAAGACCGAGTGCCCAAATTGCAACCCAAAACCCACTTATTTATCGCAAAGTGCCAACCCCACAATTTAACCTGAATGCTGAGGTTTTAGTTTAGAAAAAACGGTTGGTTAGGAGCTTGGTGGTAGTTGTTGGCTTTGCTTTGAAGCTAAAATCCATGGCAAATCATGTAACTCTTCTTAACGGGGTGAACTAAGCAAACTCCCAGGATAGTTTACTCAGAAGCAAGCCCCATTGCCAGCAACCAAGCTTACTACCAGGTAAAGGATTGCACTTTAGTTCTTTGCATGAAAATCAGTGGGCTTTAACAGCGATTTACAGGGTTACCTACACTGCTTCTCCAAAACTAGGTCTTAGGTTTAATGCTAATATTCGAGCCCAGCGGCCCAGGCCAACCTAGATGGTGGGGAGGGTGATTCCCCCCCTCATATGACGAACTCTGTTTGTACGTGCCCACAGAGAGGGCTCTGAGTGCCACCTCTGGCACCCATGCCATAGGTTCGCCATCACTGTCCTAGTGTATGTTCTCATGTGCACCATGTGTTCTCGACCTTTTGGTTCTTGGCTTGTTTTACAGTTTGCATTTATTTCCCTTCAGTGTTGTGTTATGGAAGCCAGCAATCCAGGAGAAAAATGCCATGTAAGGTGCGGAAATAGGCAAGTCAAGCTTTTACTGGTGTGGATGTAAATACTCAATGGAAGTGCTAAAACATTTGTTTTTGCTCCAGGCAGTTGGCAGCCCTGCTCTACTCCCCTCCATTATCTCAGATTGCCATTTGTACCACAAATGAAAGCTTAGGAAGTGTGTACTTAAAACTGCTTGTTCTAAGGTCCCATCCGCTTTCTCATACCAGCCAGGGCTCTGTTCTGTAAACTGTGATTTCCCTTTTATCTCCACTCCTCAACCAGGAGGTGGAGAAATAGGAGGGATGGGGTTATTTTCTTGCTGTGGTCCCTACTAGACACAAGAGGGTAGTGTTCTGCAGTTTTTTTGAAAGGTTGTACATAATGAAAATCAAGAACAAAATCCATGCTATACCTTTTATAAAGAACAAGCAATTTGACACCAGGCACTGTGCAAGATTTCAGGCTCACCAGAGCACTTCATCAGGGTAGATGTTACAAAGTTAAAAAAGATAGACAACAGATTGAAAAAAAAGATTGAAAAGATAGAAGGCAGATTTCTCAGGCCAAGATCTGAATGCTCCTGTCATGACAAATGTGTTAGTCATTGACTCATTCCGCACATGCAGAATAATGCACTTTCAAACTGCTTTCAGTGCTCTTTGAAGCTGTGCGGAATAGCAAGATCCACTTGCAAACAGTTGTGAAAGTGGTTTGAAAACGCATTATTTTGCGTGTGCGGAAGGGGCCATTGACTGTCATGATCTGCCCAGTTCTGGTTTGATCCTGCCATGTCTCTTGGCTGGGATGTGGCATCCTTTCCCCCTATATTATATATGGGAGATAAAGAGAGAGTACTCCCTGGCACCTTCTGCACATGCAGAATAATGCACTTTCAATCCACTTTCACAATTGTTTGAAAGTGGATTTTGCTATTCTGCACAGTAAAATCCAGCTGCAAAGTGCATTGAAAGTGGATTGAAAGTGCATTATTCTGCGAGTGCAGAAAGGGCCCCTCCCTCCCTGCGTGCACACGCACGCACACGCGCACGCACACATATGGGAGAGCACACAGAGCTGACTCTGGGTGTAGTCACTGTTTGATTAACCCAGCAGTAGCTACTGGTTTGGGATTGCAGTTCCCAAACGTGAAGCACCTGATCTTATTTGAACAGATGGATGGGCAGGCAATGGATTTGCCCCCCATGTCACAAGTGACTGAATCCATACTGGTGGGGATAGGCTCCCACTGAAAATGGATCCAGTTTATCGTGGCACCGGTGGGCGGTGGTGAAATATCCCTTGGTTCTGGGACTGACTTGCTTGGTGAGACATGATCCAGACATCCAAATGGAGTCAGGGCACAGTTGCTTTTAATTCTCCTTTGTGTGAAACCCATTGCTGGAAGACTCCGGTAGGGGGAAAGCTGGCCTCAGCTCCGGTGTTGGTGGGGTTGACTGCAGAAGAGATTGAAACTATACCACGATCTGATGAATGCTTTAGAGGAAACTGAATGTGATCCTCACTTTCCTCATTGTAAGACAGACTGTGGAACTGAGTTGGTGGAGGGAACAAAGCTCCCAAGGGGAAGATTTACACCATGAGCCCAAGGGAGCTGGAAGTGCTGCAGGAGTTCATAGATATGAATTTGAAGAGGGGATTCATACTGCTGGCCTCTTCCCCACAGCGACTCCTGTGTTGTTCCAGAAAAAGAAGCATGGCACCCTGTGATTGTGCACAGATTACTGGGGCTTGAATACCAAGTCCCTGACTAATCGCTATTCATTGTCACTCACTAAAGACTTGATAGCCTCTTTGACTAAAGGGAAAGTGCACATGAAGCTGTATCTGAGGGAAGGTTATTACAGGGTCCGTATCGTCAAAGGTGATAAATGGAGAACCAGTTTCGAGTCCCAGTTAGGCCAGTTTGAATTTTGTGTCATGCCTTTCAGATTGAGTGGCACCCCAGGCATGTTTATGAACCTGATCATCGAGGTGCTGCATGAGCAGTTGCCTAAAGGGGTCATGGTCTATCTGGACGATGTCTTGCTTTTTGATGTCCTGGAGCAGCATGTACAACTAGTCCAGTCTGTTTTGGCCAAGTTGTGAGACAATTCCTTGTATGTGAAGCTCTCCAAGTGTGAGTTCCACAAAGACAAGCTGGATTTCCTGGGTTACCGAACATTAGCAGTTGGGCTTCCGATGGACCCAGGGAAAATACATGTGGTGGACTGGGAGGCCCCTTGCGCAAGAAGTCTTTCCTCGGGTTCTGCAATTTCTACTGTGATTTTATTTCCCCACACAGATCTATGGAAAACTAAGGGGAAGGAGCCCAAAGTTAAGACTCCTGGGAGTTGGCTGGACTGGTCACCCAAGTGCCAAGGGGTTGTTTCAAGGGGTTGAAGAAACTGTTTACCTCAGAGTCCATATTGAAGCATGCTGACCCTTCCAAGCCCTTTGTTGCGCAAGTAGATGCCACAGTGATGTGGTTATGGCAGGAGTCCTCCTCCAGTGAGGTGAGGATGTCCCATTATATCCATGTGCCTCCCTGTCCCATAAGTTCTCTGAGACTGAACAAAATTGGGCTGTGTGGAAAAGAAGGTTATTAAGTTGGCACTGACTGTATGGCGCCTTTAGCTGGAGGGTGTGTGTTCCATTCCAGCCTCCTAAAAAGGGAGCCTCCTGCCTACTGGTTGCACCCAGCTGTGGAAAAGCTGCCTCCTCTTCTCCTTGATCATCAAGGGCACCATGAAGTTGTCCACATTTTGGACTCTCATTTGCATCATGGCCACCTGCAGTGTTTGTTCACTTGGAAACACTTCCCTGCTGGGGAAAATGAGTGGGTTAATGCCTCTTGCATTCAGGATCCTCGTTTGGTGTCTGAGTTTCATCACAAATACCCCTATCATTGGGGGAGTCCCGGGCTGATCTTTAGAGGGGCAAAATCTCATAATCTGCCGAGTTCTGGCTTGATCCTGCCATGTCTCCCAGCCAGGACTTGGGATCCTTTCCCCCTTTCAGCTTCCCTCTAATATAACTGCTGTTGCTTAATCTGACAATGCTTTATCAGCTTGTTAGACACCTGCTAGCTAGCCATTACTCTGTTTAGCACTAGGGAATGTGGGTTGTTTTGACCTAAGTGAAGGCCACGCTGGCTCTGGACTGTGGAACTGGAGAGGTGCCAAACTTCCCTGGGAACCGGAGTTCAGGGGTGGCGCTGGGTGACAGGGAGGGTGATTATGAGTTGTATAATGGAGGGTGCTTTGACATGTAAACTTTAGTTTCTGGCAACAGAAGCCTAAAATGCTTTTTCCTGATGCTGTTTCATAACTAAGAAATCATCTGAATACAGACTCTTGTTGCTAAACAGTCCTGGGTGCAACAGTTGTCACACAACTCTTTTGGTTGCAGCATATACTGCTCCCCCTCTAGAATCTGATACCTGCTAACCATATTTTGCTTCCTTGCGGCTTCAAAAGTTTGGGGATGGGGTTGTCTCTGTGATTGTAGGAGCTTCCCAGCAACTTGTCAAAACTGCTCCTGGCTGGTTTTAAACTTGGCTGAGTAAAAGTGCAGCTGTAATTCTGGTTCTTTTTTCCAGCTCAGCCACTGGCTTATTTTAAATTCCCGTATATTAGATACCATGGGATAGGCTAACGGCTTGTATAAACCTGTTCCCTTTTTTTTTACTGTACTGCTTCAAATGAAATGCAAGCTCACCTGACTATATCTACACACAATAAATGAAACCTACAAACAGAAAGATATGGGGAGAGAGTAGCCGAACCTTGCCTTTCCCCTCACATTCTAGTTTTCTGTGTGTGTAGAACTATTTTGGGTGGCAAACCATTCAAACGTGTCACTGTACACTTAAGTGGAGTTAGCAAGAAACAGGTTTGTCACCTAGGGCTGCCAATTCCAGGGCACTGGAAAATTCCTGAATATTTGGGAGTGGAGTCAGGGGAGGACAGAAATTCGGGAAGGGATGGAGCTCAGCCAAGTTGTGATGCCATACAGTTCATAAAGGTGCAATTTTTCCAGGACAACTTATCTCTGCAGTTTGGAAACTAGTCCTAATTCTTGGCTGAACCAGGAGGTTGGCAACCCTATCACCTCATGTGCTGTTAGTGAGAACTAGGTCATAATTTCTAGAGGAATTCAACATCACCAGATACTGATTTACACAAAATGAACTGCTAGTTAATGAATGAAATCCAGCCAGCCACATGAATGTTCCAACAGATTAACGTTCCTTATGTTCTTTATCATACTCAGAAACAAAGTTTGAAACACAGTTTGTTAGCCATAACCACCATGTCCTTGAGACTGAGCATGTAATGTAACAAAATGTGGGATAAGATAATTTGTGGCATTCCTTGAACAGCAAACAAACAAGACGCTTAAATGTAGGTCACATGGGGGGGGAGGTTGCATTTCTGTGGGGGTTTTCCTTTTTGACCATTGCGTTTTCTCCTGCTTTACGTAGTGATAGTTGTACATAAAAACTGAGCCAGTGTGGTGTAGTGGGGAGAGTGTAGAAATAGGATCTGGGAGACTTGGTCTGACATCCCCACTCAGCCATACAAGGTTGTTGGGTGAGGCTGGGCCTGTCACGCTCTCTTGACTGAATCAACCTTACAGGATTGTTATTGTGAGGATAAGATGGAGAAGAATAATGTAAGCTGTTTGGGTTCCCCTTAGGGAGAAGAAGTGAGACAGAAATATCCAAACATATAAATATGACCAGTTCTGTTCATTTGACCAGAACTACATTCCGTCATCAGCAGGGACAGGATTAAAATAACAACGATGTGCTTGTGAAATTGAGGAAGGACAGTAATGCCCTAAGGGATTTTGGGGTTATTATAAGCCTTGTAGCCCAGAATGGAAGTATCATCATATCTGCTATCTCTTTTCTCCAGACTATCAAAGCAGGTTTCTAAGGCAAAAGAAATAATACTATTGGAATTCTGATTCCCTTTCGGAGTGGTGGGTTCTGTTGATATGTGCATTCACCCTTGGCTGAAGAGGATTCACAAATTAAAGCAAGAGCGGAAGGAAAGCCAGATCCTAGGAAACTGATATGTTATGATCAATAATGCATGGGTCGAGTGGATGGGGGGGGGGGTTAAGGAGAGAGTCTGGAAAGCCATACGAGAAACAAGGCAGGAAAGGGCCATTATAGATTATTGTGTAGGTCCTTATTGGAAGTCAGGGTAACATTAAAGGCAGAAATATTTCCTGAACAACTCAGAAGTCTTTCTAATTAAGCTTTTTGTCTTTTGTTTCAGCTTGACAAATTGGCTCATCTGGGAGTGCTTCAGGCACAATGAAGGACTATTTCTATGACCATGGCTAGACCTTCTTGAAAATCCTTGCCAGATCAATCTCCAGCAGCCAGAGGTAGTCCATGAACATGGCTCCTCAACCAGCAAACACCAGAAAATTTCTTTCTTTATTTTACACCCCATCTTTCCCCGCAATGGAGTCCCAGTTGCCTCCATTATTCTTCTCTCCTCCATTTTATCCATACAACAGCCCTGACAGGTGGATTAGGCTGAGAGTGTGTGACCGGCCCAAGGTCTCCCAGCAAGCTTCCACAGCACAATGGGTATTCAAATCTCTGGGTATTACACTGCCTCTCTGTAATACAGGATGAGGGAAAGCAATCCTGCAGATATATGTTTAATGCTGAGAACAGTTCAGAGACAGTTTGTACACTGCAGCTCTTTCTCCACCTGTAGTCACAAGCCTTTATTGGCATAAAATAAACATACAAAATCAGCATACAAAATTTGCCCATTATTGCTCACAATTATAGACGCTGGTACTAAAATACTAAATACTAAAATATATACATGGTCCTTCTGTAACTATAGGACATTCCTTCCATTAAGTTAACTCTACTTTAAACGCCATCGGATACTGACAGAAGCTAGCAAAATTACTGCTGGCTATATGTGGTCATAATACATATAGACATTGGTTGGTATTCATCTAGACTTACGTCTATTATTGTTAGCAGAAATTTTGCTACATTCTCACACACTGTGGGATCCATGTTGTTCAAAAGCATAGGTATCTTAAGAGCATCAGTTAGATTGTTATATTAGAAATGGGATAAGTGCAGATTTCAGGACATTCTGATTTTTGCAAAACCTTTTACACAATGAAAGAGGGTATGATCGAAAGTGTCTCCACCCGACCCATACTGCATGGACATAGCCTCCTCTGTTTATCAATCTCCGTTGATATTCCGCTTATATATCCATAAGTATAGAATGCATTAGATTGAATCTGGCCAGTGTTAAAGCCTTTCTTAATAATTTTAGGGTTATGGTGATCCACTGTACACTTGGCCATGCGTCCTTGTTCAATTGGAATAAGTAGGGTCAGGGAAATACCACGCCGCTTCCCTCGCAGCTGCTATCAAATCCCGAATAATTTTGTTCTAATAGCTTAGTTTCTCAAGCAGCTTATATGCTTCTGATAGGGAAAGAGGGACTAAATCTAATTTTAAATGAAAAGCCAAGAGTGTTGATTTTTTCCTCAACTAGTTTCCAGCCACCTAGAATCTGCATAAATGGAAAGCATGAGGTGTAACAAACTGGAGTGGGATCCTAGCAGATAGTGGATACGTGAGCCAGTATCTGACAGTTCTCAGCCAGGCCATCGTGGCATATGATATTTGCTCCTAGTTCTAAACATAGGGCTGCATATGAAGTACAAATTTGGTAATGTCCATAATTTTGTGGAAGAAACGGACTGGGCTGTGAAGTTTATATTTTTTTTGTTTATAGCTCCGATCCAAAATAGGTGCTCCATATGAGGAGCTGAGAGCCGTGATTTAGTGCATTGAACACCTTCAAAAGTGCGGATGGTATATACTGGTGGCCCACAGGAAAAAAGAAACGCTGAATTGCTAGGAGGCACTACTGTTGTTAGCTGCAGCGAAAGTGCTAATTTCCTATGTACTGGCCTGCAATTAAGGTTAAGCTAGTAAGAGTTATGCCCAAATATTTGGAACTGGGTTAACTTGTTCTATGGGTCTGTTATTGATGGTCCATGTATGACTAGGGGTCTTCTAGCAAAGCACCATTATTTTGGTTTTTTCTATAGTTAATTACTTCAGTTCGCCTGCTCTCTTACAGTATTCAGCACAGGCAATTTAAGAGACGAAAGTGAGACCAACTTTAGTGTGTGGAAAGAAGAACGGGTGTCAGCTAGCATACAGTGCAACGCTGGCACGTAATGGTTTAGTGCTTTAGTTTGGGAACATCATGCCCATTGGCCTTCTGGAGGGTTGGCACTAGGATCACTGGTTAAGGCGAAAATATATTGAACAAAGTGGGGGCCAATGTACAGCCTTGTTTGACCCTCTGGTTGTGTGATGGATATTTTCTGTGAGCGGTCCTTTTGTTGCGTGCTCTTATTCCCAGCAGCTAGTGCAAGTGTGTAGCTGTTTTATACAGAAACAGTAGCAGTCTGGGGGTTCATGTGTAACTCGGCCAATTTTCCACAGTAGGGCCTCTCAGATATGGAGTCAAATGCCCTTTTAAATCCAGGAAGGCTGCAAAACAGTTTACTAAGTTATTATGAGTTATACTTTGTTAGCTATAAAAAAGTGCTAAAACTGTTACATGATCCAGTGTTGGATTTTATTTCCTTTAGTGTGAATCCTAATTTTGCTCTGGTCCTATTACTTCTGCTTGCTTGACCCAATCTTCCACTCTCCTAAGGAGTAGTTTTGCATATAGTTTGCCAATTACAGATAATAGGCTTATAGGACGATAGTTTGAAGGATTTGTAATATCACCCTTTTTGTAGATTGGGACAACTATTCTCCACCTGTAGACCTAGGCACACTTTACAATATATATACCACACAAATGAAATCGTGTCTTTGTGGACATTTTCCCAAATTCCCGTGGAGCCTATGCCTATTGAATAGGCAATGGGCGGTGTTGTTCAGCCTCGTACAGCATATTCTCCGTGCCATTCTTAACCGCAGCTTGTGTAAGGCATTGGCCAGCTTGGAGAGAACAATGGAGCATTTCTCCTTTGAGAGAGGAAGAAAGAGTCAAAGCATCAAGGTTCTGTTGACTAAAGAAAGGTCTATGTAAGCCTTCCACTGAAGACAGCATCCTTACCCATTTCCCAGGGAGACCTGATGGAACGGGCTGAAAGGAATTGCATAGAAACGATTGACATGGATAGATGATAAATGGATTTGCTTTTCACTGTTTGAGTTAACCCTCAACTCTCAACTAAATGTCAGCATTCCTCTGACCCTGTAAGATGTTTACATTGTTTCTGGGAGCATTACCTTGGAAGACAGCCTTTATCTTCTGCTTCACAGTACTATGTCCTTGTTTTGGTTATAGTGGCTGACCTGATTTCTAAAGGTTTGCTTTCAGCCAGCTGAGCTATTGAGGGGATACCACATCCGAATAGGAGAGGCCGGAGCCTTCAGTGAGACTCCTTTTAATTGGCCCTGCTAATCCTGATTAACAGACATTGGCCACATGCAAATGTACTGGTCTCTGCTGTGATATCCGATTTCTAGAACTGCCTAAACCGTATTTTGATTCTTGGGACACCTTGAGAACACAAACTCTGGTCTCTGTTGGATTGTTCTGTTCAGACAATAAACTTTCTGTATTTTCCTTAACTAGGCTTCTTTATTCTCACATGGACAAATGGATGAACACCCTTAAATAGGCAATCTGGCCATCAGACCCAACAGGCATATATCCGCCCCCCCAATTTGAAGTAGGTTAACATATTACAGCCTGTGCTTTTCCCTCTCTGACTTCTGTCCCTTCTAAATTGTTTTCTTGTTACGCTTCCATTTTACCCCTTGTTTATTTTGGTAAAATGTAGGGTTACAGTTAGAAGCTGTTAATAGTGGGGAGTGGCAGGGGAAGCTGGAGAGAGAGGAGGACAAACTGGTTGCTATTTCTAGTCTGCATTCAGCCATTTTGAAACCAACAGTCTAACAGGAAGGATATTCATACAGCTGGAGGAAATCCACAGTGATTATAGCATTTGGGGAGAATGAAAGTATGGGAGGGGGGTTGGATTCTCTCTTAAAATGCAAAACTTTCTGATGTGAATTTTCAAATTATTTGCTACTCATTTTCTTTTGTGAATGTAAAAATCCAAACCTCTCTCCTCCCCGACCGTAAACGCTATTAAAATATCCCTTTCTACCAGCAGATAGTTCTGCATCTATTTTTATATCATCTGTGTAACAGTTTTTAATATCAATATTTCTGATACTGCATGTGTTTTTGTGTAATAAATCATTCATTAATTCACTCACCTATCAGTAGGGCAGTCAAATGGAACTACCCAGAGATGAGGTAGGGGTGACTATATACTTTGACTCTACTCCCATCAGTGCAGAAAAATGTTGGTTTGTAAATTAAGACCCCTTCCAAACAATTATGTGGCCTCAGCATCCTCATTGCCTTATAGGAGCTGTGGAATGTTGAGGGCAGCTGAATGTCAGATAAGGAGGTGAGTGAGAAAGAAAACAAAGCGGGGCAGGGGGAAATTGACCTAATGAGCTGATCCTGGCTTATCCTATTTGGAGCATTTGGGTTCAGGACTAGATAAGCTGCTTCCTTCTCATTTAGTGCTAAATGTTAAGGCCACTTTTGGACTGTGGGTGAAGAGGAAGCTATTCATATAGCCGCAGAGCTTAAGAGTGCCACAATAGCACTTCTATAAGATGTCAACATTTTCCCCTTGCCAATTTTCCCCAGGGTGGAAAAAAAATCACACTTTTGCCTCTCATTGATGGATTCTGCATGGCACAAATATAATGTTTTCAGGACATTATATACAGCATTTTGGGGAAGAACTTCACGCAGGTCTCTTTCCTTAAATGACTCAGGCCTGTCGTATTTCTCTCAACTTGAATTTTATCAAAATTGCTAAACCAGCAATCTTTTTTGCAACATTCTAGGTTGAAGGCGCTCCCGTGCGAACACAACGGGCAGGAGACACTTTATTCCCCCTTCCCTTTCACTTTAGCTTCCACCACCATCCACCATTTCAGGAAGAATCTGCCTGCCTTCCATTTTGTGCAGTTTGCTCAGCATGTTGTAGGCTGATTCTCTGAGTGCCCACCATTTCACACGTCCCCCAAGTACATTTTCTCCCAATGGCAGCACGTATGACCACCATTGCACTCATAGATCTACAGCAACACATTCATTATTGCCCGGCCGTTGCAGGAAAGTCCCTTTCTCTCTGTTTTTATTTTATGTGTTGAACATGCGAAGGTAGGTGCAACCAATCGGATTGTAGGAACATCGGCATGGTCGTGAGAATTCATTTCTGTATGCCTTTGTAGCTGTGCATACATTGTACAAAAAAAGAGAAGAGAGAAGTGTTTTCGTATGAAGGTACAAAAACAACCTGAATTGGTTTTCTTGGACTCAACTAGCTTCCTGAATACATAAATGGCAAAAAAGGAAAAAAAGGATTCATTCATAATGACGATGTCATTTGCGTTTGCATTTAGATGCTTCTGTGTTTCCCATGTTGGGACCTTGACCACACAGCTGCTCTTGAGCAGGGCTCCAAGCAACCTAAATGCTGAGTGTTCCTTTTTGGCTTGTCAAGGCTTCAGAGGACACAAGAGATTAACAGTTCCAAACCTTTTTGGTATGTTGACCCACATCCAAATTTACTGGGACCCATCAAGGGTGGGCCCAAGGTTTCTGTGCACCCTAGGTGAACTGTGACTCTGGCACCTGTCTAGTCCAGCATTCCATTTGCTACAATGGCCAACGAGATGTTTTTGGGAAACCAACCATCACACAAAGGGCACTATGAACTCCAAGCAAGCAGAATTCCAACAAACTTTGCCTATGGAGGTTATGTTCCAGCTTTCGGCTGCTACCTCCTCTCTCTGATTCCCTCTAATCCCTTCCTCAGGTTCTAAGAAACTTGCTCTAGTAAACATCAGGACATTTTACTTGATCAACATGTATATGCCTGGGGGAAAAATACCAGCTAATGTATGACACAGAAGATACTGTTCCAGTGTCAGATCTAACTTCTCAAAATACAAAAGAGGGCAATAGAAAGGGCTGGGGTGGTCTTCAAGGGGGGTTGGGGGGGTTGGGCCATGGTTTACGAGGACTCGAGTCAAGGTAAGACTCCGCCGACACGAGTCAAACCTGAGTCGACTCGTGTGTCCGGAAGGGGCCTTGGTCCCAATCCACAGATTGGGAAACACTGCCACAATATACTTTCAGTACTAGAGTCCCACGAAGATGTACACTGGTAAATACATACATTTATGTAGTTGGACAAAAATGTGAACTGAGTCCCCCCCCCTTTTTTTTTCTTATTTACAAACCACATACACCTGCCCTCTTTTGACAGGTTCTATTTATTGGTGATGCAAATTCAGAATATAGTTTGACAGTCAAAACCTGTCAAAACAATCCTGTTTGCTGTTGCTCTAGCCTGCTTATAAATGGGAGAACTTTTATGGGCACGGAGGGAAAGTGTTATCTGCTGTTGGTTTTGGGGGAAAGCCCTATTCTCTGAGTGCTTGCTTCTGCATCCTAATAATACCTGCTAATATGCTTAACGTTTGTAAAATATTTGGGCCAAGGCACCATAATTGTCAGTGCTTTCTTTTCTAAAGGAAACATAATCTTATTGCAGTTTCACTGAAATTGCTGCTTTTTAACCAAAAGAGAGCTAAAATGACTAAACTGAGGCTGTTATACTTTGGTCACATTAGGAGAAGACAAGAGCAGTGGCGTATCTTGTCCCCGGGCGCCACTCTTCTGGTCACCTGGGAGGCGCAAAATCGCCCCCCCCCCCACATGACCAGGAAGTCCTGCTGCCTCGTCATTTTCACGAGCTTCGACCCCTTCCCTGCCAGTCGAGGCACGCAAAAACGAGGCAGCAGGACTTCCTGCTGCCTCCAAGTACCCTCAACCCCACCCTGGACACCCTGGGAACCCAGCCAGCAGTGGGAGTCTGGAGGGGGAGGTGGGCACCCTAGACCTTGCCCATGTCCATGGTGACATGGGCAGGGTTGAGGGCAGTGGGGGGTGGAGCCTGGGGCATTAGGGGTAGAGCTGGGGTGGTGGGGGCAGAGCCTGGGGGCATCCTGGAGACAATTTGTCTCCGGGTGCCGTTTACCCCCGGTACGCCTCTGGACAAGAGTCACTGGAAAAGACAATAATGCTAGAAAAGTTTGAAGGCAGAAGGAAAGAGGAAAACCTAAGATGAGGTGGACTGGCTCTAGAAAGGAAACCATCGACCTCAGTTTGCAAGTTCTGAGCAAGGTGCTTAACTATAGGACTTTTTGAAGAACACTGATTTATAGGGCTGCTGCCATGAGTCAGAAGCAACTTGATGGCACTTGACACACACACAACCAAAAGAGAAACATGAAACATTATTCCACACTAAATTACATTAACAGAAAAGGTCTCTGTCAGAGGATGTACTGCCTCACAGGCCAAGGACCAAAACAAGTTTTAAATATCAGTAGATCCTCTCAGTTCCAATTCTAGGCAAACCCTCCTAAAAATCTCCATCCCAGCATAGAGGGCCAGTTAGAAAATATTTACCCACTGGTTTAGCTACTGGATTATTTTTGGGAACGCTCCTAGCACATAACACAGACAGCTCCACATCCAGGTAAATAAACAAAGGGGTGTTTGATTCCTTCAGAACCTCTTAAACTGCACTCCGCTTGTTACCCAAAAACTCTCTGCCAAGATAGTCTCTGTGCACATAGCGTGGCTATTCTTCTTGGCTTCCTTTCCCCATGAGGTCTTTTCCCCTCAATGCGGCAAAGCCTTGCAGTTTATCTTTAAAGTCTGCTTCAAATCCTGTATGTGGGTGTTTTTTATTTTAAACACACTAAAACAGCTGTTATTGGCAACATGTTATTGTCCTTTTAAACGCGGGGCGGTTAAAGGAGAAAGTGACAGAGGAGGTTTCTTGTGAGTTTAAACGCAGTCTGGAATAAATGCAAGAAATGATGCTAGGGTGTTTTTTTTTAAGGGGAAACAAGCTTTTTTTAGTCTGTGGAAAGGCTGACAGAAATGAGACATGGATATCTTTCTGGCCTGCTACATACCTCCAGTTCTTTTAATAAGTCTGTCCTCTCTAAGAATATATCTGCATAGGACATTTTGCACAAAGGAGAAGGACAGAAGGACAGGGAAAAAAAACCAGTGTTCCTGACCCCTCAATTACACTTGTCTAGGGGATGAGTGCATGTGTGGGAACATGACCCAACTTCTTAACTTCATGCTGGTCTGTTGCAAACAGAGATTAGCTGGGTGGTGGTGGTGGATGACAGTGTATGCAAAAAGAGGCACAGTTACCAGTGCAAGGTTCTCTCAAGGTACCCCTGCTTCAGGGAGATGTTTCTCAGCATCGTCCAATGAGCACTGAAGCCGCCGCCCAAGGAGGGGAGGAAGCGGTCCAAGGGTGCAGAGGGAGACACAGAAAACTCATTGTGAGGGTAAAATTTGGCCACATTGGTGTGCTGGCAAAAGGGAGCAGAGACACAGCATAGGGGATGGATCCAGCACTGGGCAGCACATCTGCTGTCCCCCAGTAATAACTTTCCCCCAGCCCGATTCCCCCAGCCAACGCCCAGAGCAGCACTGGCCTCTTGATGAACTCCCTTTGCTGCCAGGGGGCATAAGCCACCAGCTATCCCCACCTGGGCATGTGGTGGTTCACAGGCTTGCTCCACCCCCAGGCCTCTTATGGAGGCCCCCACCAAATGGGGAGGGTCGGCATGCAGGCTCCTCCTCCCCTGAATGGATCAGTCCCTATGTGCAACCCGTCGAAGAGCAAGGCCACCTCGCTCCCACCAAAGCTTTCTAAGCCAACAAGTCCCATGCTAGGCTGGAAGCTGGCGCTGAGCCTGCTCTTCTCCATCTGCATCAACAGCAGCCAAGGTAAATCTCAGCCGCTCTTTATAGAGCTGCAATGGTCCCATGCAGACATCCTTGAAATGGTTACTGAAAGTTGAATTGTTGACTTTAGGCATTATAAACTAACAGCTTTGCCCTTGAAAGGTCACACTTCACCAAACGTTGCATCTTTCAAAGCGATTCTGCCAGCTGATGGACAGCTGTCTGGCTACATTCAAGAAGCCACACAGCAACAAAGGCAGCTACTGTTTATGTACCATTCTCCTGGGCCAAGTACATCCCATAAAACATGGATCGAAATGTGGCAAACATGGTGATTGACAGAAAAAAAGGGGAGGGAGGGCTGTCAGGGAATTGCTTTCCTATAAATGCCCAGATGACTATTCACTTTTACTTCGAAAGGGCTGTTTCCCTTCTAAACTGAAGGTGTGTTCATCAAGCGTTTTTAAAGGGGGGAAAGTTCCTTAAGTAAATAAATTGTCCCTGAATGATTCCCTTGTGCTTGGGAAGGTCAAGTGACTGGCTTAGCTCAGAACTGCTCTCCTCTGTCTATTCTCAGGCTAGCTGACAATACATACAGGAATATATTTATTTGTTAACGTCATGCTCTTTGAAACTCAAGGTGGATTACCAAATATTTTTTAAAAATTATTCAGCCAGATAAGATGACCAATAAATGATGCCATAGGACTAGGATTG
This sequence comes from Sphaerodactylus townsendi, assembly GCF_021028975.2. Lineage (NCBI taxonomy): Eukaryota > Metazoa > Chordata > Lepidosauria > Squamata > Sphaerodactylidae > Sphaerodactylus > Sphaerodactylus townsendi. The sequence continues at coordinate 25,716,616 of NC_059432.1, forward strand.
TGTGCGCGCGTGTAAAATGCTGTCGAGCAGAAGCTGATTTATGGCAATCTCTTATTGGATTTTCAAGGCAAGAGATCAACAGAGGTGGTTTGGAATTGCCTGCCTCTACATAGCAATCCTGGACTTCTTTGGTGGTCTCCCATCCAAGTATTAACCAGGGCTGACCCTGCTTAGCTTCTGAGATTTGGCATAATTGAGCTACCCTGGGACAACCATGTTAAGGCCCAACTAGGATAACACAACTGGAAAACAATTTTAAAAACCCTGTCTAGGGTATGATATACTAGTGGACTACAAAGGTAGAAGACAATGATGCAAAAGCAAGAGCTCCGCAAGACACTCTTCAAACATGGGGAATGAGCATTGAAATGACAAATATGACTCAATGCAAACAAGTGTAAAGTGGTACACACTGGGGCAAATAATCCCAGCTTCACATATATATGTCATGATGGGATCTTGAACTGGCAGTGCAACAGACAAATACAGGGACCTTGGGGTGATGGTGGATAGCTCAATGAAAATGTTGATCCTTAGTGCAGCTGCCCTGAAAAAGGCATATTCCATGCAGGGCAAGGTGGGTGACGTAGAGTAGGAACGTTGATTGATTGATTCATTCATTCATATAAACATGTATGGGCTTTTGTTGATCTTACACATTTATATGGGGGCACACTCAGAAGGCTTTGTTCAGATGAATAAAACTCACATGGCAGAACATAGCATGATAGGCAGTCATGCTTAACTGGGGTTGCAAAGCCATTAAGACTTTTGTGAGTGACAATCACTACCTTGAATTGAATACAATATCCAGTGAAGTTCCTGAAGAATGGGTGTGATATGCATGCTCTGTGTCAGTTGGTGGTTCTGACACTCTGCTTAGTTCTTAATACTAACTGAACTGCAATATTCTGTATCAACTGGAGGTTCTGAATAGACTATCAGGTTAGACCCATGTGCGTTGAATTCAGTAGCCTAGCCTTGAGGTGGCAGTGGCATGGGTCCACATGATCATATTTGGTACATCAAGGTAGGGAGCCAACTTCTAGGCTGAATGGAGGTGGATAATAAAGTGGGATACAGAAGTGATCAACCCTGCACCATTTTGATAGCAGAACTCACCTCCACCCTCTCCCTGTAATGGCTAAGGGTGGACTGTCTACATGGATGATCTGCCAGAAGCTACTCCATAACTTCCACTTTGAGCCAGAAAATATTTGGGGGGAGCGGGAACCAATGTCATATCCAGATCCTCCACAGCATCATGTATGGGCTCCCATTTGCTGTGACAGCTTCCTAGAGGCGTATCTAGAAAAAATGTAGCCTGGTGCAAAATCTGATCCCCCCCCCCCAGGCTGGTATGGGTGGCTGCCCTCCCCCACCATGACCAAACAACTCTTTTTTGCACCAGGTCAACTCAACCGGTGAGGAGGCGGCGGTATGTGTGAGGCAATTTTCCCCCACATGACTAAATGGCCACAGCCCAGGGACATTTGGCCCCATATGTCCTCTGGGCGGTATGCCCCTGCAACTTCCCACTATCCATGCTGGGAAAAAATCCTTGTGTGAATGCATCACATGGTGTCTTGTTTTATTTGGTCCCCCCCCCTCCTTTTCCTCCTCAAGGAATGGATTTTATTTATTCTATTAAACACTTTCTTGATGTAACAGCCAAAAGAACCCATTAGATAAACAGAAATCAGAAGAGGGTGTCTTTTACATATGAAGGCTATTATGTTTTTCTGGACTGCTGTTAATATAGAATGACACCTTCTGTGTTCTTGATAATGACAATATAACTGTGAAGAGACTGGAATTCATAAATGTAACATCAATTACAAAAGTTAAATAGTCTTGATCATTTCTGTCTGGAGAAACATTTTGCTTGTTCATATCAGTATGTGAAACAAAACATAACCTTGTTTCTCAGACTCCATTCTTCCTACATTGGCTTCTAACTACTAGGGATTAATCTTAAATCAATTTACTCTATACAGCAACATCAAAAATGATGTGAAAAGAATGTAGATGCCTTCCATAACTGGGCATTGCATTGCATCATGGCAGAGCATAGTTATTTAAATGCCTCCTGTGTCAGAAAGGGGACTTCTTGCCATCCCCATTAAGTAGAATTGATAGAGGATCTAAGGGGGATCTTGTCCTTCATATTATCTAGTGCAAGCTTCCAAAAGTTCTGGGTCTAATTGCCGAACCACCACATGTGGAGACAGAATCTCGTAGGCTATGTCTTCTCCTAATTGTTATGGTAAACCCCATAGAGACAAGGAGGGGCTGGCTTCGGCGTCATCCAGAAGTGACATCACAGCATCCACAAATGCTGTTCTCCCTGGTCCAGTCTGCTACCATTTGCCAAAACAGTGTTGGGACCTTCAGGCTATTCCTTAAATCTGCTTGTTCTAAAAGATTCCGTTGCTTGGGGATGGGGGGAAAGGTACTGAGTAACAAGACAGCTCGTTGAGAGGCACTGTCTGTTAACTTTGATAGAAGAAAATCTTTGAAAGAACAGTAGAGTGTGTTAGCTGTTTTGAGAAATCAATATCCAAAGTTAATATACTCTAGCAAACTTGGGGAAAAGCCAGTCCAAATAGCCATATAGGATTGTGTGTGTGTGTGTGAGAGAGAGAGAGGAAACAAAAATGGCTGATCTCCAGGAAATGTTACCTCTTGCCTCTAATCAAGCAAGTATTTTATAAGGCCCCCTCCCCCATGTCTTAAACCTAACCTGAACTTATTATTCTCCTTTAATTTATTCAGTCATAAATTGATCCCAAAATTGTAACAAAAAATAAATTAAATAAAAAAATTGGTTAGGGTTAGGGTTAAGGCAAGGGCAGCGATTCAGGATTGCCTTAGTGTTAAGTTGAGTTCTAGGGCACAGTCCGAGAATAGGGCTATTGTCAGTTTTACGTTTCGGGTTTCTGTAACGCCATTGTAACGCTGTTGTAACGCCATTGTAACACCGTTGTAAGGGTTAAGGTTAAGGCAAGGGGAGTGGCTCAGGCTTGCCTTAGTGTTAAGTTGAGTTCTAGGGCGGAATCCAATATTAGTGCGATGGTCAATTTTAGGTTTCGTGTTCTTTCCTTTTTGGGGAACAATTTTTGACTGAATAAATTAAATAAAAATAATAAATTAGGATTAGAGTTAAGGCAAGGGTAGGGGCCCAGGCTTGCCTTGGTGTTACATTGAGTTCAAGGACACAGTCCGAGAATAGTGCTATGGTCAGTTTTAGGTTTTGGGTTTTTGTTACAATTTTGGGAACAATTTTTGACTGAATAATTAATTAAAAATAATAAGTTAGGGTTGGGCTTCAAGCAGGGGGAAGGGTTATGGCAAAACCCTGAAACTCACCATAATCCTATTCTCGGAGCTGTGGTAAGGGTTAGGGTTAAGGCAAGGAGAGTGGCTCAGGCTTGGCTTAGTGTTACGTTGAGTTCTAGGCAGAGTCCAATTTTAGCACGATGGTCAATTTTAGGTTTCGCGTTCTTTCCTTTTTTGGGAACAATTTTTGACTGAATAAATTAAATAAAAATAATAAATTAGGGTTAGGGTTAAGGCAAGGGCAGGGGCAGGGGCTCAGGCTTGCCTTAGTGTTATGTTGAGTTCAAGGGCGCAGTCCAAGAATAGTGCTATGGTCAGTTTTAGGTTTCGGGTTTTTGTTACAATTTTGGGAACAATTTTTGACTGAATAAATTAAATAAAAATAAAAAGTTAGGGTTGGGATTCAAGCAAGGGCAAGGGTTACAGCAAAACCCTGAAACCAGCCATAACCCTATTCTCGGAGTGCACCCTAGAACTCAGTATAACACTAACGCAAGCCAGAGCCCCTGCTCTTGTCTTAGTGTAGAGAAAGCAGTCCGTCTGCACTGTTCCTCAAGTGCTGTTGGGTTTGCTTCTACAGTAAGAGGGGTACCAAGGTTGGCTTGGACTTTATCCCCACTGGAAATAGCAAAACTGCCAGGGATTGTGTTTGGGCAAAGCACTTAGCCGAGGTATGCCACACAGGAAAAAACATCCGCATAAAATTAATGCACCTTTAACAAAACTTGGAAACAAAATATTTAAGCTGCAAGCAGCTGGAGGATTTAAGACCTGGACTTTGAAATTAAAGTCCCACCTGCACCAGAACAATGCAGAGGAGGTTCAAAAACAAGACTAGAGAGGAACAAGGGGAATGGTGAAACAGCAGCAGAAATCTTCTGGTCTGAATTACATTAGAAAGGTAGCAAACCTAGTCACTCTCCTTTGCTACTCAATGATGTATGTGAAGGATAGCCGAGTAGCCAGTCCATGGTGTGGAAGGTATCAATGACTGGCGGCTAGGCATGCTCAAATCTCACTGAACTTTATGTACACATAACTGCATATTGGACTGCAGCCCCTTTGTGCCTTCCGGTGTTGGAAAACAGAATCCAATCCACTTCTTTTCTATGGAATTTCATTGATCTGGATCGATTCAGAAAAAGAGCCAGTTAAAACACAATGCGTAATCCCCTTCCTAAACTTTAAAATTACCACCACATTTTCCCTTGGAAAAATAAACAGATCCTTTTGCTGTGCAACAGAAAGGGAAAGGCTGAGTTGAGGATATAGAAAATATTGTTATATCAACAAATAGTTCCTTTATCAGTAACCAAGATAGGTAATGCTATTTGTGGCTTCAAGATTACAGATGAAGAATGAAATGTAATGGTTGCCTTTCAATAAAACCCTTCTCTCCTGCAAATGATTAGTACAATTATCAGTGAAGTGACCAAAAACCAAAACAATTTGTTGAAATCAAACCAGAGTCATTCTTAATTCACTTGCTGGTATGCTTCCATTTCTGAACTTTTTATTTATTTGTTTGTTTTGCTGAAGCTCTGATTCCTGCTAATAAAGTATTCTCCATCTTTTCCCATACAATAAATAAATTAATCAACTGCACATTTTACAAATAGAAAAGGTTGGCAAAACCCTCCATAGTTGGAACAGTCCTGAAGATATCTGGAAGTTGCAATTTCTCTTCAGAAAAGCTGTAGCAGTTCTTACAGCATTAAAAGAAAACTTTGAGATGGGAAAGCACAACACCAATCAGAAAAGCACAAACAGAATGAAAACAACAGAAGCAAAACATGGTTACCTGGTAACTCTAGTGCTGGTTGGAACTTCTCATAGCCAAAGAAAACGTCCCCTGGAAACTAGTGAAGTATCCCTAAAGATCTCCCCAAATTACAAGTCATCTTCAGACTACAGAGGTTACTTCCCCTGGGGGAAATGGCAGCTTCAGAGATAAACTCCATGACCACATCCTCCCTCCCCAAACCCCACCCCACCTCTACCCCCAAAGCAAAGCCCTACCAGAATCTCTTAATAGACAGAGGGCTTTTATGAAGCTACAGTGCCTTGAGCATGCTTCCTAGCAGGGAGCAATATCATTATCCTTCTATTATTATACCTGGCACTTGTATTGCTTGTGGGCCAAACTACATCATCGTGTGATGAAGTTTCCATTAATATTAGACAAGCACTGGATAGAATTCAAGGCCGAAATGTCACAGAAGGGTCAGTCCAACCCCTTCTTTCCTGTGCTGTTTCTCTGGCAGAAAACACACAGACCTCCAAGCTGCTAAATGATTGCAGAAAAAGACAAGAATTCATGTTGTTTCTATTCTTTTCCCCCTTTGCTTTGGCCAGCGGTGGCTCTAGGGAGCGATTTCTATTGAACAAATAATACAGGGGAAGGATAATGCCTCACTTCTCAGCACCGTAGCTTTTGATCCAAACTTCCCCATCCTCTGTTGTGGCTTTTAAATGTTGAAGAAGCTGTTAAGAGTATTTATAGCCTTGCTAGGAGTTTGTGTGATCCAATTTTGAGACAGTTTCACAAATTACTTCCCCCCCCACACACACACAGACAGATAAATGTTTTCTATAAGAAAAAGAGTGTACACTATCAAATGTGAAGCTGGTAGAAGTGTGTGTGGGGGCTGCATAAATAAATAGAACAGGAGTCAGTTGGGTGAGTTCCAGGCACCACAGAGAAGATGCAATTTCTCAATAAAAGGGTGGCTAACTGGTACTCCCTGATGTCTAGCAGATATATACAACCAACATGAACTCTGCTGCATCAGGCTTTGCCCTTAACTTTGTCCTGGGTGTGAGTGGACGCCCACTGACACTTTGTAAAAGGCTTTCCTCAATTGCAGCTGAGGATGAGTTTACATATTATGTGGCAGCTTCACTAGTTATTGAGTTATCTGAATGCATGAAAATGTTAGGATCAGTCCAGTGGTGGGATTCAAATAATTTAACAACCGGTTCCGATGGTGGGATTCAAATAATTTAACAACTGGTTGTTTACAAGCACCATTTTAACAACCGGGTTTTGCCGAAGTGGTGCGAACCGGCTGAATCCCACCACTGGATCAGTCCCGATTTACATTCTGGAAAGCATTCTCTCTGAAATGAATACTAAGGGTGGAAAATTATTTATGGAAAATCCTCTAGCCTGCTGATGATGGATGCTAGCTATCTGTATGTGTGAAACAATCCAAGCATTCTCTGTAGGAAATAATGCAGCTAGTAACAAGTGAGTGCATGTAGATTAGCCCCTCCCTGCCACTCTCTCTGCACACACTTTGCAAAGAGCTAACTGCATTCCAACGGCAACCTTCCTTTCTAACCTTTATTCAAAGACAATTATTTTATCGATTTAATAATACATGTTTCCCATTAGAATGGACTTTTTCCTTAGGATATGGGCGCAGGATCCAACATAATTATATGTATGGGCATGACTTAATTCTACATCTTAAACAATGTCAAAACCGAACCCAACAGGAAATGCAGACATGCAAAAGGTAATATATAACATCAAAACAACACCCTATGAAGTTGGGTGTAACAAAGCCGTCAACTCATATGCAGCCCACAACCGCTCAAGGCTTGCACTGCTCTAACGGCTAGATAGGTGTAACAAGTTACAACCGAAGAACGTGGTACACCAAGCCCCAAGTAGATCAACATATCCTAGGAATGCATTCCCATTCTTCCTTGTGCACAAGAGCAGACAGATTTGTTACACCCAACTTTATAAAGTGTAGTTTTGATGTTATATATTAATTTTTGCATGTCTGTATGTCCTGTTGAGTTCAGTTTTGTCATTGTTTATGGTGTAATTTCACCCCTGAACCTGAGGTTTGTATGTTACCCTCATTCTACAACTGCCACAGCTCTACTTTCAGTTCCTGAATGCTTGATACCCATTAGAAAACAGGGCCCAAATGTGTGCCACTCACCATTGTTTTGAGTGAGTTAAAATCCGTGTGGTTTCTCATTCCCTGCTTCTCCTCTTTTATATGCCTTAAGGGTCAACAGCCCTTAAATGGCAGCAATAAAAAAGAAATAAAAACAAACGAAGCTTTCAAAAACAAGTGCTTAATCATAAAATGAGCCAGAGTTTACTCATGAAAACAACTAGACTGGCTTGCTCCTGGATTTCAGCCCTCCCTCCAAGGGCAGAGCTGAGATTGAAGCCTTTCTGGTTGTCTGCTTAACCTCCACTTGTTATGATTCCTGAATTTGGATGCTGCTACAAACTGGGCCTTATTTCCTGCCCACAAACTGGAAGCAAGTCAGCCTGAGCAACCCTTGCTTTATTTGTGACTTCTGACAGCAACCCGCATTGACTTGCAGAAACCAGGCGGTTACCCAACAGTGGACCAGCTCCGCATGTATGCATCCCCTAGATATGCTTCTCTCCATCTGAGTGATTCGGCAACCTGGTGTGTAGAAAAACAAATCCTCTTCTGTATCAGCAGGACAGAATTCTTGGTAGTTTCCAACCAGCACTTTGAAAGGATGCAAAGACAACCGGGGGAGGGAAATACAGATGCAATTAAAATCACAACCTTCCACCACCCGACCGGGAACAAGCTGTTGTCTCTCTCCTTTTCCAGACATGGGTTGAGATTCTCTAACAATTGATTTAGAGACAAGACAGGAAACCAGACAGCAGATTTTTTTTTTAAAAAAAGCAGACTACTTGAGATCAAAACAACTGATTTAGCAAAGAAAGACAATCAGTTGATCCCCTGGGACACAAGAGAAATACTATTCCACTCTCTCCCTTTTTGAAGCTGTTTTTGTAGCCTGCTCTTTATCGCTCATCCAATGGGTTAGGTGAAAGGGGAGACAAAAGCTAGCAAGGGCGTGAAACTTGGCTGGGGCAGCCCAAAGTTCTCTTATTGTGGATGCAGCCACCATGGCTCTGCTCTGTTTTGCTTGGAAACTCTGTGTGAGCAAGTCGCATCTCCCCCAGTGTAAACAAGTCATGAACTCATTGGAGGGTCTCACGCAGGACACATATAAAAAATACCCTCTGTCTAAATAACACAGTCAGATGTCTTCCTGGCTGTCCAACCGCTGCCCTTCCTTTCTCCCTCTTCCACTTTTCCTACTCGCGCTCACCAAATATTGGCCCAACATGTTCTTTAAGGCTGCCGTAGGCAATAGCAGTGCAATATAATGCTTTTGTCACATTTTCTCAGCAGGATGGGGTTTTTTTTCTTAAAGTATAAATGTGGGTTTTTAAAAAATAGAACAGTCTCTCTTTTGCTTTGGATGTCTACTGTATAAATGCCTCTTGAATCAAGAGACAGCACCTGCACAGAGGAGAAAATGGACATGAGGTAGGGAAGCTGGGACTCAGCATCCATTATTGCTCGATTCCACACCAGCTTCTGAGCTCATCTTCCTGTCAAAGCATGGCCTGCATGGTAATCCGTCAAAAAGCAGAAAGCACCTTGTGGGAACAAAGAGCACAAGAGAAGCAGAAGCATGAGGTGGGACAGCCAACGATGGCTGGCCCTCGCCCTCAACCTTTCCACCCAACGTTCCTTCCCTAGTCATTCCTCTTTTTCAGTCCCACAGAATGCTAAGACAGAGAAAGTCCACCAGCAAAGGCCACTCCTACGTGACCCTGAAGGTCCTCCTCTCCTCTAGCAAGCTGATGGATCTGTTTATGAGGATCTCGGGGCTGCTGGCCAGCTTGTAGCCAAATAGGTTCATGGCTGGACTGCAGACGTTCTGTACCACCTGGGCAAGTTTGAAGGGGATGTTGAATCGCCACTTCTCAAACTGCTCGGAAGAATTTTTCTGGGTGGAGTAGATACCGTTGCTGTCCTGAGGTGCCTGAGTATTCCTCTGAATCCACTCCTCCACCTGAGGAGTGATGGCAATGCCAGTGAATTTGTACATCTCCTTGGCTTTTTGGAGTGGTGACCTAGCAATGTCCTCGTAGCGGACCAGCATGTAGCGACCCCGTAGCCATTCCGGCTGCCTCAAACCAAGTTCGGCTGAGAGACGGATACTCTCGCAGTTACCTCGTAGCCTCTGCACTTCATCCTCACTAATGGTTGCTGCACCTTCAGTAGCCCATTTCTTCCATGTTTCATACTTCCCTGAAAAAGCAACCATTCGAGAAGCCAGCACTGCCCGTGGATCCCGTACCAACTGAATTATTCTCATGTCCAGCCGCGGATCCTCAACTAAGGGGCGCAAAAACTCTAGCTGTCGAATCCGCACTGCCTTCAGTGCCACGTGATCTTTGCGGAGGCAGGCTTCCACAGCCAGGGTCACATTTAAGGGACCACAGCGGCGATTCTTGCAGTGATACTTTTCAAAGACCTTCTTAACAAAAGGCGTGCAGACGGGCTCCTCACACAAAGAGCGGCTTGAACCACGCCGGAACATAAATGGAGTCAGGTGATCCTCTGGGAACGGAATGATGAAGTTCTCCAAAATGTAGAGGTCACAGAGGAAGAGCTGTTTCAAAACATCTCTGTAGACGAGGGCTGACCCCACAGCATTAGCACCACCGGACTCAAAAGACACTGTCCTTTCAACATGCCAGAGCGGCTCAAAGAGGTAGAAAATGTTACCCTGTTGGTTGAAGAATTCCCCTACAAAGGAGGAACCTGTGCGGGTGGTGGCCATTAGGAGTAAATGTTTTCGAGTTCCTTTAACAGGTGCCAGCAAAGGTTCTCTGTGGCCCCCGAGTTGCAACGTGACATTCCGAAGTTTGCTCTTGAGCTGAGAAAAAGCCGAATCCAGTTCACTGAGAGACATGAGGGAACCGTTCTCTGACAACACCAAGCCAGGGTCTGTGCTGTTGGCTTCCATAAGAGACAGCGGAGTCTGCTTCAGCTTGTCTGACACCCTGAAAAAAAACAACAAAATAATATTGAAGTAGAATGTGGGAGGAGTGTTTTGAGATTTATTCAGGGCTCAGCTTTCCAGTGCTGTTCTCCCTGAGCACACAAAACCCTGCAGTATTTTTTTTAACTATCTCAAGGCCACATTTTTCAGACTTCCTACCTACAGGGAATGCTTTCTACATGGAGTGGTCTGCTGAGGAATTCATGAGCCACTTGCATTGCAGAAACTGTGGAGCGCATTCCAGAGCACATACTTAATTCACACAGAGCAGCCAGACCTAGCTACTCACCCCATGAACCAAGGAGAACCAGGTAAATAGGGTTCTCCTCTGCAACGGGCAAGGGCGCTTTTCATGGCATTACTGATAGTTCAATTGAACCCCTGATCAGTTTCCAAAGGATGCTGAAGTTCCTTGGGACACAGTTTGAAAATGCTGTCCTAAGGTTAAATAGAAGTGTTCAAATACAGTAGGTCACAGGTGTGAAACTCGTGGCCCTCCAGATGTTATGGACTACAGTTCCCATAATCCCCTGCCATCATCCCCTGCCAGCATGATGGAGGGCCACGAGTTTGACATCTATGCAGTAGGCAGTCTATATATTTTCTGCGGATGTCACCACTTTCCTCAGAAACTGTGATACTGCCTTCTGTTTCTCTAGCTCACAATAAGCCCAGACCTGTTAAAAATAACTAGATTTTCAGTAATAGGTCACTGAGTGGCAATTGGGAAGTTCTGATAACAGAAATGCTTCCTTGTCTACCTCAGTAGTTATACATTATTAACTACAGTTGTATTGCACAGTTGTATTTAAATACAGTTGTATTTAAAACACCTCTGGCAGGAGTTAATGCTGGTAGCGTAGCAAAACCAAAAATAGCAAGAAATGAGTGGAGTGACCAAAGGTAAAGGAGGGCAGGGCTTAAGCGTCATTAAGAGTTATGTAGAAGATGTAATTTTGGTCTGCCCAGTTCATCATGCAGGAAACCAGTGTGGTATAGTCGGTAGAGTGCTAGACTAAAAAGACCCCAGTTCAAGCTCTATATGGTTGGGGTGGACACGTTAAATTGATATTGTTCAGGTTCAGGTCTTATAGTCCCGGACATGTTTAAAAAAACCTCCCAAAATCCAGGTCCTAATATCAGTTTTTTCGGGGTGGGGGTTGGGGGCGGGGGTATTGAAATTTTGGTGGTCTATTAGACCTGAACCTGAAAAAATCCTACTGCCCCCCAGTTCCATATGGAGGTGGGAGGCAGCAGCGTCACCAGCAGATCCAAAGCAGCTCGAATCATGCTGAATTTTTTCAGCATGATTCGGGATCTGGTTTTCAGAATCCTTTTACCTGCCACTTCTTTTTGCAGATGAAAAAACTCCCCCCCCCTAAGGATAGGGTATTTGGGGTGGGCTCTGTTCAGCTTTAGCTGAATGCCCACCCTTATTATACAGCCATGAAACTCACAGGATGTCCTTGGGCTAGGGTTGCCAGGTCCTTCCCCCACCCCTGCCAGCCAGCCACTGGTGTGGGATGGGGAGGCAAAGTTACCAGATGCAGGCTGGGAAACTCCTGGACACCTGGGGATGAAGCTGGGGATGGGGTTGGTACCTCAGTGGGGTATAATGCCATAGACTCCATCCTCCAAAACATCCATTGTCATCAGGAGAAATTAACTCTGTAGTTTGGAGGTTAACCGTAACTGCCCCAGCTGAAATTCTCTTTCTACAAGATTCTTTTAGGAGTTGATTTTTTAAAATCAAATCAAATGGTATACAGCAAATAACATGGTCCAATACTGTGACCTACAGTAATGTGTGTTGTGTGTGTGCGTGTTTCAGATGATCTGGCTGCATTCCTGGAGAGGCAGCCTTATGCAGATTGGCAGGTGCGGAGATTTACAATGTTCTAAAAGACTGGAGAGATGGTTGTAGCATGTTAGGACCTGCAAGACTGATATACTGACAGGCTGAAGACTACAGAAAGACGCAGATAAAGCCTCTTCTCTACTATGGTTCTCCTTTCTGCCTACCTTGATATTATGTTGTTTTCCTTCTCAATAATGACGAGGGCTACCACAAACACCAGGAAGATGGCGAACTTGCTCCTCATCCTCAGACAGTGCAGAAACTCCCCAAAGTCTTGAGGTAATGTGCGTCCTTTTTCCATGGAGGAAGACTGAGATGTTCTTTCCCTTTCACATGAAGAACCCCCCCACCCCTTTCTATAACTCTTCCAATGTTCTTCAGCTACCTGGAAACCACTGCCTGATGTTAGTGTCGCCAGATGAAGTGCGTTATTCTTGTTCTGCAAGGAGAGAGAGAAAATGGCATGCATCCATAAACATATGGCAGGTATATCTGCATAAAACAGATGTGGTATGGGTTTGCCACCTGTGATGAGCCGTATAGAGGATTCAGACAAATTTCTGCACTGTTTTCTTATGTGAAATGATTCTTAGGCTGTGAGTATCAGAAGAATCATATGCTGCAGCCCTTAATAAGTGCACTTCAAACTGTCTCTTCAAGTAAAAATATCCTGCAGGCTGAAAACTAACGCATGAAGGAGAGAATTTCTAGCTTCAACTTTTTCCAAAGATACTCATTTTTGACTTCCAGAGAGCTTTAAAATTTGGGGGAGGGGGGTGCATTCCAACATAATCCACCACCTGTACTCCAAAAAACCCCGCAGCTTTCTGTGAAACAAGATCCTGCCGATGACTTAGCTTGGTTCCCCCTCTCTGCCTCCACGGCCTCTCAGGGCTGCTTGGCTCATTAATTTTCTGTGTGTCCTTCTTCTACCTTCTTGTCATGCCCGATGCATGTGATGTTTGGTGTGTGGTGTGGCATCTTGCATTGCTAGCTAACTTACCTGCCTGTCTGTCACAGTAAGAAAAAAAGATGCATAGCAGAAGGCACAAAGGAACCGTAAATAAACTTTCCAGGCAATCGATCGTATTGAAATACTACTTTTCTTGACAGGAAAGCTCTCCTTGTCCTTCGGCACTGGCTGAGGGCTAGTGCAGTAAAAGTGAGGGTCACTCCTGTCACCCTACAAAAATGGATTGCTTATTTACCATAATTTCTAGTTGTATTTCCTTCCCAAGAGCACTAGGAGCAAATATACTGCATTGAGAAAAGCATAAAACACAACGCAACCGAGGGACATGCAAAATGCAACACAACTTAAAATCCAATAAAAAACAAGGTCGCATAATAAATAGCAATAATAATAAAACAGCTAAATCAGCAGCCATATAAAACTAGCTTCCAGAAGCCCCATCCATCAGCCACCAGCAGGAACAGCAAGAACAACAAAATATTTACTTGGTAACAGAAGGTCTTTAGGAAGGTGGACAGCTGAGTTGCTTTTGGAAATGCCTCCCCTGATAGGATTGCCGACCCGCAGGTTGGGTCTGCTAGAATTGCCACTGATCTTAGGGATGCCAGCCTCCAGGTGGTACCTGGGGATCCCCCAGAATTACAGCTCATTTCCAGACGACAGAGACCGATTCCCCTGGAGAAGATGGATGTTTCGGAGGGGGGCTCTATGGCACTGTACCCTACTGAGGTCCCTGTCCTCCCCAGGCTCCACCCACAAATCTCCAGGAGTTTCTCAACCTGGATTTGGCAACCTTACCTCCCGCACCCCCTGCCAGTGGTTAGGGAGGATCTGGCAACTCTAACTGATCTCCAGACTTGTCAGTTTCCCTGAGAGAATATCTGCTTTGGACGTTGAACTATTTGAAGAAGAAGAGTTTTGGATTTATATGCCCCCTTTCTCTCCTGCAGGAGACTCAAAGGGGCTTACAATCTCCTTGCCCTTCCTCCCTCACAACAAACACCCCGTGAGGTAGGTGGGGCTAAGAGAGCTCCGAGAAGCTGTGACTAGCCCAAGGTCACCCAGCTGGCATGTCTGTGGGAGTGCACAGGCTAATCTGAATTCCCCAGATAAACCTCCACAGCTCAGGCGGGAGAGCGGGGAATCAAACCCAGTTCCTCCAGATTAGATACACGAGCTCTTAACCTCCTACGCCACTGCTGCCATAATATACCTCAGAGGTCTCTCCCCTCCCCAAACGCCACTCTTCTCAGACTCCATGCTCAAATCGGCAGGAATTTCCCAACCCATAGTTGGCAACCATGCTCCCCTAGCATGGGGACTACAGAGGTGTCTGTGCTCCTTATCCCTCCAGATTTTATGTGAGTGAAAGCTGATGAACTTGGGCCCCTTCCACACATGCAGAATAATGATGATCAATCCACTTTTAATGCACTTCGCAGCTGTGTGGAATAGCAAGATCCACTTGCAAACAATTGTGAAAGTGGACTGAAAGTGCATTATTCTGCATGTGCAGAAGGGGCCATAGAGCAGAGTGTCTTGTTTGTTATACTTAGTAGAAAGTTTTCCAGATAGCTCACACCTCTATCGTTTCGTCAGCATGGCCAATTGGCCATGCTGGTAGGGGCTGATGGAATTCAGTTCCTGAACATCTGAGAGTCAGCAGGTTCTCACTACACTCCTAAGAGAGCAGGGGAGTAGGGAGAACCTGCAGCTCTCAGATGTTCAGGAACTACAATTCCCATCAGCCTCTGTCCAGCATGGCCAATTGGCCATGCTGGTAGAACTGATAGTGTGGTCCCCAGACATCTGGAAAACATGATTCCTACTCTAGAGGATGGAAGGGAAAAAATTAGCAGCCTGATTGTTACAAAAGTCAGCACAGCTAGCGGTAAATGAAATGCTACCTCCTCAGTGCATTTCCTTCAATTTTGCTGTCCTGTTATACAGGGTCCTTTTGTTCCTCAGTAAGAACCAATGAAGGTTGTTCACTCACCAAACATTTCCAATAAAGTAAACATTAATTTGGTTTCGTTGAACACAAAAAACAGTTTCCTAAAGGGAGAAAGTGAGCATTATCTATGTTTTTTTAAAATAAAAACTCAGGAGGATTTATCTCCCAGATGGGGTTGCCAGCAGACTTGGGGGGGGGGGGGGATATGATCTCTTTTAAAGAGAGGCTTCATGTGTGGAAACGGACAACTGAATTTTTTTTCAAGGCATGGAAGCAAATGATATCCCATTAAGACTGTATTAAAGGAAAACCAACCTGACCTGAATATCCCAGCGGAGCCTGATCTCATCAGATCTCAGATGCTAAGTAGAGCCAACCCTGTCAAGTATTCAGATGGGAGATCTCTAAGGAATACCAGAGCGTGAGGTGGAGGAAGACAGTGGCAAACCATCTCTTGCCTTGAAAACTCCACTAGGGGTCACCATAAGCATGTGTGACATGACAGGGGGAAAAAGGAATGAAGGATGCAACAATTTTATTGTTTATTCTCCAGACAGTTCACAACCTTACACACAAGTCAATGGAAGGGCAAAATAGACAAGATTAAATGGTTCCTAGCCCAGTCAATTTCATTCTTTAAAAGGAAACCAAGAGGAAGAAAACAATTTTCTTAATGGGAGAGCGCACAGATTTCTGAAGAACTGCTTTTTAAATACTTGGACCAGATCCTTCGTACTAAACAGAGGATGGTCACAAATAAAGAGAAGTTGATCTGCCCCTGGCTTTCACTGCACTCTAAAGCTGAGGAATTTAAAAGGGCTGTGAGCACTGAGGGATGGAGAGTGTGTCTCATCATTAGTCATGTTACAGGCACTATCCAGTGGAATAAAGACCACACTGGTTGCACCCTTAACAGCTTTCCAGGGTTTTAAAAATCTACAGAAACTGTGGAACTGGTTTTTCAGAGACTGTCCTGTGTCAGAAAAATGGATCATGCGTAACAACATTAATCCTGTAATACCCCCTCCAAGTGCAAAGCTACTTCTTGGATACTTAAAGGGAGCAGTAGGGAGCATCCCTTGGATAACCTGGGCTCCCAAACTTGAATTTGCTGAGATATCAGAAATGTCACCAAACTGGAGGCACTTAGTAGGCAGAAAGGGTGCTTAATCCATGTCATGCCTGCTGATTGTCTCTTGCAAGTGTTCCACCCAAAGTTATTTTTCCCATTCATGTTCTCCTCATGGGAAGAGCTTATGTGGTATCCCTATTGCTTTTGCAGCTGCTCACTAGCACAACAGGAACAGGAACAGGACAGATTCTCTACATTTTTCCTGCCCCAGATCCCCACCAGGAGCTTTTTCAGTTGTTGTTTTTTACAAACAGCACCTGACCTATCATTATAGCCCTGTACCATTATGACCATCTGTCTATCTGGTTTTCTGAATTCCCAGCTTGCATGAAAAAGGAAAGTCTCTATCCATTTTTGCTGCAGAATGATGCCTTTCCCTTATGCCTGCGCAACAAACTGGGATAGAGACTTACTTGGAAAAAAAAAGAAATCTGGGAATTCTGAGAATCTGACAGATTGTTATAATGTTATAACACTTATAACTGAACATCACCAGGAGCTTTTTTTATGTGCTGCCAGTGGTGGGGGAACCAGGACAGGGAAAACAAACCCAATCATGCTGGCAGGGGATGATGGGAACTGTAGTTCATACCATCTGGAGGGCTGCGAGTTTGACACCTGTGCAATACAAGGAAGGCAGGGTTGATCTGGACTTTCCTTTCCCATCCACATGGGTGGAACACTGCAGTCTTTCCCACAAGATCTCAGCAAAGCAGGATTGGGAAACACTGAAGAAAATCTTGTGAAAATCTAGGAGGTGCATGGAAGCACTCAGATGTTTGGCACTTTGGGAGGGGGGACCCACTTCCCAGCAGCTTCAAGCCAGGAAATACAATGCATGCCCTTATTTTTTTTACTGCTAATGAAAAAATCAATTAGAAACGACCTGCAGAGAAGGAGGCGGCGTAGGAGTAGGCGTAGGAGGTTAAGAGCTCGTGTATCTAATCTGGAGGAACTGGGTTTGATTCCCAGCTCTGCCACCTGGGCTGTGGAGGCTTATCTGGGGAATTCAGTTTAGCCTGTACACTCCCACACATGCCAGCTGGGTGACCTTGGGCTAGTCACAGCTTCTCAGAGCTCTCTCAGCCCCACCTACCTCACAGGGTGTTTGTTGTGAGGGGGGAAGGGCAAGGAGATTGTAAGTCCCTTTGAGTCTCCTGCAGGAGAGAAAGGGGGGATATAAATCCAAACTCCTCCTCCTCCTCCTCCTTCTTCTTCTTCTTCTAGGGAGAAGGGCCAAGCGTTTTCTCCTATACAGAGATGCAAGTACTTATCACCTGCACATTAGCTTTGATAACCAAGTTCCCCTCCCAACATCCATTCCCACCTTGAAGGTCAAGTTAGATAATGTGCAGGAAATTCATGAACAGAGTATCTCAGTTTGTTTTAAGATCAAAAGCAGATGCAAGGAGGTCTGAACCATGGTGCTATAGGAAAGGGGGGTTAGCCCTCCCCTAATACTGTTTCCATGATTTAAAACCCCTCCCCAAAACCAACTATTTGCCTCGTGGAGAAGGTTTAGATATCTGTATGTGTATGTAGGAAAATAGCAGCTTAGGGGAAGACAAAAGTCAGGAAAACTTGCAAGGAGGAAACAGCTAACCCTTGTTCCTCCTGTATAAGGGCCATGATGCAATTCACCTTATCCTCCTCTCTCCGCAGACTATGTTTCAAAGGTTAATATGCAGAAGATGCTACAGATTTCTGGCATACTCTCTGGTTCTTCTCTCAGAGAAACAGATAAGAACCTACTTGGATGTAAGACCCAATTAATTAACGTGACTTGGAAAACTCACATTTCACTGCAATCTGGGAACATAAAGTTGCCTGTAATTTCTCAGCTGCACCGCCTCAACATCCAAGGAAACATCTGCAACTCTCAGTGTATGGAGAGCTGGTGTCTGCATCAAGGGTTCAAAGACTGTTCTGCTCTGTGGTACGAACAAGGCTCCAAGCAACTGAGAGCAATAAAAAAAGGCAGGGGGCGGCCTTCTCTTTGTAACCTTCATCCTGCCCAGGAGGACCCGCTGCTGAGAACATCCATCAATCTCTGCCCCTTACATCTTACCATCCCCAAAATAAAAGTTCTAAAAGGCCCCTGTGCTGTATTTCTTCTCTATCAGAAGCTCTCAAACTTTTCAGGCTATCTTGCTCACAGTTCAGTTCAGTTTGTAGTCTACTAAAACTCTCATATCCCTTTCACGTGTACTGTTGTCAAGCCAGGTGTCACCCATCCTAGGTCTGTGCATTTCAATTTTTTTTCTGCCTAAGTGTAGTTTTATTTGTAGTGTAGAATTTATTTCTGTTGAAATTAATTTTGTTAGTTTTGGCCCAACTCTCGAATCTGTCCAGGTGATATTGAATTCTGACCCCGTCCTCTGGGGTATTAGTTACCTTTCCTAATTTGATGTCATCTGCAAATTTGATTAGCATGTCCTCTATTCCATCATCCAGGTCATTGATGAAAATATTGAATAGGACTGGGCCCAGAACCAAGCGCTACCCCACTAGTCACTTCTCTCCAGGATAAAGATGAGCCATTGCTGAGCACCCTTTGGGTTTGGTCAGTCAACCAATTACGAATCCATCTAATAGTAGCATTATCTTTGCCCAAATTTTATTAGCTTGATTGCAAGAATATCATGGGGTACCTTGTCAAAAGCCTTACTAAAATCAAGGTATGCTACATCCACAGCATTCCCTTAATCAACCAAGCTTGTCACTCTATCAAAAAAAAAAAAAGAAGAGATAAGATAAGATTAATCTGGCATGACTTGTTCAGACTGAATGCCAAGAAAGCCAATGCGATTCTGGGCTGTGTCAACAGGAATATAGTGTCAAGATCGAAGGATGTAATAGTAGCACTCTATTCTGCATTGGTCAGACCTCACCTGGAATACTGTGTTTAATTCTGGGCACCACTCTGTGTAGCCACCCAGACCTAGCAACTGCCACTCCCTTAGGGTCCCTGCCACCCAACTGTCCTGCCCCAGTGATGGCCCAGAACTATCGGCCCCCATGAATCCCCCCTCCAAAAAACAGGCACCTGGAAGCCCCAGCCCAATGACTCATTGGTCCATGAGAGAGAGTGTTGCTAACAGCAGCCGTACCAGGAGGAGGGAGGTGGGGGAGGAACTCAGCAAGGCATGGAGGAGGTAGTGCAGGAAGTGGGCCATGGCCCAGAGAGTCACTCTGGGCTCTGAGGGAAGGGCCAGTGAGCGACTCAGGGGTCCTGATTGGCCCGGTCTAAGTTGGGGGGTGGAGCAACCCCACTGAAGGTTTCAGGGAGGAGCAAGGAGGCTATTCATATATTAAACATAGATTAACCCTTCCTTCTGTCTAGAGCCCATTTTATTCCACCAGAAAATGGGCTTTATTGCAAGTGTTTAAATATTTGAAGGGATGTTATCTTGAAGATGGAGCAAGCTTGTTTTCTGCTGCTCCAGAGACTAGGACAAGGAAGAAGAAGAAGAAGGAGAAGGAGAGTTTGATTTATATCCCTCCTTTCTCTCCTGTAAGGAGACTCAAAGGGGCTTACAAATTCTTTTCCCTTCTCCCCTCACAACAAACACCCTGTGAGGCAGGTGGGGCTGAGAGAACTCAGAGGCACCACAAACTGTGACTAGCCTCAGCGTCACCCCAGCTGGCATAGCTGAGGGTGACAGGCTGGCCCTCGAACTCCCCAGATAAGCTTCCACAGCTCAAGCAGCAGAGCAGGGAATCAAACCTGGTTTCTTCAGATTAGAGTACACCTGCTCTTAACCACTATGCCACCGCTGCTCCTGCTAAGGAGAAAGAGATTTAAAATACTTTAGGAGGAACTTCCTGATGGTAAGAGTTGTTTGATACCAGAATACAATGCCTTGGAGTGTGGTGGAGTCTCCTTCTTTGGAGGTGTTTAAACAGAAGATGGCCATCTTTCAGAGATTGTGTATGCCTACATGGCAGGGAGTTGGGCTTGATGACTGTTGCGGTCTCTTCCAACTCTATGATTCTAGGACTGGATGTGGCTGCTTTCTTCTAGGATTAATTACACCTCAGACCTAGTTGAAAACTTTGTGGGTTCAACTGTTCTGTAGCAGTCAGCTTGTGATTTAGGACTTGTTGGGCTTGAGAACTAGTGGACCTGACATTAATGTTATACTGAGGGGTTCTTTTGTTGAACCATAGTAAACTTGTTGTTTGGGGCTTCTTGCACCTAAGGAGGCCTTCTGAAGCATTCCATTATCAAAGGAAAGAATGACAGGCAAAAATATTAATAATACGGCACATATGCCATATACATAACAATAGACTCAACAGAATCCTATACAGACTATGGAACCAGCTGAAAGACTGGGAAGGGGGGGGGGGAAGAGGTGCATTGTCTCCTTATTGTCTATTGATTCTCTGTAAACCAAAGCTTTTTAGCTCAGAAGCCCACTGTACCAGGTGTACCAGGGTGTACAAACAGTTTATCTGGTTGTGGAAGTCTGTATTTGCAACCAGAAATTAGTCGCTGTTATAATTTTCAGTGAAAAACAAATTTTCTTCTTTATTGCTTAACACTTCCAAGATTTCATTGGTTCATGGTTGTAAACAACTGAACATGGAACAGATGTCTTGGGCTGTAGACAGACAACTTTTTCCAAAGACCTGAAAGTACTCCTATACGTTCATCCCACTTTTGGCTCTCGTAAGCAGGATTTTTCCAGGTTTTGTTTCAGAAATGCCAACATTTGTTTGGCCTCAGATGACAGCAGGATAAAAATACACAGGAGACCCCACACAAAATGCTGCATCTTTTGACTTACTTCTGATCCTCTTAACATCTACTGTCTTTCTCAAGCTCAGTGGTGTAGTAAGCAAAAAGAAATTAAGATCTGAAGTAGGTGGTAGTTAGAAGTTAGGTTTGAAAGTTAAGAATCTGGGAGTAGTTTTGAGAGATGAAAGAGAAAAGTTAGGGTAACAGAAGTGTGAATTAAGAGCCTGTGGAGATATCGGATATTTGGTGATGTTTCCCTGCCTGAGTATACTGAGGTGTTACAGTAGACCAGCAGGGGTTTTCTGGGCCTGGTGTGTAATGCAGTTACAGCACGGAATTGCAAGATGGAGGCCTCCTGCCAGCAACCATTTTTGCCCAATGTCACTCCAAACAATCGTGGTAGAAAAATAGTCGGGGTTGTGTGCAACATGACAGAATTTTCAGGGGTGGAAAAAGGAAGTGGCACCGGATAGCTTTAAAAATCGCCTCAACTCTCTGGTTTCACAGTAGATTCTAGATTCCTAGAGCTACTCAATATCACCTCTGGATTATGTCAGAAGAGACATCATAGTGCATGTGATGCTGCATACCCTCTATATCCCTGCACCCTAAGCTCCCAACAGGTGCTAGACATGATTCGGCAGCCCTAACCACAGTGCTGTGTTAGTATCTTATGAACTTGCCTAAGAGAGTGCTTCTGGGCATAAAAGTAACATTCCCACTTCAGCCTGGTAAGAGTTAATACTTACCTCAGGTGGGGTTTTTTTTTCTGAAATAGATTTGTTCTTGTTCATTTTAAAAAGCAAACCATCTTGTGCCTCTCAGTGTTAAGTGTAAGTTATTAATACAGGATTGGATGGGTTATAATGGGGTGTTGGGAGAGATGGATACTATGGATTGCCAAAAAAAATCAAATAAGTGGGTTATAGATTAACTTCAGTCTGAAATGTCCCTAGAAGCGGGGTTTTGGTCATTTTGTGAAAAGAAATGAATCACTGGAAAAGACAATAATGCTAGAAAAGTCAGACAGCAGCAAAAGAGGACAACGCAACATGAGACGGACTAACTCCATAAATAAGGTGACCAGATTTTCACCTTTTTAAACCGGGACCCGGGCGTGGGAGGCTGCCGCACTGCCTTCTGGGGCGCTCCCCTGTTTCAGGGTGGGAAACCGGGGAGTGCCCCAAAGGTAGTGTGCTCCTGCGGCCGCGTGCGTGGGAGGCTGCCGCACTGCCTTCTGGGGTGCTCCCCTGTTTCCCACCCTGTGACAGGGCAGGAAACCAGGGAGCACCCCAAAGGCAGTGCGCTCCTGCGGCCATGTGCGCGGGAGGCTGCCGCACTGCTTTCTGGGGCGCTCCCCTGTTTCCTGCCGGGAGCGCCCCAGAAGGCAGTGCAGCAGCCTTCCAAAAATCGGACAGTTAAAAAAAACCCCGCGGGACGCGGGACAAATTGGTTTAACGCAGGACTGTCCCACCAAAAGCGGGACGTCTGGTCACCTTGCCCATAAAGGAAGCCACAGCCCTGGGACGGCACGTTCTGATCAAGGCTGTTAACAACAGATGTTTCAAAGGACATTAATTCATAGGGTCACCATGACTTGGAAGCGACTTGATGCCACTTCACCCACACATATGGATGCACAGATGTTACCCTCTTCAAATCCATTTTTTATTTTTTTTTAATTTCCCACTGGGACCCCTGGTGCAGTGGGGTAGAAGGTAAAATTGTATTGTGACAGGAGGCAAAATTACTCTAGGATGGGGGCTAGTCCCAGGAAACCTGTCATAGTGCTGTTTCACTAATAATAACCCCCTGCCCCCAAATACATCCGGTCTGTCTTTGGGCTTTGATACAGAAATCACAACTATAATCGAAACATACGCACTTCTATAACCAGGAACTCACGCAATGAATAGATTATTTGCTTTTTATTTTAAAACCATCATGTATACATAAAGTCTGGGAAGCAGTATATTTAGCTCCAGAAAATGGAAGGCATCCTTTAGCAAGATATGTCAAGACTTATGAATACCATATGTCTAGTAAATTTTAAGAGCAATGGAAAAAAACCTGTTATACGCATTACAGTGCTAGAGATACAAGGTGGTGTCTTCTGCAGTAGTTATTAAGTGGTACCTGAATTAGAGTATGCCCGGGGTGGGGGAGAAGTATTTTCTCAAACAGAAGAGCGGTGAAAAAAAATTCTTCCAATTATGACTCTATTCAAGTACAGATGGGATAGCAGTATACGACATCAACCCTTGTATTTTATTAGATTTGTATCCCATCCCCACCCTGCCAACTGGAGTTGGGCTTGGAGTAGAAAAACAAAATAGATGATCAGCCAGATTTGATATAAACTTTCCTTTCTACTCTTGCTTGATCAACAGCTTAGGAGCTTCCTCCTGCTGCACTTCATCCCCCAACATTAGTTTCCAACTCCACTGGAAGTGGCAGACTGCAGGATCCTGGAAAAGTGCTGCAGGTCTCTATTCTGGTACGGCTGCCCTCACAACTTCCAAATCTGTTCCACTGTGTTGCAATTTGGCTCTGACGTGATGAACTGTTCAGCCAACAGCTAAGCTATTTCTTGAAAACAATTTTAGGAAAAGCGGAGGGGGTTGTTTTTTAGTTCCCCATACAGTCACTAAAAAAAAAAAAAACACCAACAACCCAGAGTCTCTCTATTCACATATACACAAAAGCCAAGAACAAGAATCATATTTGAGACACATGAACAAAAAGATATTCTTAGCTTCTGTTGTACAAGATGCCCAGGTGTTGCAATGCCTGCTAGTATCATTACCTCTGATATACAACAGCCATGAACAGACACATTTACTAACAGAGTCTGAAGAGCTATGTTTCTTATTTAAGGTTTAGCATGTGAGCTCTGTGTTGCTTTAACTCCCAGCTGTCTGCTTTGAACCTCAGGAAAATGAGCAAACTTTCTGGCTCCAACTCCCCATCATTATGTGCTACTTCTTAAATCTGTTTATGATCCATATCAAAATACACTGAGTCAACAATGAACACATTGTTACTCTTGACTTCCAAAGTAGATCTGGTGGCCAGATTTTTATTGCAAGACATCTCAGGGAGGATAAAGAAAGGCAGCAGCAACAGCACATTTGTGGCGCTCGATGTAATCTTGGCACATATTTTTAGCAGAAGCTGTGAAAACAGAGGTGGCAACTTCTTGAAGTTTACTATGGAAAGCTGATAAGAATACTTTACTGAAAAGAGACAGAGATAAGCTTTCTGTTGACACATCCTTATCCTGGGATGGAGGAGGAGAAAGGAAAATAGCTTCACTCAAAAGTCACCTCCAGCATTTAATTGTTCTTTTCTTTATTTATTTGCTGGTACAAATTTCTGCTCATTGTAATTATATTTGTGGAAAGGGGGCAGACATTACATATCATATACAATTGTTAATGTTTTGGAACAGGTATCCCCAACGTCTTGCAATCTGCAGACCCCTTTAGAATTCTGACGGAAGGGAGTGGGAACAGCCATAAAATGGCTGCCAGAGGAGGTGGAGCCAACTATAAAATGGCTCCCATGGGACACAGGGCCAACCACAAATATCAGGGAGTGAGATGATGCACTCTCAACATTTGTATTTTGCTGAAAATAAAAAAAACACTGGTAGTCACAGAAAATATGAGTGTCACAAAAACTGTAAAACAGTCATCAATATAGACTGCTTGGAGACTTGTGTTAAAGGAGAATGAATAAGATTCCTCTTGGCTTACTGAGCTGAGTTTCTCCCACACAAGGGCATGCAATACCCAGTGACTCAAGAGTGAAATGAGGACAAAATACTGGCGAGACAGCTCAGTTAGTTTAATTTTAACTTACTTGAGGCTCTGTTTTCACTCAGAAAAAAGTTCAGAATGTACCAAATGTGCTCACCCACTCCCCAAATGTAGTTTTCATTACTCAAGGACATTTATACTTGATGTAGGAACAGTGGAGGCATTCGCTTATTCCTGAGTTTTGAGCAATCCAAATCTGCTTCTGTTCTTGTGCTTTTCTAGTATATGTTCCTTTGAGCCAGAATTTTATAGTACAGCAGACTCATTGACCTCTGTCTCACCAGAGTCCTCCTCTTAAAAGCCATATTTCTGTTTATGAGCTTTTCTAAGGCCTGTTAAAAGTCTATAGTGGCTCACAAAGCAATATAGTCTGCAGTTTTCATCTAAGGCTTTGCTAGAGGATGCTCTTCAAAATGGCTTTTATCTCAGCAGGATGTAAAATGTCATGGGCAAGCAACCAAGAAGGACATTTGCTTGGTTTTTGTGTTATTTGATTATATATTTAAATATTTTGACTCATAGAAATTAAATAGCAGTTATAAAATCCAAGGAGCTTCATGGCCTAGTCAAGAGCCAATATCAAGCTAGCATAGCCCAAAAAAGTTTGGTATCTAAAACAAACAATGTTTCCTATGATGGTAAACTATAATAAGTTAAAATGTCTGACAATTTGCTACCTTTTAATCTGCTGCCAGAAATAAGCCACTTCATTTTACTAATAGGAAGACAGACTATGGAGAATGGGGCACTAAATAATACTAGTTGAGACCCAATCCTCTTATGATACATATGATATATATGCCATATATGATAAATGACATAGCCCAGAGTTTTCAGAATCCTGGCTTTGTACTCAGGGAGCGAACTCCCATATTACAGTTTTCACAATTTAGACCTAAACACTTGGGGATCCCCAGAATTACAGCTCCTCTCCAAACTACAGAGATGAGTTCCCAAGAAAGAAAGGGATGCTTTGGAGGGTGGACTCTATGGCCCTGTACCTCACTGAAGTCCCTGTTCTCCCCAGGCTCCATCACCAGATCTTTAGGAGTGGAGCTTCCTAACCTGGATCTGGCTACCCTATCCTCTCATCCTCTAGCATGAGGGACTTTGCAACCCAACCACCACGGATGATCAGCTCAAGGGCTCACCCTGTTCTCATGTAGCTTGTACGTCTTGGACATGCTGAATGAGTGTGCCTGGTCAACTATGGCATCAAATTAGGCAGAAAATGGGAGGAGGGGCAACTTGTGCCTCCCTTTTCCATGGCCGATTTCCCACTTCAATTGAAAGCGGAGGCAGACCGTGCTCAAAAGAAATGGGTGTTCTTGAGTGCGGGTTAATGCCTCCCCACCCCAGTCAGCCTTCGCCTTCCCTCCTTCCCGCGACCGTTCTTCCCTCGCGCGCTCTCCAGCCCGCAGCACCGGCGACTCAACCCAAGGGGGGTGCAGAGGGCAATCCACACTCAGAGTCAGCAGAAGGGAAAGGCTCTGTGCGGGGTTTTCCAAAAGGCGCCCTTCCATGCAGGAGCGGAAAAGCCAGAAGAGCGGCAGAATCGGGGTGGCTGCGTTGTTGCCAGTGGTGCAGTGGGGAGTGCACCGCAACCCCAGGTTACTTGCCGTGAGTACCCCGCACCAAACAGTGAGTGGGGAAATGGCCCATGATTCCATATTTCATTCAAACCATGGAAATGACCATATCTCTGGAGGGAAGATATAGTTCCTTCTCGTACTTCAGAGGTCACATGGAATCACTTATAGCTCTCCTCCTCACATTACATCCCCCCAAAAATCTTATGGTAGCTTAAGGTGACATTTTCAAATACATCTAAAAGCACAAACTTATTCAAGGACACAAACACCATGATAAACCTAGGTTTGCTCATCCATTTTCAAATACATGTTTCTATTACTACTATATTTCATGTTTCTATTACTACTATAGATTTTTATGAAGCAAAGGGAAGCCATTTGGCTTCCGTGAAATATTACTAGCTGAGATCGAAGAACAGAAGGAAAGGGTTCTTCATTAATGTTAACTTCTGCTAAGTCGTATTTCTACATTTCATGTTTAATATTTGCCTTAGATATTTTTCTCCAATAGTGCAAAAACACTAAAAAGTATATTGCATCGGGGACATCCTTATCTGCTTACAGTTAAATATTTGCTTTGAAATACTACTATCAGATGCAGATTTGGTCTCTCTATTGTCTGATTGTGCCCCTAGCAAAGAAAATGTGATTGTGAGCCACAGGATCTCTGCCAGACATGACATCAGACAAGAAAATTCTTGAACTCAGCCTGAAAGCCAAAAAATACATTTTTGGGTATTGGATAGCAGCTATCACTTCCTGTATATCCTTCCAGCAATGAAAGGAAAACAGCCCATTGAAAAAAAAACAGCCAACAGAAAACAGCAAGTTGTTGTGAGGGAAGAGGAATATATGTAGGTAGGTAGGTAGGTAGGTAGGTAGGTAGGTAGGTAGGTAGGTAGGTAGGTAGGTAGGTAGGTAGGTGATAGATGAACAAATGATAGATGGATAGATGAACAAAAAGAAGGATCTCCAAGCCACTGACAGCACCATCCAAAGGGGGGGGGGCGACAGTGGAACAAAGCACTGAACACCACGCCAGCATCCCAGCACCCCTGCATAGCAGAGGAGTCCTTGGGGAATGGCCGATGCTAGTTGGTTTCCACCTGTCTGTTGCCCTTGTTACAACAGTGGCTGGGGCTCTGGATTTATAGCACTTTTTGGGCAACATAATTAACTCCAATGGGGTCTTTCCAGTGGAGGAGAGATTTTTTGTGTTATTTGCCTCCCCACGCTGCTGGAAAGCTCTCTTGGAAACAGCAGGGCAGAACAGTTGTGGTGCTGCATCTGGGCACACAGCCCTTTGGATGGGGCTGTAGTAGTTTATTTATTTATTTATTGTTCTACTTTTATACCGCCCTCCCCCGGAGGGCTCAGGGCGGTTTACAACAATGATACGACAATAAATATTAAAACAATTTAAAAGCAGCATCCAATTTCTGTATCAATTAAAATAAAGATGGTGTCCCGCTATTAAAACTCCTACAAAGGGAACAGCGGGTTGTAGCTGTTTCCGGGCACCCTATCAGCGGCTGGACTCTCCAAAAGCCCGGCGGAATAACTCAGTCTTACAGGCCCTGCGGAATTCATTAAGGTCCCGCAGGGCCCGGACAGTTGGTGGGAGAGCATTCCACCAGGCAGGGGCCAGGGCCGTAAATGCCCTGGCCCTAGTGGAGGCCAGCTGCATCATAGAGAGTTCCAAAGAGAGGTGCAGTCTTTAGTCAATGCATTACAAATCAATAGATTACAAATCTTTAGTCAACAGACTGTTCTCAGGACCACTATTACGTAGGGATGCCAGATCAATTTAAAAGGTGTCCCGTATGAAGTTGGTGGTACGTTATAAAAGCATTGCTAATTATCCCTCATACAAGGACTTCACAAAAACCCCAGGGGGCAGGAAGCCCCTTAGAAGAGGTTCACTTTCCTCCTCCATCCTCACACAGGAAGCAGTACCTCTTCCGTCCTGTGCTGCAACACAACATGAGGTGCTTCGTATATAAACAAAGAGTGCTTTTACTGTTGCCACTGCTATTTAGACAAATTTATTTATATGCAAATAGACACGTTTAGCCTTTCTCCCGCTGTTTTGGGAGCATGGGTCTTATTTGGTCGTTTATTATTAAATACATTCCCCAAGTATGCAGAAACTCCATCTTTATACATGCACGGTTCTGTTTTGCAGCCCTATTGGTAGGTGTGGGACGAGATCACCATGGCCGTTTCTGCATGGTCCAAATATCCCAGGTTGAGCAAGGGAAATATCCCAATCTGGGCCAGAAGTTCGCTCAGTTCCCGGTCCTAAAGTGGGTTTGCCCCCCAAAATCGCCAATTTGGCAATTCTTTTCAATAATTCCACGCTGAAACCACTACAGTGAAAACACCACAGCAGCAGAACCAGTTTATTTTTTCCGCCCAACTGCCTGATCTTCCCGCCCCGCCTCCCACCCCCCTGATCTCCCCACCTGAGATCATGTCAATTTTCAACTTGGCTGAGCCGCTGACGGTTGCAGCTCATCCTTCCCAAAACTTTTCCCCTAGTACATTTTCTGCTCATGGTATCAATCAGATGCCATTTTGCCTGGGTTAATCAGGAGTGGAGTCCCCAAATGCCCCTGTTTTCTTTTCTATACATGCACTGGTTGCTTGGAACACACAGCTAGGGAAATGCAAACTTTGGGCTGAATGAACATATCACACGGCGGGGGGTGGGGGTCTCTCATTTTCCACAAAAATATGAGAATGTGAGTGGGAATGTGATGTGATGCTGGGCCCCATTGTTTTTTGCTGCCGCTTGCCATGTTCTTCCCTCACATAATTCAAGCTCTTTGGTTCACATTGCTTTTGAACGTTAACACTGCAGTTATTTCCAAAAGGTAAAAACGTAACCCATGATTCAAAGGTATCAGTGAATCTGCGATCTAAACATGAAAGTGGTCACATCTACCGTGTTTCCCCGAAAATAAGCCCTACCCCCAAAATAAGTCCTATCGTGATTTTTCAGGATTTTTGGAGGCTGTTTAAAATATAAGCCCTCCTCCAAAAATAAGCCCTACCAGTAGTTACAGATCACAAATCGCGGACAATGCCCTGTACTCCCTGCCAATGAGGATGCAGCTTGTGTCACACGTGAATGGGAAGCAATGGGTTGCCAAGAGCCTGATGTAATGAATTGTGAAGGTACCGTATTTCCCCTAAAATAAGCCCTACCCTGAAAATAAGCCTAATGCATCTTTTGGTGCAAAAATTAATACAAACCCTGTCTTAATTTCGAGGAAACACGGTATGTACCTCTCTGCACGCCTGTTAAATATAGCAGCATAACATTTAGAGATAGTGTGAATAATATTCTTCAAATCACTGACCTGCTATGACTTTACAAGCAGTTTCAAAGTTTATGTTTTCAGTGCAGCCTGCTAAATACCAAATACTCTACAGTGAAGTGCTTTTTTCTATTCTGCTGTTAGAACAGAATTGAACAGGTTTTCTGCAAGTGCCCATCCTATCCTAGAACAGTATCTATCTCACAGTTGAACAGACTAGGTTCTTCTGCCTTTCTACCTCTTCAATGTCTTTGCTGCAAACACATTCTATTTTTGCACCAGTTTCCAGCAATATTTTGAAAGCTTCTGCTTTTTCTGAAATTGCACACATCAACTTTCACAATAACAAAGACCAGGAAAGGGGACAAAACACATGAAAAATAATCTACTCCAGCAAGATTTGGCTTCTTGACTTACAGAATTTCAGTTTTTTGAAACACATCAGCTCAGTGTCCCTCCTGCTCATAGTAAATATACAAATACTGGCAAGTATAGTATGCGGCTGCTTACAGAAACATACATTTAAGAACTGTAACTGAAGCAACTACAAGAAGCTATTTAACTTCAGATTCTGGAAGCCAATTCCCAGCAGAGCAGTTTCAGCTAACTTTTCCTAGTTGTGGGTTATAAAGTAACCTAATGAAAAGCAGAAATGGTTCACGCAAGACTTCAATTTCTGAAAACATGCTTGGATTATCTCTGATAATGACCCATGGTGGAATAGCTCTGCATTTGCCTGTGTATGCAAAGCTCCTATTAGCTGCTATTCACTTAACTATTCAGATGGAATGTGCGATTGGGGTGGCTGCTTTTTAGTTTCCTGAGTTCTGAGCCTGCTATTAATCAGTTTCTACTCACACAGTGAGCCTTTCCATGTTGCTCAAGGACTACATTCCAGCAGAACATGTCAAATTGTGTCAGCAACTGGGGGGAAAAAAGGTATGCAAATCCCGCTACATAGCTTCCCAGGATGCCTTTCAGATCCTTTCCAACAGCCAGGCTGGAATAGCAATTAACATGCCAGGTAAGGATCAGAGACCCAAGTCTGGATCCCCACTCTGGAAGCTTGCTGGGTGATCTTGACCCAATAACACGCTCTCAACCTAACCTACCTCACAGGGTTGTTGAGAGGATAAAATGAAGGAGAGGGGAACAATGTGAGTCCCTCTGGGTCCCACTGGGGAGTAATGGAGTAAATAAATAAATAATTTATGGAGTAAATAATGTAGGAGAAGCAACTAGTGGGAAATGAATGTGCTATAATCCTGCAGTGGCTCACACACACAGTATAGCATTATATATTGACCATTAATGCTGACTGTTCTGGGAGAAATGCCAACTCTCAGAAAAGGCAGTTGATTCCTTTTGCTTTTTTTCCAAAAAGGCAGCGACATGATAGAAACTATGTAAATGTCATACAGTAAGTCACATTTCTGCTGGTTACCAGGTTTTAATATATATATATATTATTATATATATTATTATTATATTATATATTATTATTATAATATATATATATATATATATATATATTATTTATATATATATATATATATATATGAGAGACTGTTTCAGAAAGTATCATGTATCAATCCAGCCATGCTTTTTTCCCCAATGAGATGACAAACTGAGGTCATTACCACACTTAGGAATTCAAAATTTCATGGCATTCCATCCTTGGAAGTGAAGGCATGCATAGCATCTTGGTCAAATTCCAACATTAGTAATGGGAATGTAACAACCAAAGTACTTCATACAGTTGGAGAAAAAGCATATCAGCTGATCATCACTGGGAGTCATATGCTCTCCTATCATTACAAAGCCTCTCTTTAGGCTTAGCATAACCAAACGGTTGATGAGGCATCAAAGAATGACTGGGCTGCCCTTTGTCCACTTTGAATCATGTATCTGACTCTGCAAAGCTGACACTGATGTGTTCCAGTTCAAGTGGGGAGGTATAGAAGGTGGGAACTGGAGGCAGAGGTGCTTGGCAGAAGCATTTGAAGATGAAAGTTTGGATTTATACCCTGCTTTTCTCTACCTTAAGGAGTTTCAAAGAGCTTACAATTGCCTTCCCATCCCCTTTCCATAGCAGACACCTTGTGGGGTAGGTGGGGCTGAGAGAACTGATTAGCCCAAGGTCACCCAGAAGGCTTCATGTGGAGGAGGAGAGAAACAAACATCATTCACTGGACTCTTTCACTGGATTAGAGTCCGCTGCTCATGTGGAGGAGTGAGGAATCAAACCTGGTTCTCCAGATTAGAATCCACCACTCTTAACCACCATACCATGCTGGAAAGAAAACGGAGTATCAGAGAATGGTACTGATTACTACCTTCCTGTGCAATCACTAATCTTTGCTCCTCAATAAGTGTCTATTCAACATGCAGATGGTCAACCTTTATTACAGGGATAGCTGGCCTCCGTTCCTTTCTCTCCTCCAAGGACACAAACCTGGAAGTTTCCCACTACTCAGGGAACAATTGTTGTCTGCTGTTCAATAACAATTACTCTTTACCCAGCAGATGCTGACATATACAAGGTAGCACAGATATGCAGAAAACAGTGTCAATAGAGTGGAAAATTGAAAAGGGTGGACTTTAAGATCCCAGACTGAATACAGAGTCTTCCAAAAGCCTTCTAGCAATTAAAGCAGGAATGGATACAGCAGTATCCATTGGTAAGAATAACAACAATACAGGATCAGAATACAACTTCTCACTTAATGGCTCCCAAAGGGTGGGTTGGTGGTAGCAGTGAAATACATCAGTTAGGTACAGCATTTAGCACAGTGATTCTTGACTTTGATACACTACTGCCCACCAAGTGTACAACATTAATTGTCAAATGCTCCCAAGCCACAGCTAAAAAGTTAGGACACAAAACAGCATCTTCCAATACAACTTTATATAGGTATATTTATGATTATGCATTTGATACATAGACTTCAGGCATGCATTCAATTAGAGTCCTGAGGAAGATGGCATCAGTCAGCTCTATTCAATTTCTATTTGCTGTGTGCCACTTTAAGGATCTGGGACTGAAAACTAAGATCTGGGACTGCTCCTCTGGAACTAACCTACTATTCAGCTGTCCTCAACAGGACAGCTAGGCTCGAAAAGGCTCATGGAACTTCCTATCGAGTGAGACCCAGGCCCAGCAGCACTTGGTTCAGTTCTGAAGAGCCTGTATGACAGAGATGTTTCACCAGGCCCATGGTTGAGGGCAGCAATGGATATACATCAATTGCAGAGGCAATTGCAGAGGCATAGCTAGGGGAAATGGAGCCCAGTGCAAAATCGGAGTTTTGCTGCCCCCCCCCCCCATGTTCATTTGTGTTTTATGTGGGTTTTTTAAATTCTGATATTAGGGGAAAATATTAATTGATTATTTAGAATGAATATTGTAGGAAACATCATATAGTACAATGTGTCCCTTAAGCATAACTAACCTCTTGAAGGTAGAAGCTATTCCCAACTGATAAACAGAGCTGGGGGGGATTCAAAATTCTCAAATGCCAGCAAAAAAAGCTAGGAATGTGAGACTTTTCCAACCCTACCTGTACTGCTGTTCTAAAATAAAAAGTAGAGCAGACAGGGTAATAGAAAGTATACATTAAAAATATTTACTATAAAAAAGCCCTAGACTTCCTTTTTCAGGCATGCTATTCATTAGATGCTAAAATAAGTCCTACCTCTATTCTTTGCCCTACCTCTGTAGCCCCCTTAGTGCTGGAATTAAACTCTTCGCTTGTACGCTTGCGTCTGAGCAAGGAGGCAGAGTTTAAAGTTACAAATGGCCCATTGTTCGCTGAAACAGAGAGAGTCTCTGTGTACCTTTTGACGCTTTCCTCTTTGGGTAAGCTGCTCCCAGCTTTCTGATGTTAATAGTGATTTTGAGGCATTTGGTTGGAGGGCAAGCAATATGGAAGCATTTTCTTTTAAACTGAAGTTGATTAGTTTTAATAATGCAAGCTTAAAGCCTTCATACAACTCATATATCATTGCCCTATTAGTAGTAAAATACTCAATATCATCAAGTCAAGACACCAAATAAGTTCTACTATTTGTTCCAGAGTGTGAGGGAGAATTTGAAAGGGAGAACACAATTTTCGGGAGTAATCCTGTGTTTCTCCGAACTTGTAATTTCGCTCTTACAATGCATGGGCAGGAACAATGAATGCCAGTGATGTATTTTAACTTTCCATATTCTGCCAAGTTGCTGTTGTCTCCTTCTGTTTCTAGAGCTGAGGCCTCCACGTGGTGCTTCCTCTGATTGACAGGGCTGGAAATTGTTTCTTCTGCAATACAAATATAGCCCAGAGGGATTAATTTCATCATTCATGAAGCTGTTCGCTCTCACTGTCCCACCTAACGAGAATAATTCTAAACTAGCATATGATTTTTTCCCCTTATGAGTAATGTCTGTAAAGGGAACACAGTCTTCGGGAAGAATGAGAAAGTAGCACACAAAAATGAAAGAAAGGGAGTAGGGTTGCCAAATCCCAGGTGTGGGCTGGAGAATTTCTAGAATTGCAATTGTAGAAATTGATTCCCCTGGGGACAAATGGTTGCTTTGAAGAGTTGCCTGTATAGCTTTATACCTTTTTGAGGTTCCTTTCCCTCCCGCAAAACTGCACCCTCCCTAAGTTTCAGCCACAAATTTCCAGGACTTCCCAACCCAGAATTGGTACCCTGATGATTTGGTATCAGTTACACTGCACAGGCTCTTCCATTTACCAAGGCTATATCTCATATCTGGGGCGGGGCCTTCACAAAAGGAAGTAGGCATATTTCATACAGCAGGTGAGTTAGGAAATCTGAAAGCAAGAATAAAGTCACATTTTCCCAAAATGGCTCAGTGTTCAGCTAGAACTCTAGCAGTGAACAGAGAATAAAGATAGCTGCAGGACTCTCTTATTCATGCACACATGTGTCTTTGGTGGGTCAAACCCCTGTAGTTTTAGGATTAAAATCAGAGAACGATTAAGCCAAGTGAAGTTAATCTGTAGCCCTGATGACTTCACTCTCATGGATTGTGGTTACATCATTAAACTGATGACAGGCTCCATGCACCAGCAGTATTAACTGACAAACAGGACTGGACCTGAGGAGGAAACTCCTTAGTTTGGGAAAGGCTACATTTGAGCCTGTTAAACGGATGGAAAACTGACTTGCCCTTTGATACAGAAGGCTGCCCCCCCCGCCCCCGCCAATCAACCACAGACCTGTCAAAATGTATTCATGTCATGAATTGCCTCCCATATATTTGCCTTTCTGGGAATCGGTTTGTTCTTTGCATACCTTCTCTCCTTTCTCCTCCACCATATTAACAAGCAAGTGAGATGCCCAAACTTCACGTTACATGAAATTCTGTGCTGCTTTCCCTTTGACATTTTTTTAACAGAAAAGCAGCTGTTTGAAACTGCAATCAGGAATGGATGAAGGGATTCGGGGAAGGCCCCTCAGTCCTTTCTTTACTGGCTATTGGTTCCTCCTGTCATCACTTGATGTTCAGTCATCAAGAGATTATTTAGTCCGTCTGTAAATTATTTAGTCCATCACTCTAATATCACTCCCATCAACTCTTGGGAGCATATATATGGCACAGATTAGCAATAGACAGCCCTAGATCAAACATTTAAAGCATGTACAGCTCATTAAAAGATATGATAGTTCCACTAAAAGCAAAACAAAAACAAAACACCCTCACTTAACGGAGCATTTGACTGAACTATTTATATCCCGGTTGACTGTATATCATGGATTTCCTACAATGGAGACCTGAGGCAAGAATATCCTTGAATATCCGGGTCATGGTGGCATGGCACTGCAGCAGCACAAGGGAAACGACTGCTTTTGCCTAAGGATACTGACAAGGTCACCTTGAGCCTGAATTTTGTAAGTAGGCTGCAGTAATTCAAGCTAGCCCAGACATGATCCTATGTAATAAAAGTAATTTTAAAATTCCTCTTTGCATTGCAGTGCTCAAAGGCAGGAGAGCAAACTGCCCATTCACAAGTTTCCAAATGTTGCTCTCTGTCCTTCCCAAATAGGAAACCCTTGATTCGATCTGTTCCTCAGCAGCCGGACGTTCCTGATCAGCCTTATTTTGCCTCTGGCAGGATACCCACACTAAAAGCATAATGACATCAATGTGCATGTGTCCTTGTGCATTTTTTTAGAAGCCCAGGCAAGACAGTACACTAGCAATCCAAAAAGACTATGGGTGCTGAGGGGAGGGATTAGGAGGAATTAGATACAGAATAAGAATATACCATTTGCAGCAATGACCCATTGCTCACCATTCTCCTTCATATAAATGCAGTCGTTTTTGTTTACTATGAAACCACAACACTGCCAGTTTTTATATTCCCTGCATCACAGCCTCAGGCAGCTTCACCTCTAGTCTTGTGCATATCTGTAGTCTGCAGTTGTTGCCACGATGCACCATATCTGCTGCCTCCATCCCCTCCCCAGTTTGACCCCTCTTTCTTAAAGAAGATTCTGGGATTTTTCTGCACAGCTTAAACCTTCACTACAGTATGCAAAAGCAGGGTTTGTTTTTCAAAAAAATGGTTGGTACAACTTCTTCTGAGATACGCGTTTCTGTTACATTCTGAAAAAAACAGGAACAATCATCCCACCGGGGAGCAAAAGCCAAGGGCCCCAATTGAGGCAGACACACACAGCAACCAGAGTTTCACTCTGAGGTCTACTTAGAAATGTAGTAATTGCGCTGGATAATTGTTCAGCAAGTGAAATGTGTGGGAATTAAATGCAGCTCCCTATGCTCTCCTTCCTGAATCTGCAAGATCCCTGCTTTTCTAAAAGAGCTCCATGCACATTGGTTCCCAGAGGTTGGATCAGGCAGAGGAACTGATCCATCTGGAAGACATGCAATAACTCCTCTTTTACATGGATATTTATAAATAGGTCACTGACCAGAAAGTAAGCGTCAGAAGATTAAAACCATAGCAAGAACATATATCATGTTTTCATGTAATGTAACATCTTCTATCTAGAACAAAAAAAATTTTTTAACCATCTAAAATAACTGCACAGAAGAATGACTATTAAATTGGGATACAAAACTAACATGGCTTGAAATAACTACAGCACTTCATTCCCTCGAGCAAAAGAGCTCATTTAGCAAACCATTATCCTAATAAGACAGCAATTAAATTGATGTTAACTTTAAAAACTGCTTGCTACTTCAACACGCAAGCACACAAAAGGATGATCCCCCAAGCAAATTTATATGAAGGATTCAGACAAAAAGCATTGCTGCCTGGTGGGAGATCGGTCCATTGGTCACTTACCGTGAAGGGGCCTTCTCCTGTGGGGCGACGTGGGCGTCTTGGTTGGGTGTTTCCTAACCCTTCTTCTGAGAGGCAGGATGTTGTTTTTTCCAACTTCCTGTTGAAGGCCCGGCCTCCATTTTCCCCAGTGGACTCCTGACAAAGCAGTGACGACTCCTGAGGCCTTCAAGAAAAAACAACAGGAAGACTCCCCTATGGGACTCTAAGCCACAATTTCATTATGTTCTCTAGTATCATGTCTTTAGTAGCGTGTGCGTCCTTGTTAGTTCATCGAAAAGTCTTGGAGACTGTATAATCTCAGGGAGGGGCCAAGACGCCCACGTCGCCCCACAGGAGAAGGCCCCTTCACGGTAAGTGACCAATGGACCATTCTCCTGGAGGCGACTTAGGGCGTCTTGGTTGGGACCTCCCCGAGCAGTGTCCCTTGAATCTGGGTGGGATGATCAGTCTCCGAAAATATGCTCCAAGACCCTTGAACCGAAAGCCGTTTCCGCGGCCGAGATCGATTGGATCTTGTAGTGTCTAATGAAAGTTGAGCTGGATGACCATGTGGCCGCCCGGCAGATGTCTTCTACTGGCGTTTGTCATCTGAAGGCTGCATTTGCAGCAGCGGAGCGTGTAGAGTGGGCTGTGATGCCCTGTGGCACTGGTAGATGTGATGCCTTGTAGGCCTCGATGATGCACTGTTTGATGGTGCTACTGATCGTGGCCCGGGACATTTGTGCCCCCTTGTAGGGGTGTGAGATGTTTATGAATAAGCTCTCGGTCCGTCTGAGGGGTTCCGTGCGACGGATGAACTCCTTCAGGGCTCTTTTGACGTCCAGACCATGCCATAGAACCTCTTTGGGGTGGGTTGGCTTCGGGAAGAAGGTCGGGATGATGACCTCCTGTCTGACGTGGAATAAGGTGCCCACCTTCGGTAGAAACGTTGGGTCTAGGCGTAGCACTACTCTGTCCTTGTGGAACACGCAAAGGTTGGTGTTGACCGACAGTGCTCTGAGTTCGGATACTCTGCGTGCCGATGTGATGGCGATCAAGAAGAGGACTTTCATCCTCAGCCATCTGAGGGATATCTCACGGATGGGTTCGAAAGGTGGTTTAGTTAGTGCTCGGAGGACCGTGTTGAGTCTCCACGACGGAAATCGGTGCATCGTTGGGGGCTGTCTCTGCTGCACCCCTTTTAGGAAACGGATGATGTCCGGATGTCTTGTAATCGGGTGTCCCTGCGACTTGGGCCAGACCGTCGCGAGCGCCGCTACCTGCCTGCGTAAGGTCGCACTCCGTAGTCCTTTTTCGAAGCCCGCTTGCAGGAACTGGAGAATGCGTGGCACCGAGGGTCTTACTGGGTCTATTTGTTTATTTTTGGCCCACCTAACGAACGCTCTCCATGAGCAGTTGTAGATGTTGGTGGTGGATTGTCTTCTGGATGCTAGTATAGTGTCTGTGACATCTTCGGAGTACCCCTTCCTTCTTAGTGCTTGGCGTTCAAGCGCCAGGCGGTCAGACAGAACCACTGTGGGTTGGGGTGGTGTACTGGCCCCTGGGACAGCATGTCGGGGGGAGTGGGCAAGGTGAGGGGGGGAGGTGGACAGTTGTAGAATTGAGGAAAACCATGGTCGTCTTGGCCACCATGGTGCCACCAGGATGATCTCTGCCTGTTCCGCCCTCAGCTTCTTTAGAAGCTTGGGGATGACTGGCACTGGTGGGAAAGCGTACAAGAGGCCTTTGGGCCAATGTGATGTCAAGGCATCGGTTGCCACCGCTTGATGTTGATGGAACCGGGACATGAAAAGCGGCAGTTGGTGGTTCTTGTCTGAGGCAAAGAGGTCCACGAGTGGGGTCCCGAGGCGGTGTACCACCCACCCGAAGATCTGTGGGTGCAGCTGCCACTCCGCTTCTGCCACTTCTTGTCTGCTTAACCAATCCGCCTCCACGTTGAGAGTGCCCTGGATGTGCTCTGCCGTCAAGGAGGCTAGATTGTTCTCTGCCCAGGAGAGGATCTGGCAAGCCTCCCGATGGAGGGTTGAAGACCTCGATCCCCCCTGGTTGTTGATATATGCCTTTGCCGTTATGTTGTCCGTCCGGATCAGGACGTGTTTGCGGTGTAGGTGGTCTTGGAAGTGTAGCAGGGCTAGGTGGATTGCCCTGGTCTCCAGGATGTTGATCTGGGGCATGGCTTCCTTTAAAGACCATTGACCCAGCGCATCTTTGCCTTGGCTGGATGCCCCCCAACCTGTGAGGCTGGCGTCTGTGAAGACCGGCACCCTGTGCAGTGTGAGGTAAACTTTTCCTCCGAGGAGGTTGTCTTTCCGGGTCCACCACGCTAGGCTCTCCTTGAGTGCCTGGGGTAGGGCCAGAGGCTTGTCCCTCTTTTCCATGATCAGTACCTGATGTGGGCGTAGGAATCTCTGCAATGGCCGGGCATGTAGTCTTCCCCACTGAATCATGTCTACTGTTGATATGAACAATCCCATTAGGCTCGCTAGCTGGAGGAGAGATGCTTTGTTGGATGTCTGGAATGACGACGAAAGGCGAAGTATTCGCTGAGCCTTTTCTCGAGGTAGGAAGAGGGAGTTCTTGGACGTGTCGATTATGGCTCCAAGGTGCTCCATCCTTTGGGATGGGGTTAGGGAGCTCTTGTCGAGGTTTATCAGGAAGCCGTGCTTGGTCAAGACCTCCTTGACCCTGGCCAGGTCCCGTTTCGCCTGCTCCTCCGAGCTTGACCTGATGAGGATGTCGTCCAGGTACGGGTGTATGTGGATCCCTTCCTGGCGCAGGGCAATGATGGGGGCCAAGAGGATCTTGGAGAAAATCCTCGGGGCTGTGGCTAGTCCAAATGGGAGCGCTCTGTACTGGTAGTGATCCTCCCCCACCGCGAAACGCAGGAATCTGCGGTGAAGCGGGTTGATGGGGATGTGGAGGTAGGCTTCCGTCAGGTCCAGCGATGTCAGGTAATCCCCTGGTTGAAGGTTCTCTGTAATGGATCTGAGGGTCTCCATTTTGAATTTGAACAGACTCATGTGTCTGTTGACGTACTTGAGATTCAAGATGGCTCGCCAGTCTCCGTTTTTCTTTGGCACGGTGAAAAAGTGTGAGTAGACCCCTGAGGACCTCTCCGAAGTTGGCACCGGTTCTATCGCTTGGATTTCCAGTAGATGCTGGATGGCCAGCTTCGTTCGTTGGCTTTTGTCTAGCCTGGAACTCTGGTGGAAACTGTGGAAACGTTGTCTGGGTGGAGTTGTCAGTTCTAGGAGGTAGCCTGATATAATGACCTCCCTTGTCCATCGGTCTACGTGATCGCCTACCCACGCATCCTGGAAGTGTTGTAGGCGGCCGCCGACCGGAGTGTCCCTTCGGTCAACTGCGGTTGGGGCCGCCCCGGCGAAAGGGCTGTCCCGCCTTGCCTGGCTGGCGATAGTTGCCGCGAAAGGAGCTGGGAGCGGTGCCTGTGAAAGCAGCGCGGTTGCAAAAGGGCTGTGGCTGGTGTGCTCTTTTGCCGTCTCTGGTCGTTCAAGGCAGAGTCCACTGCGACCTGAACGTAGTGTTTGGCTTGAAGCTGTTGGAGGAGTGGTCCCCCCTGATGTATCTGGGCAAGGTTTTTCTACTCTTATTGTCCTTGGACTCCACAAGTACCGAATCCAGCTCCTGTCCAAATAGCCGTTTCCTGTGAAAGTCGTAAGTAGCCACCACCTGTTTAGAATGAAAATCAGCTGCCCAAGAGCGCAGCCAGGTGTGTCGCCGCACCACTGTTGCCAGGGCCATGCTGCGAACCACCAGCATCATGGCATCGAATGTGGAGTCCGCTAGGTAGGAGACTGCGGACAGCACTCTCTCGATGCCCTCTCTGACAGCCTGGTCCTGTGGTGCAACTCTGTCTAGAAGCCTTCTAAGCCAGAGAATGGAAGCCCGTGCCACGGCGGCTGAGGGTGCTAACACCCTGGTCGCCAATGATAACCTTTCGTGTGTCTTTCTCAAGAAGGTCTCCATGCGTCTATCCGTGGGGTCCTTCAGGGAACCCTCGCCATCTTTGGTCACTAGGCCCCCTGACTGGATGGAAGCTACTGGGGCGTCCACCAGGGGGACCTGCAGCATGTTATGGACGTAGTCCGGCACTGCATAGAGTCGCTTGAATGAGGTGGGGATCCCCTTGTGGGAGCCTAGGTTGGCCCATTCCCTTCTGATTTGTCTTTCAAAGTATTCTGGTAAGGGGAAGACCTCCTGCACCTTCTCTTGTCTGGGAAAAATGTCCTTTGTTCCCTTGGGACACCCCTTGATTGGTTTGGTAGTGGTTGGAGCAGGGGCCGATGGGTCCTCTGCGTCCTCTGGGTCCTGCAGTTCCAAGGTAGAAACTGTCTTGGCTATGAGTGAGGAGAGGTTCTCCTGCTTGAAAAACCTCAGGAAGGTCTCACTAGGTTCAGTCGGGGACTCCTCATTTTCAGAGAAATGGTCCGACTGTTCCTCCAGTTCTCCCTCACTGTAATCCTCAGATTGTTCTCCTGGGACCGCTAGGGGGTCCCTTCTGTTCCCTGGACTGGGGTCCCT
Organism: Sphaerodactylus townsendi; assembly: GCF_021028975.2. Taxonomy (NCBI): domain Eukaryota; kingdom Metazoa; phylum Chordata; class Lepidosauria; order Squamata; family Sphaerodactylidae; genus Sphaerodactylus; species Sphaerodactylus townsendi. The sequence goes on from NC_059432.1 coordinate 25,758,095, forward strand.
TCCACGTCTCGGACTGGGGGATCTACGCCTTGTTCTGCGCGTGGGGGACCTGGAGGGCGACCTGGGTCTGGGTCTGCGTTTGGGGCAGCCCGCCCCCTCATGGTATCACGTAATCTCCTCCCTCATAGCGCTCCTGAACATGTTCATGAGGGCCCTGGGGGAAGCATCCCTCCATGACCCAGCTTCTGGGTCACTCCCAGTCAGAAGGTGAGGAGAGGATCTGTCTCCCCGTCTGCTGGGGGATCTTCCCTCTGAAGGCAGTCTGGAGGATGACCTGTCCTCCCGGTTGTGAGTAGCCCTGCCCTCCGGAGAGAGGCTGATGGCTGCTCTGTAATCCCGGATGGAGGATGCCCTGCCCTCCGGAGATGGGCTGTAGGTTGCTCTGCCCTCTCCGCCTGACGGCTGGGAGTTGCTCTGCCCTCCCGGGTGCGGGATGCCCTGCCCTCCGGGGATGGGTTGGGGGTGGACCTGTCCTCCCGTTCGGCGGAGTTTCCCCGTCGATGGCCCCGGCCCCCCTGCCCCGATCTTGCCTTGATTCAGGCGATCCGGTCCGGGCCTCCCACGTCGCTCGTCGCAGCCGCTCTCCCTCATCAGCCCTGCATGGGCCGGCATCGTGGCGCGATTGCTCGTCCAGCGCCGGGAGGTCGCGGTGCCTGGTTGGGGGAGATCCGCCCTCCGCAACCCTGCATGGGCCACTGGCGCTCCCCTGCGGCGGTTCCCTCGGCTTCCGGGACTTGCCGCCGCGTTTCTTCTCCGGCGCCGCCAGGACGCGTTCGCGCGGCATTATGCCGCCGTCGGTGTTCTTCCGGGCAGCCTGGGTCTTCCGGATGGCTGCCCTCGTCCCTTCTGCCGTCGACCTGTGAAAGGTCTCCGGCGAGGTAGCCCTGGTCGCCATCGCGGCTATGGCCGTCGAGGATGGTGTTGAGGATCCCGGGAGTTATCCCAGGGAATCCGGTGCCATCCGCTGCAGAGGAGCCAAGAACGCTCCGTCTGCGCCCAGCCGGGGGTAGGTGAGACCCAGCTGAGCCTAAAAAATCCAAAATGTGGCAAAAAGGAAAAATCTGGCTGCAGAGCCAGTAACAACCTGCACTCCCTGCTTCAGGCAGGAAAAGACTGGGGAAAATGGAGGCCGGGCCTTCAACAGGAAGTTGGAAAAAACAACATCCTGCCTCTCAGAAGAAGGGTTAGGAAACACCCAACCAAGACGCCCTAAGTCGCCTCCAGGAGAAGAACACGGGGATAAGAGAGCAAGGTATTGTCAATAACAAGTTTTCAAGAGTTTTCACATGATCAGTATTTCAAGCACTGGAACCAGTGTTAGCAACACCACCACAGCCTTTTCTCATACTCTTTCCAAAAGTCAAATGAGCCCTGCTCTGCAAGCTGCCATCAGTACTGACTTAAGGGCGCTGATAAAACGTTCATTTCTTCATACAAAACTACCTTATAATTCCGCACAAGAACCCGAATGTCTTCTTGACAAATCATTCAAGTTTCTTTCATGCATTTGGTTAAGCAACGCTCATGATTCCAGTTCAGATCCAGGACAGTAGCTCTCTACATTTAAAAATGCATAACTCAGGACATCTCAGCCATAAGTCAGCTGCCTTTGGCCTCCATCTGGCAGTTCCTTCATAGAAGTGGTATATGCTTCAAATTACAGCTACTGTATGCAGGTTACTAGTTATTTATTCTCCCCAAGATTTTCATTCTCCTCGGGATCTGCAGTGGACTAGCCCCCCCTCCCCCAGACACAAACCATCAGTTCTCCACGCCCCACATGTGCAGTGAGCTCAGTCTTCTCTGGTCCCCCCTGCCTAGCAGATGGGAATGTAAGCAGAGCCAGGCGGGTTTCCATGTCTGCATGACCAAATGTGCATTGTCAGCCTGGGATTCCCCAGACAAATCATGCTTTCTTCATTTCACATATTTCTGGTTGGATGATAAATGCTGACCTGCAAACAAAGATGTTCATGCAGTTGAACCCCTGGCGGCTACGTCACTGAAATCACTATTCTGCAAATACAATAATAAAATTGGTCCTGGTGCAATGTACGGTATTCCAGAAATCCTAGCTTCAGCTACTCCCTCCCACCCCCGAAGGAGTTAACTCTGTGAAGAGGGATTTTGAAAGTATGTTGGCTACACGTTGCAGTCCCAGAAGGAGTGGAACAACAGAAATTTTCGTGACAGCTTAGTCCAGCAACTGGCTGAAGCAGAACATATTATGGAAAATTAGCAGATAGATTAGTGGATAAATGGGTGCTCAGTTTGCTGGGTATAAAGTGTAGATGACTAGGGAAGGCAATGGCGAACAACCCAGCAAACTGAGGCCGTTTTGGCACAGCCACGATGGGGGTTGGGTTGGCGTACATGACGCTGACCCACCCCCCTGGGACCGTTCGCACGAATGGTCCCAGAAACCACTGGGAAGACGGCGCCGCTGAGCGCCGTTGCCCGGTCGACAACTGTCTCTGCGGCCGTCTGGCGCATCGCCGAGGCCTGGGGACACGCCCCCGCCCTGCGCGACCGCTCCGGCATCGCAGGGCAGGGGGGCGTGTCCCCAGGCCTCGGTGACGTGCCGGACGGCCGCAGAGACAGTAGGTCGACCGGTCAGAGGGGGGGAGGGATGGCGCCTTCAAGCTGCTGCTGTTCGCACGGCAGCGGCTCGAAGCCGCCATTTCCCATAAACCTCGCTGGGGAAGCGAGGTCGGAAAACGGCGGCTTCGCAGCAGCTGCGCCCCCTGTGCGAACAGCTCCCTGGGGACGGCGTTTTTACCGTCCCCAGGGCGCTGTTAATGCCCCGTGAGGAAAGGGCCATAGTCTGCCTAGTTAACATTGTGATTGACCCCTTGGGTCAGTAATGACCAGGTGCTTGCAGAGGGGACTACATTTACCTGTTACCTAGCTGATACTTTTAAATCTGTGCAATTTAAACAGGTTTACCAAATCAATTTGATGTACAGCTAAACTGCTTTGCTACGGGATTTTTAATCCCAGAACAAAGTATGCACAAGCCCAAAGTGTTACAATTTTATTAATAAAAACAGAATATCTCTTCAAAAAAGCAGTAAAAACACCTGTGTGGTTTGAAAAAAAGGACTGCATTAATTAATTAATTGGCTTTATATTCTGCCATTTTAAGGTGCTCAGGTAGGTTACATGGCTTGTACTCTCCCCGTTTTTTACCCTTCACAGGAAATAGATAAGGCTGAGAGACAGTCCCAGTGAGTTCATAGCATAAGTGAGGTCTCAACAGGTCTCTCCAGTCCAAAACCTTAACCACTACACAACATGACAAATTATGTACATCACTGCAGTCCTACAGGCCGTTGAATCGGTGGAACTTGCTTCCCAGTAAATATTGCATAGGATTGGTACTAGAAGAAAAATTTGTGTTCTATTAAATAAACAATTAAGCATATGGGAGAAAAAGAACATTCTGTTTGCTGCAATTATTGTTGATTTTGTTATATTTAGTTGGTGTGGTTGATGGATGACACAGATGTTTCTAGCTTTTATTTTTATGTCATGCTGTGCTGGAGTCCTTCTAAGGTTTTATATGTATATTCAAAATCGATTAATACTTCAACAAATGCCTATTGCTTTTGATCATCAAGCTGCATCAGAATACTAGACTTCAAGTAAAATCATGAGGATCATTTGTCAAATTCAGTTCCTACTGAGAAAGGTGTGAGACGAGGATGCCTATTGGCCCTTTTTCTACTCAACAACTACATGGATTCATTAATAAAATGCCTGCAGAAATCAGATGTCCACATCCCAAAGCTAGCTGGGAAAAAGCTACCAATAGTTATATATGCGAATGATGCTGTGATTTTATCAGATTAAACCAAAATAAATGTGTTTTAACAATAGGTTTAAGAATTCTTCATGGCAAATTGATGAACAATTGACCTGGTGTTATAAATATTGGGGTGTAATTTTCCAACTTAATGGCAGACAGTTGGCTCATATTCAATTTGATGTTGACTCTGCTCAAAGGAGCTCCTTGGCCACACATATAGATTCTATTGGACTAAAGAGGGAAACTTCATTTCAGCTGCGATCAGATTATTTATAGCCAAATCACTGACTCAGTTCACTTATGATGCCCAACTGGGCCCTTATAAACTTTGTCGTGCTACAGCGAGTACAATCGAGCTTCCTTAGAGCTGCATTTAATGCCCCCAAGTGCATGGCTAACGTAGTACTTTGTCAAGAAGCAAGGCTATTAAAGGTGGAGACTAGGGTCTGGGTAGTTATTATTAACTATTGGCTGAGAATCCATCTGCAATTTACAGGATTAATATCCAGTTTCCTTTCAGTTACTCCCCAGTCAGCCTGGAGTGCAAGGATTGAAAAAAAATTACATATGATTGGTTAAGATCCAGAACATTTACTAGAGCTCAGATTAGGGAAGATAAAGGCAGTGACACATCAACATCTCCTTGGCACTGAAGTACAGAATGAGATAGCCTTCCTTCCAAACCCATTTAGGGCTCTAAAGTCATGGTCAACAATCTCTGCAGGCTCGTATCTTTTAAACATTACATTTGCAAAATTCCCATGGGCCTTCTCTAGGGCACACTAACACATTTCCATCACCCTTGCTCAAAGGAAGGCTTCACCATTGGCCTAGGAAGGCACATTTATGTCCCTACAATGCAAAAGAGGTTGAGTCTATGTCACATATTTTACTGCATTGTCAAATATACAAAGAGGTCAAAAACATCTAATATTGCCTCTCCTGATAGTAAGAGGTGTCTAATCTATTTTGTTTTGATTTGTTTGTGTTTCCCTGCTGTGACTTTTCTGGTATTCATGCCTTATAAAGGTTCTGTTGTTAAACTAAGCCTTTCCTAAGTTGACACTTTGGTCACCATCACTAATTGCCCAACTAATTTGTTAGTTAATTTTTGCTTGAAGACAAAGTTTGTAGTATCTCACACACAGTGGAAAAGTTCCTACACATTGCTACCAAAATACACCACCTAAGGGTCCCTGGTAGAACAGGTTGTTAATAATGTTTGTCTGATGTAAGGTGTGTTTATATATGCTGGCCAGTGACTGAATAAAGACTGACAGACTATATGCACTTCAAACCTGAAACATGGCCAAAGTGGAAACTTTAAACTCAGAATTTTCACACACAAAAATAGGGGAGAGGGAAAGAATTGGTTTATGGACTGTTGAAGTCGCAATAGCCCTTAACGTTACATTGAGACAGCCTTTTTCTTACTACCCTTCCTACGGCAATGGGGCTTTTGGGAAAAGCATACATTCCTCAGATGCAGCTTCTCCTGTTTGGGAGATAGGTCCTGCGTTGGTCTTACAAATGTCCCAACTTCCTCTCATCTGTTAGTACAGTACCTTTTCTGCTCACATCAGCAAAGTGGTTCAAGAGGAAGAGATGGACAGAATGCTCACAAGCAGCTAGAATGCTGCTTTCCTTCTTGTGTATATTCTTTGGGTTGTTTGGTTTTGCATTTGGTAGAAGCTTTAATTTTTAGAAAAACCCACACAGCTCTCCTCAAAGCCCTTCCTATTTTCCCATGACAAGAAGCCAAGTCAGCTTTCCTCTGCTTCCTTACAAGTCTGCATTTAGTTTAGATGTCCAATGGAACACAGCTATTAAGAGAAAAATAGAATGAATGTTATGAGTCCCATGTCAACAGGAAATCCGTTCTCAATGGCACTGAGGATGCACGAGACCACACAGAGACACAGCATAGGAATATAATGAAAAAATAGAAAGAGATTACAACGTTCCTGCCTAGGTTAATCTCTCTCCCCCTTGCCCCCTCCCCTGGACTCCAGAAGTGGTCTAAATGGAAAGTCATCATACCCTGAAGGGCCAGTAAAACAGGGGCTTAATATCAAAGCTTAAGTGAAAACTAACCAGATGAATTCACAGTACAGATACTGACCCTTTCACCACAAGTCACCTAAAACATTTGCAGAACTTTTGCAAAATGTTTCCAATCCCCCCTCCCCCTGTTTGTTCACACTTATCCCCTTGAAACATTTCATGGCTGCTGTTAGAGTTTCTCTCTCTCTTTTTTGGCTATTGTAGGATTGATTCTTTGAAAACTCAGTGAATGGATTCTCTGTTGCTGTGTAATCAATGCTTCAAAGATTTAACCAATTTTTTTAAAAAAAAAACACAGAATTGACAAAAATAATGAGGTGAGGGGGAATGGAGTGAGCTCAAAGATACAATATAATGGCACCAAGGGAAAAGGCGGCACAGAGGCATGGAAAACACAGCAGGAAAGATAAAATGTTTTAAATATGTCCACACAGCAAGGGAAGATGTTTTGAAAAAATTTCACACAAAAGAATCGTTGTACAAGGGTTTTCAGATAAAATGTTTCCAGGTTGGAAATTAAACATTTTTGGGACATAAGGGGGAAACAACAATGCAGCACTCCACAGAGGAAACATTTTATTTCCTGCCTCCAAACGTTTTAAAAGGTTTGAGCGGAAAAGATCACTGTGTTGCCCTACCCTTCACACCCCGCTTTATTGAAATATGGATTTCATATTATTATTTCTGCAATATGTACTGGCAGATGCCAACTCTCATATTTGTGTGTGTGTAGCAGAAGTCCAAACCAAAAACAGACCAAGTACAGAAATGCCTGCTGGCAGAATTAAAACACTAATTGAGTTATTCCAGATAACTAAGGCTGGAAGTCTCATGGACTGTATCTTGATTACTACACCCCACCAAAGACGTTCGCTAACACAAAGAACCTGGAGAACTCCTTGATACCAGATTTTCCTTTCCTCTGTCTTTAGAAACCATCTCCTTAACAATCGATTCCCTGTTCCACTCCAAGCCTCAGCCAAATCTGAATACCTGGGCAGAGACTTTTAGAAGACACTCTGCTCAAAGCCATTCAAGGCTTCCCTGATACAATAAAAAAAACAATTGGCTCTATTATCCTGGGATTTAGATAACAATAGATGAGCCACTAATTAGCTCAAGCCAGCAATCCCAGCATGGAAATCCTAAAAGATCCAGGAAAACGAAACTGAAACTTGCATGCTCCTGCCCCACACTGCGCAAAGGAGTATAAAAGTACTGTTCACCCCAGACTCAGCGCTCTTTACTGGCTAAACCTCTCTTGGTATAGTTGGTTTGAGACACGATATCGTCCTCCGCTTGGATTCCCATGCTGGCATAGGAATCCTTGCCTTCTTCAAGACTTCTTCAGCTGAACTTAGGTAACATATAGTCCCCGTTGCTCCCCTCCCCAATGTATCATCCAAACCTATCTTTTCCTCCCTGCACATATCCATTAGGAACTGTGTGTATGCTTCTCCACAGTGGTGGGATCCAAAAATTTTAGTAACAGGTTCCCATGGTGGTGGGATTCAAACTTTGGAGTAGCGCCAATGGGGCTGGGCGGGGCATGACGGGGGCGTGGCAGGGCATGATGGGGTGGGGCATTCCTGGGCGGGGCTGTGGCAAGGATGCAGCCACTGCACCGGTCCTTCGGCGGGAAACGAATGCATGCAGGCGCAGGCTGCCACGCACGCCGGTGCACCTCCTGCTAGACTGCTTGAAGTTCTGCGCGCTACTGCTGAGAGGAGGGGCGTAACTAAGGCAAAAATCATGTGGCAAAATCACCAATTAGTAACCCCCTCTTGGCACACACAAATAATTAGTAACCTACTCTCGGGAACCTGTGAGAATCTGCTGGATCCCACCTCTGCTTCTCCATGTCTTACTGTATGATTGTTTGCAACTAAAATTTATATAAAAATATTTAGAACTACAATTTGGTCTCCTTAGCATTCTCTGTGGAACGTTTCAAAAGCCAATTCTGGTATAGCTGTCTAAAAGATCCCACCTAGCCTGCCTCTCGCACTGCCAAGCTGAGTTCTTTCCCCCATTGCATTCTGACTGTTAAGCTAGGTAACAACTGTGTGGTTCTGTCTTCTATCCACCTCTTCCTGTGTCTGGAAACTTAAAAAAAAAAGGCTTGTTTTCTCTGATGCAAGCCAAAATTGACTAGGTTAGAAACTTAGTCCTGAAGCCCCTAAGGATTTCATGTGAGCACTAGGATGGAGACGAATAAAAGGGAGTTGTCAGCATAGAAGTGGAAGAAAGCAGGAAGGTGTGTTTGGCCCTGGTCAGTACTAGGATTGCCTGGATTCAAGGGTGCTCCTTCACAGATTAGTGGACATGTAGCCTGTGCCGGTTTCAGAACTTGGCCTATTAAAGAGGAGATGCGGCTGAGCTCTGTAAACATCCCTTCCCTGGAGATAGCAATGACCAAGTTCCCACAAAGATTAAACCTTTGAAGTGTGATATATCAGGACCAGCTGTAATCAGGAAAAGGCAAAATTAGGAATGGGAATAAGGGAATTACATCTTCAGAAACTGAAAGAATTTGGAAAATATTTAACCATAAGGAAACCCACAGCTATGCTCTGACACTTTCTTGTCACTGACTCACTGAAAGTCAGGGAGTGTCAGGACTGGTATTATGCTTATTTATTTTCCTCAGAATTCTTCTCCTAAAATGTTTCTCTTGGATGTCAGTACGTTAACAGGGGAACTGATTGAGTAATTGCTGTCTGCAAAGTGAGCACTATGACTGAATAAGCCGGGTCTTTGATTGCTCTCCCCACCCCCAATTCTTCCTGAACAAGGGACCAATTTTGGTAAAATATGATAAATGTCTACAGTGGAAGTACCTAACTAACCCCTAGTGAGTGAGGCACGAACATGGAACAATTCAAATAACAGATAGGACTATCAACAGGACTGAAGAAAAATGTCCTATCCCTTAAGCAGAGGCTTAATGCGTGGAAATCGACCACATTTCATTTCATCAAATAACATTACTTGCTAAATAACTTCCAATTTTTTGTTTTCTGTGCTTACCACTACTCTATTTCATACCCTATACACAGCAGATAGAAATCTTAAATTAGGTATGCACGTAGGCCTACATACTCTTTGACTGATGAAAAACACTTTGACATTTGAATCTGTTCTCTTTAAATGTGAAAAGTCTTGTAATAACAGCCAGTGGTTTAGTACAGATCAAACCAGACCACAGTGTTATAGTCTTGCAGTTCAATCACCCATGACCCACCCTGGTGCTGACCTGCTGGTTTTCTTAAACCCCATATTGTTTTGTGTGCCCCAAGGTGAGAGGCAGCAGTTAATTGCTTGGGATATGCATCTCATATCTGTTGTATGTGACTCAGAGTATTTCAAAGGTTATAAACCAAAATCTGAGTGTCAACTGAGCAGGAAACACACAGTGTTTATATACAACAATATTCTGTAGACCACCAGGAATTGCTGGGAAACCCTGGTGCAGAAGGCTGAGATCTTAAAGTTCCTGCATTTAAATGCAACTGAGGTGTAGCTGGCTGCTGTTTGGTGTGGGGTGGGGGGGTGGGGGGTTGTTGTAGCAAAAATAATGTTGGCTGCTGTGTTCACACACACTTCCCTGCTGTGCGTTTAGGGCCTGTTCTAAACCACAAACCTACATCTGTGCCTAAATAAGCTGTGTTTTCAGGTCAGACATCCTTGTTTCAAAGGTCTCTTTACAAATTATTTATGCCTACAGGCTGCTACTGCGTTGTTAAAGAAGATGGCATGGAGGTTGAACTATATCTCTTCCCACTTGTCAATCTTTTCCCACTCTCCCCTGGACTAAGAGTCCAGAGAAACTGCTGAATGGAGAGCCTGTTCCTTCCTGCTAGTTTGCAATCTGCATTTGCTTCTCTTTAAGGTGGTAAAGCAAATATTGGGCTCAGTTTTCTCCCACCATCCCAAGCTGCATCTTAGCAGGCAAGGACCAGGGCTCAGAAAAAATTCCTCCCTGTAAATCAATCCATTGTCAAGTTTCCAGGGAACAGCAATGAATTTCCCAGAATGCACCTGAGGTTAATATGCAGTTCGTTTCCAGGAAACTTTTGCCCCATTTCCAGTGCAAATATCAAATCAGGTTTATGAAAGTTACTAGACAAAATAACTGTGTTTTAAAAGTGACTGTTAAAAAAACAGGGACCGTAAATCTCCCAAATTAATAACTGGAAAGGGCAACTAGTACTAAAACTATAAGGAAAGTGAGGTTTACCAGGTCTTTCCCAGAGAACTATTGGCAGGGTAGGATAAAATGCACAGTTTACATACACAACACTCTATTCTCCCCTTGGATGAATGAGGGTTTTATGCAGATGACGCTTCTGAATACTAACAGGAACTCTCCACAGAAGTCCTTACATGCTCTCACAGAAGAATATCCCCATGTGTCTTTTGCTCCATCCCAGAATTTGTCTGCAGCAATCAACTGTGTCAACAAAAGTCAGAGCTTCCGATCACAGTGGCTGAGGTCCAAGCTAGGGAAGCGACACCACATATGAGGTCTACGTGAAACTGCCTATGCCAGCCCTGAAGGAGAAACCTCTTAGGAACATGGAACATTCAGATTCAGAGTGGTGTCCAGACTCATTTTTCCACAACATCGCATTTGGGAAGGACGCCACACACCCCTCAGTAAGGAAGAAAGGTGCCATGAAGGATGATGCAATTGCTGCCTGTTTTTGACTCTGTCCCCTTTTCCAGAGCTGGCCATGCTCTAGACCAGAGGTGTCCAACTCTGGCACTTGAGAAGTTCATGGATTGTGACTCCCATCAGCCCCTGCTGGCATGGCCAGTTGGACACCCCTGCTCTTGACAGTAGCTGACTGTCTGCAGGACTCTCGTTACTAGTTTCATTTACTAACCTAAACAAGGTTGCCTGCAGTTCTGGAGAAAATGTCCTGTTCCTTAAATGGAATCTTAATGTGAAAAAAATAAGCAATTCTCCAGGACTGTTGGCAACCCTAACTAGGACCCTCCTAATGTTGGACACTCCTTTCCAAGGCATCCTTGTTAAGGTTATAGTATACAATTTCTGTAGTCTGTTTCAGTTTAAGAATGTGCTTCTATGCTTACAAGAAGCAGGTGATACTCAGATGCCGGCCTGTCCCCAAGTCTATAAGCAACAGGACTTCCACAACCTATTTTTGTAAACAAATCTACAATTCCAAGCAAAAGACTCTGGTGCTCTCCTTCCACCCCTACCACTGCACAATAGTTATTAATGCACGGCTTGCTCAAATGTTTTCATCTCTCACATTCAGAAGGCAGAGAGCAGAATGCTGAAACAGCTGAATTAATGAACGCAGTTAGATCAGAACAGTGTTGGATATATTTTTGTTCTGTTTTAAATGGAAGTAAAATAGATATGTAGGCCTGGATATCAATGTGAACACAGAATTGTACAATGAAGAATGATTTCTTCCTGCCTTAAGGAGCCGCTTCTTATCCTTCTGGAAAGTACAGGAAGCAGCCCCTTCTCCCTAGGAAATGCATCTGGAAACTCTGCACACCTACAATGCTCTTTCTCTCGTGCGGATTGCCCAACCTATAATTTCTAGCATTAACCATGTGGAAGGACAAGGATTTGTGTGGTTTGTGCAAAAGAGAAATGTGTTTCACAGCAATCAAATAGCCTGGCCCCTGCTATTATGAGTGGACATGCCCTCACTGGATGTTCAGAATGAAAATGTACAAATACCAGGCTAACACAGAATGCAGATGCACGTGAAGACTGCATACCTTCCCTTTCAAAAGTGAATGTAAAATGTATCTTGGCAAATGGTGCAAGGAGCTGGTGTATTTTGTCCAAGGTCCAGTTCTCTGATTGTTTAGAATTAGTATTCCACAGTCTATTTTCATCAATTGCAACAGTTAGTACCTTTTGTTGGAGAGGAACTAGCCTTTCAATATTTCGTCCCAAGTGTTATGCTAGGGCAACACAAGTACCATTTTTCAGTATTCAGTCTCCTCTTTCATCAGCAGAGACTTCCTCTTTCTCTACATTTTAGAAGTCATCCACTCATCACTTCCTTGTATATTTCCTCTACTAAATTATTTCTGGAGAGGCAGGAAGGCACTTGTTCTGACTTCCTTCAAGATATATCTTAATCCCACAGAAAATAGTTCAGATCCCCCACCCAATTTTTTCCATGCTGAATCAAATCATCAGTGTGCACGGTGCTCATTATGCAAATACAGTTTTGCTGTAAACAGCACCAAAAAATCCAGGGGCCATAACTATGAGAGGAGGCATGACAAACACCTACGTAAAGCATGAAGATTAGAACCAGGAGCAAGGTGAGGTGACAGTCAAGATGCAATTACAGGTATGCCTTATGCATTCTATGATTCTATTCTATCCTCCTCCAAAGAATCCCAATGAATGTATGTCTTTATGAAGTACATTAATGAGCATTATTGAAGAATGTCCACATCTGATGCAAATCTATCACAATAGTCCAAACAAAGATTGTAGCATTCCTTTATTACCCTTTCTGCATGGGCCAAATAACCCAGGATGAAAACCATTTGGGGCGGGAACGTCGCATGGCTCCTGCCCCTAAATCAGCCCTGCCCTGAATTAAATGGCAGAACCTGGGATATTTGAGATTCTTTTTGAACATCCTGGGTTACCACTGCACCTGTGCGAAGGGCCCCAGGCGGCAGCCGCCGCTTTTGCCCGCAGTTTGTTTTTTTAGACTTACCTTCTCTCCTGCACTGTTCTGCAGGAGAGGGTGACCGGCCCTCCAGCCCAAGACGTCAACCATGGCCACGAGGGCCTGCCCCCTCGTCCCTGTGGGGCTGTGCAGAGAAGAAGGTAAGGTTTTTTTAAAATATGTACCTCCTTGCGGAGGCGTGTCTACAAGCTGTGGCAGCCTCAGGGTCGCTTGCATGGGAGAGTGCAAACGCCCCTAGGACTGCACCAAAATCAATTATCCTGGCTGCAGCTCGGGTCCCCTAGCCCATGTGGAAGGGTCTATGTTACTATGCAATTGTAGCTTAAATGAAGCATTATTTAAGAATTCCATCTAAAAACAAGGGCCCCTTCCGCACACGCAAAATAATCCGTTTTCAAACCGCTTTCACAACTGTTTGCAAGTGGATTTTGCTATTCCGCACAGGTTCAAAGAGCACTGAAAGCAGTTTGAAAGTGCATTATTCTGCATGTGCGGAATGAGCCAAGGATTGTTTGGAGGGCTAAGTTTCTAAAGTTGATTTTAAAATTGCCTTAGAGATTACCAGTATATAGACCTTATTCACCTGGATGCACAATATTGAAAAAATTGAAACAAATTGCACAAATTGAAAAAAAGAAACCCTAAATGTGACTGTCACAGAGCTGAATTAGAGAATATGATTTGACTCCCAGGATTCCTTAAGGTCTCACTTTTTTCTTATTTACCTTTCTCTTTCTATGTGCACTTTTGTATCATTAGCTTGTCAACCCACTGCTTAGGAACTGTCTACTTTATATTCTACAGAAAGCCTTCACAGATTTTTTACACAATGATGAAAATGATGATTACTATGATTACAACAGTAACAGGCATCCTTTGCACATGCACATCTAGGGCTTCTGCAAAACAGGAAGCTATGCCTGACTGCTGCAGAGTATCAGTACCAATTGAACAGCTAGGCAGTGAATTCACAATGCAACCTTAAGCAGAATTACACCCTTCTTAGGATGACACTCCACTTAGGATGACACTGTTCACTTCCTAAAAACTTCAGCTTTCATTGAAAAGGACCCCCCCCCCCCACATTTCTAGTCCATGTTAAAAAGAGTGTGTCAAAATAAGATCCAATTGAAAGAGTAATTGGTTCACTCAGTGGGTGGTATATAACACTTTGGGGCGGGGGAGAAACAGCTACACATTTAAAGACTTGTTTGAAAAAGATGCATTAACAAGTAGGTCATTACTGCAAAATATGGGAGAAAGTAAAATTTATGGGTTCCAATATCTGCAATTATTGCATTTATTCCAAAGGCCAGCTATCTGTCAAATTATTATTAAGCCACTGACAAAATTTGATACATTGATACTAAATAGACCAATTTACTTTAAAGGTATTGTTTCAACTTTATACGAGACTTTTAAATATAACTCTCCTTTTGGCTCCATATACTAATAATTAGCAGAGAGAAATCAAATTTTTGAGGATGGCTGGACATCTGTTTGGAAGATGTATCCTCTTATATCAGCTTGTACCAACGTTAAAGAACTAGCCTATAAAATTATGAGCCAGTGGTACCTCACACACTCTCATTGTTATTAATATCATACCAGGTCACTTAGGTCTATGCTGGAAAGGCTGTGGCAACCCAATTAATTTTCTGCACTGCTGGTGGAAATGAGTTTATTTAGGACAAGATCTTGACAGAGGTAGAATTAATTACCCAATACAAAGTCCCTTATAATGCCTTAATTGCGACATTTTTTTTAAAAAAAAGATACACAAAAACTTACTATCGTAAAAAGGGAAATGATTTCAATGCCGCTACTGGCAGCAGAACTTCTCATACTAAAAAAAAGCTAAGATAACTTCCATTAGGCAGTGGTATGAGAAGGTGTGAAACCTTTTAATTCTAGATATCTTAACAACTTAAAAGAGCAAATAACATATCTTAGTCTATAAACTTTTAAATAGATGGCTACTTTTTTATAGAATATGTGGAGAAAGGAGCATCACAAAGTAAGCGATGGCCATAAAACTAGGTTTTGTATGATTTATTATTATCATCGTATGATTGATTAAGAACTGCTAAGTAAATGCAATAAATTGTATGATTTCTGTAAAAAGCATTAATGTGCAATAGACCAAGTACAAACTAAACTGTAGACAAACTCCAAAGTCTCCTACTATCCCAGGAACTTGGTAGAATTTAGATCTACATTTTTGCTACAATAGTATGACAGATACTTTAACATGGTTTGGAAGTTTAACTCAAATAATCATAACCTGCGATGCTTCTAACCTTAAGAAACGGCCTTCAAGAGGAACCTTGAACACAGTGGCAACTGTTACCAACTCAAACGACTGCTTAGAGATATTTATGTTAAATATAAATGATCAGGATGCAGCAATTTACCCAAAGAGAACTTTCATGCCCGAGAAATGCTGCGCCGGATGATTGAAGAAAATAGGCTAAAAGAAATCAACATGCATTGGGATGCTCTCTTAATTTCTCAAAATTATTCTAAGAAATTTTGGTCCCTAACTTCAGATACACTTCAACCATCCAATCTGTTACCTATTAGAATCTCCTGTGACAAGTGGTACAACTATTTCATAGACCTATTCAGAGACAACTCTTCTGCCTCAAAAGCCAAATGATTTTATATCAGTTGAGAGAACCCCCCCCCCCCATGGTCACCTGTCTCCATAACAGAAGTGAGAGAGCTTATTGATTAACTTAAGTGTAACAAATTACCCGGTCCTGATTCTCTCCCTCCAGAGCTATTTAAAATATTTGCAGAATGGTGGGCTCCTGTTTTGGCACATCTATTTACTTTTGTTGATTATACTGGAATTATACCTGCTGCGTGGACAGGGGCAATTATAGTTCCAATTTTTTAATAAAGGGGACAACACACTCCCAGAAAATTATCATCCAATAAGTCTTCTCTCGATTACGGGGGAGCTGTATGCAAAATATCTGCTTAACAAGTTGCTGAAATGGATTTCAGAGAAAAATATAATTGGTTCAGAACAGATTGGATTTAAACAAGGTAAGGCTGCCATGAACAATTGTTTAGTACAAAAACAAATCAAAACTTTATGCTGCCTTTCTTGATCTTAAGGCAATTTTTGACCCTGTTTCTAGATACCTTCTATGGAGGAAACTAATGGGGTCAGATATGGACAAAAGATTGCTTTCCTGAGATGGGAAATGAAAATACCATGCCATGAAAGGCTTTGCATTTGTAACATGAATTGTGAAGAGTCAGTTCATCATATCCTACACCACTGTCCTTATAATGCAGCTAGGGGGAAGTTCCTGGCACCTCTGTTGATTGACAACAGCATCCTCACAGACCAACAGAAAACTATCTTCCTTCTGGACAATGCTCAAGAGAACTCCTAGGCCCTTTCCACATTTACAGCACCCTAGGGATGGCAAAAACGCCGTCCCGAGGGAGCTGTTCGCAAGGGGGGCGCAGCTGCTTTGCAGCCGCGCTGCCCTCGCTCCTCCCCAGTGGTACGAAGCCACCATTTTCCCACCTCGCTCCCCGCCATCCCTCCCCCCTTGCCCAATCGACTTACCATCCCTGCGACCATCCGGCGCATCGCCAAGGCCTAAGGACATGCCCCCCCTGCAACTCCAGAGCGGTCATGCAGGACAGGGGGGCGTGTCCCCTGGCCTCGGCGATGCGCCAGACCGTCGCAGGGACGGTAAGTCGATCGGGTTTAACGACACTGCTGTTTGCTTCTTTCCCGGTCATTACCGGGACCCGTTCGCTAAGGACCGGTCCCAGGGGAGTTGGAGTCAGCGTCATGTCACGCTTTCGACCCGACCCCCAGCTAAGTAACCCGTCGCAAGGAAGCGGCCCTAGAGTTAACTGCCAGGTTCCTCTGTATTGTAACTGCAAGACGTTCTTAATGTAACCTTTGAAACACTTTATTTAGTTTTTAATTTATCATTTTAGAGGGAGTTTTTTTGCATAGATCCCTATTTTGTTAGATGCTCCTTTAGAAACTTGTATTTTAAAAAATATGTATTATTGTTGTCATCTGAATGTCATTAAAGGTTTCAGATCAGTTCAATAGACCTAGTATGAAACATATACTAGTAGTGTAGTTAACCTACTGCTGTTAAATTTTTATTTTCTTCTAATTATTTATAGGCTAAACTTAAAATGATTCTTTAAAAAGTGGATGGGTACCATTCCCAATGGTTGTAAAACAGATAAAGTAGAATTAAAATAGAAAGAAAGTAGAATTCTTATGGATGCGGGGTGGTGGTGGTGGTGGTGGTGGTGGTGGTAGAAAGTCACATCAAGTCGCAGCTGACTTGTGGTGACCCTTTATGGGTTTTCAAGACAAAAGACTAACAGTGGTGCTTTGCCATTGGCTGCTTCTGCACAGCAACCCTGGACTTCCTTGATAGTCTCCCACCCAAATATGAATCAGGGCTGACTCTGCTTAGCTTCCAAAATAGATGTACACGTCATTTATCCAGTGAAGTGAGAGGCTTTGCATTTGTAACAAGAATCAGGTGAACGGCAGATTCAAGTGTAGATTAGTTCATGGAGTACAAAGATTAACAAAATCCTGCACAACATAGTATTTTCTGCTCTCTCAACTTTGGACTGTATATATCTACAATATAGAGACATACCACTACATTCCCCCCCCCCAAAAAAAAATATAGATCTGGCCTGGCACCAAAAAGTATGTGATACTGTCCCCCAGAGAATTTATCACTTCAGAATGTTGGTAAAACAATCCTAAATTTCAATCCCAGTTTTGCAAAATCCCTGCATGTAAACAGCTAGCACATCTGAGAAGGAAAAAATCTAACCTAGCTTTCTCCAACATGCGGGGATTTTTTGTTGTTTTGCTGCAGCAGATCCCTAGTTTGTATTATGAAGAGACAATCATGAACATGCATACTGTCTGACTTTTCTGATTTATTGAATTCTGTAAAATGGGGCCCATAAAAATCCAATCAACCCATTTCAGGCATGTGTTGTATACTGCCAAGGGATGAAATTCACTGTTATATTGGTCTTGTTATTTCGCAATAAATATGGGATGGATCTTGGGCAACTTTCCTGGAGAGGCTGCATAACATTTATAAGTAATAAAGAGAACAAGAAATTGAAATCTAATCCTTGAGCCAATCAAGGTCAAGCAGAGAGGACTACTTTATGCATGAAGAATCTCCCACACAGTAGCCTGTCCAGTGCAAAACTATGAATCCTCAAATGCATCTACTTTGCCAGGTGTTTTATACATGCCAAATATTCACACTCATTTATCACACATGATGAACTACATATGGGTCTCATGCAGTTACAGAGCTGATTTCTGCAGAGACAAAGTTTGGCAGGATCCATATTACAAGCCCATCTGAACCGAACAGAAACTGCCCAGGAGCTCTGTTGCATAGCTGCCATTAATTTTAGTGGAACTGAACGAGAACTTCCGGGTGGATTGGGCCCCTTGTCTGGCATAGCCTTAGGAAACACACTATTTATTGGAACCAATTACAATGCAACGTGCCAGCTGCCCAACTCTTCCTAATTGGAACGCTTTCATCTCCCATCAAAGCGTTTTCAGGTTCGGAGAAGCAATCCTGTGTAATTCTTAAATTCACATCTTGCATTTTAAACGTCTTTTTTTAAAAAGGAGGTTGAGAGCCATGCCCCACTTCCTGCTGTGTTCGCAGATAAGAGCTTCGTTGTTACCCTGCACGGCAGAGATGTAACAGGATGTGTCAAAAAGTAAAACCTCGACACCCAACACAATCACGTCGAGATCTGGGGAAACCGGCAGCGTAAGCCAACGAATGGTAAATACCTCAAGCACCTATGACTAGATCTACAACCTTAAACAAATATTGAGCAGTTCGATCTCATACAGACGTACTCCCTCCTGAACCCATTTGCTTCCATGCATTCAGACGGGCGCAGCTCTTGTTTAAGACTGCGCTACTGTTCACTCTCAGGAGTTAGAAATGCTCAGTTCGGCTGTATTTCTAAAATCGATGTGTCTAAGGGAATGCAATTCTCTGCTATTTTCTCTCGTAGCAAAACTTTCTCCGTGTGTTTTGTTGGGGTCTGTCTTTTCCCCACCCCGGAAAGGTACCTTCCCCTGCTCTTCCAGCATGGGGATGTGGCAGAGCCGCTTCCTTCCTTCCTTCCCTCCCTCCCTCCTCCCAACGCATCAGCAAAGCTGCAAATGAGTCACCGAAGCACAAAAGGACTCCCTCGCCACCAAGAAACAAAAGAGTGCGAGAGGGCGGCAGACAACGGCGCAGCCGGCAGCGAAGCATGCACGCCCCGCACACAGCAGGCGCCCGGCGCGTTGCTCGCCTGACCCTGCCGGGGCGGGTGGCTCTCTCCAAAAGGCACCCACCTGACCGAGGACCAGTCGCTCCCAGCGCGCCCCTTCTCCGCCTTCAGCCTCAGGAAAGCCGCTTGAACGAGCCTGCCCCGCGCGGATGTGCGGGGATGGTCGGGAGGGAGGCGGCGGCGGCGGTCCCTCCCTGCCCTTCACACGGGGTTGCAAGAGTTGCGCTGGCGAAGCCGGGGGGAGAGGAGGTCAGACGTGAGGACCGTTCCCGGCGGACGGGGAAAGCCCGAGTCCCTCCTACGTTACCTCCTCCTCCTTCTCCCCCCTTTGGCTGCTCCTGAAAGACACGCTCAGACCTTCCCGGCTGGATTCCTGAAGCGTCTCCAAATGGCCCTGGAAAGCAGCGTGTGCGTAAAAACAGAGCCTGCGCCGCAGTGCCAGAAAGCAGCGCTGCCCCGGGCAGGCGGCGTGGCAAAGTGGGAGGAAAGTCGCCGGGTCCCCTTCTGGCTGAGGCGCTCCCCTCTCCCCCCCCCCCCGTTACTTATGCAGACGGGGGAGGAGACAGGGAGGGGGGCGCCCACCCGACCACCGCGCTCCTTCTCTCTCTCCCGCTCCCTTCCCAGCCTCTCTCTCCAGGGAGCTGCCGACTAACAAGGATCCTTCTGTTGGCTTTGTCCAAGACCCTTGCTGACCAAGTATGCGGCTGGGTCCTGAGGCGCTTTGCCTGCTGGCGGGAGCAGCACGTAGCTGCGCAAGACTGAGGACTGGCTGCTTTGAGGGCTTTGGCCCAGGTGGATCACGAGGCGCCACTTTATTGTGCCCCTCTATGGGGATGGGTGGCGGGGAGGGGGACGGAGAGAGGACACGAGAGCGAGGAGTTCACATATTTTCTGACTGGAGACATCCGTGGCTGTTCTTTCTTTCTTTCTTTCTTTCTTTCTTTCTTTCTTTCTTTCTTTCTTTCTTTCTTTCTTTCTTTCTTTCTTTCTTTCTTTCTTTCTTTCTTTCTTTCTGTTGATGAACAGGGCTGCCACTAGTCGAAGTGGCCTGGGGGCACTTCACACACGCAGGCGCAGGCACACACGGGAGATCTGAACTCAACTGACCTGCTCCCTCCTAAACTTTCTCGAGGTCAGCAGGTGACCTGGGCCTTGGCTGGAGCCTGGGTGACAGTTGTGGTTGGGTGGTTCTGCAGGGGCCGAGTAAAACGGGTTGAGGCCCTTTAGCCATTTTGGGAGTGGAGCTCCCACAGAATTCGCTTCCCCCCCCCACCCCTTCTAAACTGTTTTATTGACCAGAACCCAGGTTAAATGAAAATCATTAAATTAGGGACTTTTTTTCTTGAATCCAGGTTGCAAACGCTTCCTGCTTGCCTGTGCAAACTGCAGCAAGCAAGAAGCATTCAATACCCACCCCTTCCATCCACTATTATGGTGGATTCCCCAGATGGCCGCCATTAGAGTTGATACTCTAATAGGTGACCACTACGCCATACAAGTAGATGGGAGGATTCTCGGCTGCGCAGTGTTTCTGTCTGAACTGTGCTGCCTCCGGGATCCCACCAATCCTAGCTGGCCCCTTCAGCTGCTGTCCATGAACCCATGTTGCCTGTGCAGAATTTCCCAAGCATGTACAAAAGAAGTAAAACTGGCCCAAAATACTTACTTTTGCTATGTAAGAACAGACCTGAAACTGAATTTTACACAGCACCATGTTCCAGTATGAAAGGCACTCCCATGTAATCATCCTCTCCCCAAGTTATTGTCAACAATGCATAGCAGAAATCACACCAGCCTGTGTAAAGCACCCATCCGGAAGTACTCGCTTCCCCTCATGGCCTCCATGCATATGCAACTGAGCTACAAGCTGCACACAGCATGTTCACATGCTGACGTGGCAAGTGTTTTATGTGATTTTTTTGTGCTGCATGTACAGCTTTGCTTAGCCACAACTGTGTGTTCAATCACATGTTAGGGTTTACTCACAGATGTCATGTTAATTCTTACACACAGAAGGTAGAATATTCATAACCATGCAAGACACACCAGCAGCAACACAAGCTGAACAGGACACCGCTCTTCACAGTTTAATTCGAGCAAGACGGATATCTGTGTCTTGGATCGTTTGTGAAGTCCTTCGTTCCATGGATTTTCAGAAAGTAACTAAGGCAACAGTGGACATCTGATGAAGCCATCTGGCATAGTTTGGAGCCTAACTTTGCCAACACATATCACTGTTCATACTTCATGTTCTTCACCGTGAGGACCATATTGCATTTGCTTTGCTTTTCTATTTTAAAAAAAGCCAATCTACTTTCCCTTGCCCACTCATCTTTCATCTCTGCTTGGTCTGTGACCAAGAATCTCTTTAAAGATGTAAGAATACTTGTATGTACCCAGCAGGACTTCTAATTTCCCCCCTTTGCAAACAGCATTGCTGGCAATATTGTTTGAAATTTTCCCAGTTACAAAAGCATAGGGTGAACAAGATCTGTGTTAGGAAAAGGAAAACAAATCATTCCATGCATAGAATCATAGAGTTGGAAGAGACCACAAGGGCCATCAAGTCCGACCCCCTGCCATTCAGGAACACACTCCCAACATATGTTCATCCAGCCTCTGTTTAAAAACCTCCAAAAAAGGAGACTCCACCATTCTCCGGGGCAGTGAATTCCACTGTTGAACAGCCCTGACAGTCAGAAAGTTCCTCCTAATGTTTAGATGGAATCTCTTTTCCTGCCCTTTGAATCCATTACTCTGTGTCCTAGTCTCTGAGGAAGCTGAAAACAAGCTTGCTCCCTCTTCGACATGGCGTCCCTTCAAATATTTAAACGTAGCTATCGTGTCCCCCCTTAACCTTTGCTTCTCCAGACTACACATCCCCAGCTCCCTAAGCCATAGACCAGGGGTCAGCAACCTTTACCACCCAAAGAGCCATTTGGACCCGTTTTCCACGGCCCCGAAGATCTACGGAGCCGCCTCCGGTTGGGCCCCTCTACTCCCCTTTCCTTCCAGCGCTGGGAGGCAGAGGCGCCAGGCAGGGAAACCCCCTCTGCCCAATGGAGCAGGCAGTCACTTGCGCTGTGGGGCTGGCGGCCATGGCCTGCCTGGTGTCGCTGCCTCTCGCACTGAAGGAGGCAGCGGCACCAGGCAGGGAAACCCCCTCTGCCCGATGGTCTTGTTTGGGCAGAGGGGGGACGGTGGCTGCAGGGATAGCAGAGGAGGGATGGTGGGTAGCGTGGGCGTGTCCCTCCAGCCCTCCAGAGCAGTGCTGGAAGGAGAGGTGAGTGGAGGGGACGTGAAAAGCGGCACCCTCAAGCATGGAGCCGCCTCTGGTTTGGCCCCTCGACTCACCTTTCCTTCCAGCGCTGCTCTGGAGGGCTGGAGGGACACGCCCACGGCACCCTCAGACCTGCAGGCTATGTGGAGCCGCAGTAAAAGGCTGAAAGAGCCGCATGCAGCTCCCGAGCCGCAGGTTGCAGACCCCTGCCATAGACCCTTCTGGATCCTCCTGGTCTTTGAGCCAAGTAAGCGATATCTCGAGCACAATGAGGTACTTTCAAGAGGCATGCCTATCATTCATTTTTCTCACCTGCCTATGCAATCTAAGACCTCCCCATCTGGTGCTCAGATACTCCAGAATCTTTCACAAGGTTTCCCAGTTTTCAGCCAGACCCATGGCTGTGGGTGATCTTTCCCATAATTTAAAACTTAAAAATATATCACAGGTCTGGGCCAAGAAATTTGGATTCCTGAGGCAGGGAATAATAAATCAAGTACACAGCAGTTACAAACATCAACCTGGCAGTTTTTTAATTAGCTTTTAAAAAGCTGTACTTATTACAAAGCAATAAAATGCTGGGTTCCAGATTAACTGTTCTCCAGCATCAAATTAATGTTAATGACAACAACACAACACAAGCCTTTATTGGCATATAAAACAGGACAAAATTTTAAAACAAAACAAGGTTAAGAAATACAGTTAAAATTACTAAAATTACTAATTTTCAGTATAAAATTTGCAACAGTTTCACAAAAGAGCACATCAGAGCTGTTCAGGAGATTGGGTATCTTATAACACTCATGCCACTAAGAACATTGCAAGAAAATGGAATTCATGTATTTCATGCGTATCTTATTGCATTTAGGACATAGAAACAAAGAATGGTCAAGTGTTTCAACCGTGGTCATATCACATGAACAAACTCTTTTAGAACATTCCATATTCTTAAATCTTCCCTCCAGCAGAGCTGATGGCAGCACATTACTTCTTGCAGTAGCCAAGGCTCTCTCCTGGGTGGGATTAATCAGCAGACGAAGATATGCTGCCATAATTCCACGCTCGCATGGGATTAATAATGTAGTCGGAGAACAGGTTGTCTTGGCAGCACGAGTCAAATTATGAAAATCAAGATCCAAGAGCCTATTCTTAACTAGTCTGAAGGAATTAATGTTAATGCTTTATTTTGGGTGCAGATGGAATGAGCATTTTTGTACTGTTTTGTTCTTTGTGTACTACCCTGTTTGTGGAAAGTCAACCCAAAAGTTGTATCCCAAATCTGTCTGATTTCAAATGCTTTCTTTGTCCTATGTTTTGAATAGGGAAAAAATCAATAAATGTATGTGTTATGTCTTATTGAAAGCCTGGTGTTGCTCCAGATATTTTTTGATGAAAGGTCCACTGATCCCTCTTCATTGTGGAGAACTGTCTAAGGCACTCGCAGATATATTGAGCAGCTGCTGTTAACGCTTCCGCCCCACTTTGTTCCCCATATCCCAAGACTGGGGGTCTCAGGATAGTTGCACTGCAATAAGAAACATTGGGCAGGATAAGGTTAAATACCACATCTGAGGTCATTTAGTACATATCCTGTTTCCCGCTTGAAGAACACCTGTTGTGTAGATTATTCATACCGTTAACTGAAACATATATATTATTTTTATTGGCAACTCATCTGACTCAGATGATGGAGTGAAGTCCCACTAGGCAGGAAAAGGTAGCAATTTGAACACTGAACAAGATGCAAGCTTAAAAAGCATAGTTGGAAAAGAATGCTAACTCCTGTTTTAACATCTTCCCCTTTACCATGTCCTGGATAGGGACCTATCATTCTCTTCCTGCCCTGCTCCATTCATTGGTAACAATAATATAAACCAGGAGTCCTTAAACTTTTTTGAGCCTCTGGGCACTTTTGGAATTCTGGCACAATATGGTAGGTAGAGTCAACTAGGCAACCATCGAAGGCACAGGCCTCAGAGGGGAGCAGAGACTGACCTGAAGGGCAGTTTTATACAGGTCAGTTTCTTGAAAAAAATGCAACTGACAATTTATATTTTAATTTTAAGATAAATACCAGTACAGTGCTATGCAATATAATTAATGATACAGTCTTATAAATTTTTCTATATACTGTGCCCCCTACCAGTTGCGAGAGTCCCAAAGGCACCAGCCGCTGCAGTCTACATGGATGCCTACATATAGACACATCCATACACAGATATCTTTGTGAGAAATCTCTGACCCCAAACGATCCACACTAGTATCCTGGCACTGATGCAGTTCTACCTGAAGTTCCGAAGCAACCAGTTTCTGGTGGCTGGGCTATTCTTTTGAACCAGTAGCCCTAACCTAACATAGATTTTCTAGCCTTCACACCTTTTGTGACTTTTTGCCATTTGTCTCTCAAGTCTTTTCTTGTGCTGCAAGAGCAAATCAAGGACTTACAGTGTAGCACAGATTCAAATAAACACAATAGTAATCCCCACTGCTCTAACAAGAGGTCAGCAAATTCAATTTCTTTCCCCAGCACCTATTTAAACTGATTTCTGGCTCCAGCTGTAAGAATGGTGGCTCTAACGTCACTTTTGAGGTTGCTGCACCAATTACTCTTTGTGAAGGATATTTCTTTTGTTGCGTATTTGAGGGAAAATGCAATTGGTTGCATGCCAATGTGTTCACAGAGTGTTCTGCATGCAACATGAGTGAGAAAGGATTTCAATGTGTTATGTCGCACAAAGAAGAATTGCACAAATTTAGGAGCTATGTTGCAGCGAAAAAATATTTGGCTTTTTCTGTAGAAAAAATTATAGTGATTAGAGAAGATGTTACCTTCTGAATTTATCTATTCCATTCAGTGCAAAAGAATACCTTGCAACAACTAGAATGCGCCAACAACTCTAGTATCAGGATGCATACTTATAACAGTATTGTATGAGTGAAAAAAAGACTGAAGTCTGTTCAGATAAGCAGATTTTTGCATGCATAAATACTTTTGATTGTACAAGTATATATGATTGTTACCATGAGAATGACAGAACTTAGAACTATTTGCTGCTTCAGGAATAATCCAGGTCAGTAATCATGAATGACAAGGGATAGTGTCTACAAAAGACTTGAGGGTAAAGCACATCAATCCCAGGTTAAGAACAGAGACAGGGTATACAGGTGTCTCTATGCTAATAGTAGAAGCATTCGACCTAAAATGGGGGAGGTAGAGTACAGAGTTTTGAAGGAGGACTTTGATATAGTGGGCATTACAGAGACATGGTGGAATGAGGAGAACCAGTGGGATGCTGTTATACCAGGCTACAGGCTCTATAGGAAGGATAGGACAGGGCGCATTGGGGGTGGAGTTGCCCTTTACATCAAAGAGAGCATAGTATCACATAAAATAGACAATGCAAGGGGAGCTGGTTCCCCTACAGAATCACTGTGGATATCAATACCAGGTGTGAAGGACAGTTTAATATTAGGAATATATTATCGTCCCCCTGACCAAAGTGCACAAGAGGATTCTGAGATGGAAAAAGAAATTAGAGAGGCCAACAAAAACAAAAATGTAGTGGTAATGGGTGATTTTAACTATCCCCATATAAACTGGAAAAATGCATGTTCAGGTCATAGTAAGGAGAGAGCATTCCTGGATATGCTAAATGACTGTGGCTTAGAGCAGATGGTTGTGGAACCAACCAGGGGAGAGGTGATCCTAGATCTAATTCTATGTGGGACCCAGGACCTGGTGCAGGAAGTCAGTGTTGTTGAGCCGATAGGGAACAGCGACCACAATGCTGTCAGATTCAGTATCTCAGCATGCGAACAAGTGGCAACTACTAATGTAGTTACATTCGCCTTCAGAAAGGGAAATTTCTCAAAGATGAGGGGGATAGTGCGCAGGAAGCTGAAAGGGAAAATCAAGAGAGTCAAAACTGTCCAGGATGCTTGGAGGTTATTTAAAAACACAGTAATAAAGCTCAGCTGGAATGTGTTCCACAGGTTAGAAAAGGCAGCACCCAGTCCAAAAGAAAGCCACCATGGTTAACAAGAGAGGTTGAGGAAATTATCAGAAAAAACAAAATGTCTTTTAGAAAATGGGGAAGTCCAGTCATTGGCTGATATAGAAGAATATGAGAGGGAACACAAATGGTGGTGGCAAAAGAGAAGCAAGTTAGCAGCTGTAAAGGGAGAGGCAAAAAAGGGATTATGGAGGAACGCATGGCTCATGCGAACATCAAGACTCACAGCAACAAACAAGTTCTTCAGAAGTACATCAAAAGCTATGGAAGCCAGCAAGGAAGCGGTAGGCCCAAGTTAGATGACAAAGGAACAAAGGGTGTGCTAAAAAGATGGCAGGGAGATTGCAGAGAAGCTGAATGAATTCTTTGCATCTGTCTTCACCCAAGAGGAGGTGGGAGAGGAACATTCCTGAGCACCTGAAATCCAAGCTTCTTAGGGAGGCTGAATCCGAGGAATCCAGCCAAGATAGTGATAGACAAAGGGAAGAAGTTCTGGCAGCCATTGATAAACTAAATGTTACCAAATCTTCTGGCCCAGGATTGCATCTGCTACCTGGAAGAGTTCTGTGCTAAAAAAGAGTTTCTCAAGCTACGTAGAAAATTCGCTGATCTTCTCACTTTAATATGCAACTTATCCCTGAAATCAGGTCTTCCATCCCTGAAGACTGGAAGTAAGATGGCCAAATGTCACACCAATCACTTTAAGAAAGGATCTAGGGGACCGGAAATTACAGGCCAGTCAGTTTGACATCTGTTCCTGGTAAATTAGTTCGAATCTATCATTAAAGATAAAATTATAAAACATGTAGAAAAGCAAGACCTGCTTCGAGAAAGAGTCAGCATGTATTTTGCAGGAGGGCAAAATCCTGGTCTCTACAAACTTACTAGAGTTCTTTGAGGGGTGTAAACAGGCATGTGGTTGACAGGGGTGGAAACCAGTGGACATTTGTCTACTTGGATTTCCAAAGGCAGTTTTGACAAAGTTCCTCACCAGAGACTGTTGAGAAAACTCCCAGCAATGAAGGAATAAGAGGGGGAAGTCCCTCCTATGGATTAAAAAAAACTGGTTGAGAAAACAGGAAACAAAAGAGTGGGTGTAAATGGGAAGTTCTCTACAATGGAGAGATGTTGGGAGTGGTGTCCCCTAAGCGATCCGTCTTTGGGGACCAAAGTGCTCTTTAACCTATTCATATAAATGACCTGGAAGTAGGGGTGGGTAGCAGGCTGGTGGCCAAGTGCCTTGCAGATGATACCAAATTATGTAGTGTGGTGAGAGAACCCACAAAGGACATTGCGAAGAGCTCCAAGCTGGACCTTGATAAATTAGGTGAGTGGGGTCATAGAAATGGCAAATGCAAGTTCAATGTAGAAAAATGTATGGAAGTGATGCACATAGGGGGCAAAAAAATCCAAACTTCACATACACTGCTACAGGGGTCAGTGCTATCAGTCACAGACCAGGAAAGTGGGATTTAGGCGTGCTTTAGGTTGATAGTTCCATGGGAATGTCAACTCAATGCATGGCAGCTGTGAAAAAGGCAAACTCTATGCTGGGGATCATTAGAAAAGGAATTGGATAATAAAACTGCAAAGATTATTATCATGCCCTTTATATAAACGCCCAGTGGTGCGAGCCAGCACTTCTGGAGTACTTGTGTCCAGTTCTGGTCAGCCAGATCTCAAAAAAAAGGATATTGGAGGGAGATAGAAAAAAAGTGCAGAGAAGGGCAACAAAAAAGGATGATTGAGGGACTGGAGCACCTTCCTTTATGAGGAGAGGCTGCAGCGTTTAGGGGACCTCTTTTTTTAGTTTGGAGAGGAGCGTAGCTTTGAGGGGGGATATGGGATTGAAGCTCCTACAAAAATTCATGCCATGGGGTAGAAAATGCCTACAGGCAGAGAAATTTTTCCCTCTTCTCACAATAGGAAACTAGAACCAGGGGGCATTCCATTGAAAAATGCTGGGGGAAGAATTAGGACTCAATAAAAGCGAAAACACTTCTTCACGCAACGTGTGATTGGTGTTTGGAATATGCTGCCACAGGAGGTGGTGATGGCCACTAACCTGGATAGCTTTAAAAGGGGCTTGGACAGATTTATGGAGGAGAAGTCAATTTATGGCTACCAATCTTGATCCTCTTTGATCTGAGATTGCAAATGCCTTAACAGACCAGGTGATCGGGAGCAACAGCCGCAGAAGGCCATTCACATCCTACATGTGAGCTCCCAAAGGCACCTGGTGGGCCACTGCGAGTAGCAGAGAGCTGGACTAGATGGACTTTGGTCTGATCCAGCTGGCTTGTTCTTATGTTCTTATGTTCTTATGACAATATCATACCATATAGCAATCAGTACAGCTTCCTCTGTTGGGGGAGGGAGCTTGCACAAAAGGGCAACCAAGACAATTAAGAGTGAGGATAGGCTCAAGTGAGAATAGGCTTAAGTGCTTAGAACTATTCATTTTAGAAAAAATATTATTTGGGGGGCACATGAGATTATTGATAAAATGGCAAGAACTCCCCCCCCCTCACACACACACACACAATATCAGAAATCGAGGGTACCAATGAAATTGATGTGGAATTGATTCAGGCTGGAATAAATGATTAAATTGTGGGATCACTACCAGTGTTTGTAGCAATGGTCACAGGCACAGATGGTTTTGAGAGAGATTCATGGGGGCAAGTTCATCAGTAACCACTAAGATATGGTGATTAAAGGCAACCTCCATAATCAGAGAGAGCAAAAGTCTTCAATACTAGAGCTTGGGGGCAACATCAGAGGACGGTTTTGGTCTTTATACCCTGTTTGTTGTATTTCACTATGTGTAATTCACTATGTTAAAAAAGCAGAAAACAAGGAGTCACATCTGCATGGAATTTACACTTTTGGGCATAAGAACATAGCTGGACCACTGGTCAGATTCAGCAGGGATGTTCTTATGCCCAATAGCATAAATTCAATGCAGACGGGACCCCTAGTTTTCTGCTTTTTTTTTCAAATTAAGCCCTGACACATGAGGAGGTGATAAGTCTGTGATAATAAAACAGCTTGATTATTAGTACAGCATTATTGATTATTATTGATAATCAATAACAATACAGGATTATGGATTATGGATTATTATTTATTATTTATTATTAGTACAGTAATTAAGGGGTTTTTTGGTTCAATTCATATACCGCCCTCCCCCAAAGGGCTCAGGGCGGTTCACATCAATAAATACATTAAAACAATAACAACTACTAGAGTGACTAAAACATTCCACCCGCACAAAAAATTAAAACATATTTCATTGATGGCATCAGAATTATCTGTTTTGTTCCCCTTCCCTCTCTTCCCTGCACCCATGGGAGGCCAGATATTATTTATAGCGAATATCCAACGTTACCCCGGCTGGCCAAATGCATGGTGGAGCAGGTCCATTTTTCAGGCCCTGAGGAAACTCTGTATGCCCCACAGGGCCCGGATCTCAAATGGGAGCCTGTTCCACCAAGTAGGGGCCAGGGCTCTAAAAGCCCTGTTGAGGCCAGCCGGATCGCTTTGGGGCCAGGAATCACCAGCAGGTCCGCCTCTGAAGAAAGAAGTTTGTCCTCTTCCTGTCTATGTTAGAAGAGGGCTGTGAAAAGAGCAAACACGGAAAGCATGGACAGAAAAAAATTGCCACAAGATACTTTTAAGACTATAACTGCAGTCCAGCATTCAGTTGAAGCTCTGCTGTTCCCGCTGCCATGTCCCAGGTCCATATGCAGACTTGAGAAACCAGGAGCACAGAGCTTCAACTGAATGTTGAATTCCAGCCCAGTTAAAGAACTCTCCTGCTCCCACCCCTCCATTTCCCATGTTCCCATCGCACAAACTTTTTAATGTGGTAATATTCAGGTTTGGACCTGGGAAACAGTGGCAGGGGTGGCGGGGGGGGGGGGGGGGAAGCACAATCTTTTTTATTTGGTAATATTTGGGCTTGGGTTTTAGAAACCTTCAAAAATTTGGCTTTAAAATTTTTGAAGCTCTTGCCCCCTCCCCAGCTAAAAAAGAGCTGGATCATGAAAAAGTTCTGCTGAATAGTCTTTTTTAAAAAATCAGTACATTAAAACACACACACACACCCCAAAAAATCTGATATGGACGTTTGAGGTGTTTGAGGAGATTTGGTTTTATTGTTATTTTATTTTAAAATAAAATAACCCCTAGGTTTTCAGAGTTCACTTGAAATTCTCCAACTATGAATCTTCTCCATCCAAGCCACCTGCCCCTTACCCACCACCTGTCTTGCTGCCTCAATTTTTTCTCTTTAAAAATCAGTCTTTGGACTACTCTGCTGGCCCAGTGTGGGAGGAACCATTGGGTTTTGGGGGGGAGAGTTGGGGCGGGGGACAAGCAAAACCACTGTGGGCTGAACACACACAACAGATCTTCACTTCTTCAATGAAGAGAATGGAAAAACCACTTAAAGAGAGTTTGGAGGCCCCAAAACATCGAATCTGCCCCAAATGCACACTCATTGCACACTCATTGCAGGACAGACCACAAATGCACACTCATTGCAGGGCAGACCACAAATGCATAATAGGCCTGAGTCACCAATTGCTCCTGCTACTATGTCTTGGTCTGCTCCACCTTCCACCAGTTGCCAGGCTGTGCTTAAACCATGGTCTGGCCTAAAAACTGGAACATAAGCTCCAAGCCCATCGCTTGATTGCTTCTGTACAAGCTTGCTGTTTTTGCTGCTCCTGCTTGGTATGGGCAGAGTCTAAGAGCTGGTGGACCTGGACTTGGCCTGGTACGGGGTAGTTCTCACATCTTAGTGAAAGTCTACTGAGTCTAGGATTACCTGTCCATGCTGTGTCAGGCCATGCTTGGTGACCATTGGGAGTCCGGGGGTAGATTAGGGACACCTCACACGTGGGATTTCCCAGCAGTAACAACATGCCTCTTTAGGAATTGTCAAAGATTCTGTGAGTTTACCACAGAGTTTTCAGAAATTCCTAGAGAGGACTGATATCACTTCCTAGTTTTCCCTGGAAGTTACATCATGTCATCACTGACAACGATTTTTTTTTCAAAATTCTCCCATTGGCCACTGGAGTGTCAGCAAGGGTCCTGAGCCCTCCAGGGGAGGGTGGTATATAAATAAATGAATGAATGAATGAATGAATGAATGAATGAATGAGTGAATGAATGAATGAATGAATGAATGAATGAATGAATGAATGAAATGGTAACCATAGCTTGATCTTTCAGTGGTGAGGTCTCAAGTGCAGCCTCTTGGTGCATGGGGTCAGCAGCTGCGGGCTGCAGGACGTCCAGTGGTGAAATCCTGACAGGAATTGGCTCTGGGTCTGAGGGAAACCCTGTGGTGATGGGGATTCCCTGATCCTTCAGATCTGCCTCAGGCTGGAATCCTGTTTCTTGGAGCTCATCTGGGTCCCCTGCTGATGAGTCTGAGCCTGGCTCCGAGGGGATTGTGACACATAGTAATGTCATTCAGTGCAAAGTATAAAAAGAAAATGGTGCAGCAAACTGTGTTTCAAATCTGTCAATCGCTCATCATTTATTCTTGTTAGAAGCACAGAAACAGGAAATGCCCCTCTCATGTACTTACCCTGTTTCTGCTTCACTGTAATGTATTAAATCTTGAGTCAAAAGTCACCCACGCCCTTTTGATCACTGATTTTATGTAACTAGCAAACTTTGAACTAAACTCCAGTTTTAAGAATATAACCCCACACATGGGGATGCTTCCTTTTTCTTCATAATTACAGCACAGAGCACGAATCAGAAGCTGCTTTCTGAGCGCACAATTCTTTTTGCAAGCACATGGAGCCAGAAGTTGAAATATATTCAATACTGGACAGGGGAAATATTCCACTTCCAGATGAGGGATGCGGAATTCACATATAGCTCTGGAGAGACACGATCATTTTTACTAACGCTGTGGCATTTTTATGTATAAAAAACAGTCCTCCCGATCATGTTTGGAGGTTTTATGACTCCCCCTGAGCTTCATATTGTTCAATTCAAAATAGAGTCATATGAACAGAAGCATCTGGATTTCCAGTCAGAGTAATCTGTAAAAGAAATCCAATAAAAATGATTACATCTTTTCCTGAAATATTTCTAAGATACGATAGCTGTTTAGACATAATTTGGCACATAGAAAATATATGTTGTGTTGCGGCCATGATACTGCAAGAGTATCTTTGTTGTGTCCCCCTAAGATACGATAGCTTTTTAGACACAATTTGGCACACATAAAATATATGTTGTGTTGTGTTGCAGAGAAAACAGCATTCATGGTGAGGATGATTCAGTTAATGAAAACCATACAGGGGAAAGGAACCACACACCCACACACATGCTCCTGTCTTCTGTACTGCATCTCTCCTCTGAACTGGAGCTCCATGTGGCTGCAATTAATACTGGCCTCTCCCATCTTCCAATACCATTTGGCCCTGAATTACCTGCTTAACTCATTAAGATTAAGGACCTTCTACCGTCTCAATACCGTTCAGTCAAATGTGACCTGATGAGTGACCCCATAGGATTTTCAAGGCAAAAGACATTCAGAAGTGGTTTGCCATTGCCTGCCTCCATTTCACAACCCTGATGTTCCTTGGGGCACAGTAAGTAGGGAGGTCAAACATGCATCTCACATAAATAAGGTGGTGGCAGAGAGGAGGCAGTAAGAGGAGAATGGGATTTGCCCCTGCAATCCCTTGCAGGCCTCCAATAGTAAAATAGTGTTGCTAAAGAAGGGCTACCAATTTCCAGGTAGAGACTGGAAATTTTCCAGAAGTGCACTAGATCTCCAGACAACAGAGATCCCCAGAAGAAGACGGCAGCTTTGGAGGGTTGCTTAGAGCCTCCTCTGCTAAAACTCTCTCTCTCTCTCTCTCTCTCTCTCTCTCTCACACACACACACACACACACACACACACACACACACAGTATCAAAGATAAGAATAGTCTTGTGGATTACTCACATTACTCATATTAGATTTCATGCATATTTTCTAGACACAATTAAATCTTGGTGTTTCCTATATTACAAGAAAACGCATGTTTTACATGTTGTGGCTAAGCCAAGACCTTGCAAAAATAAAACTAAAAATTACCACAGTGTTGGAAGTGAATGCAGAAGGAAGATTGTCTGTAATTGGTCACATGTGTTGGTTGAGAACTACTTACCTATCAGGAGCACTCTGTTTGCTAGAAGCAGCAGTGGCGTAGGAGGTTAAGAGCTCATGTATCTAATCTGGAGGAACCGGGTTTGATTCCCAGCTCTGCCGCTTGAGCTGTGGAGGCTTATCTGGGGAATTCAGATTAGCCTGTACACTCCCACACACGCCAGCTAGGTGACCTTGGGCTAGTCACAGCTTCTCGGAGCTCTCTCAGCCTCACCTACCTCACAGGGTGTTTGTTGTGAGGGGGGAAGGGCAAGGAGATTGTAAGCCCCTTTGAGTCTCCTACAGGAGAGAAAGGGGGGATATACCGTGTTTCCCCGAATATAAGACAGTGTCTTATATTAATTTTTGCTCCCAAAGATGTGCTATGTCTTATTTTCAGGGGATGTCTTATTTTTCCTGTGTTCTGTTCGTCGGGCATGCTTCCAAACAAAAACTTTGCTATGTCTTACTTTCAGGGGATGCCTTATATTTCGCACTTCAGCAAAACCTCTACTATGTCTTATTTTTCGGGGATGTCTTATATTAGGGGAAACAGGGTAAATCCAAACTCTTTTTCTCTTCTTCTAGGAAGAGCCAGATCGATGTATATTCCAAGGAGGCTAGAGAACAAAGTGGTCATTCGATGTAGGGGTGAGCCAGCAGAGCTTCAGACAGAGCACAGGAATGCCTGCGCCATCTGTTGCTTTCTGGGCGCACACGTTCACCTGTCACAGGACCCCATGACTCAAGGGTCACAAGATGTCCTGGACAAAGGGACAAAAGGTGCATACCCCCAGGTATGGATTAGGCCCAGACAGGAACATTTCCTCCCGCACGTACGCAGCCCCTCTGAGTCATGTATTGTGCAACATCCTCCCGCTCTCCTGCCTTCCCAAAACCCTTAATAAAAGGTGCCAGGGACACCAGCTCGGCAGATTAGCCAGATCCATCAATCACGCTACATCGCCACTGGCTTCTCTCCACCGGATGATATCGCTGCGTCTCGCCTATTCCTTGCGTCGCCCGTAACGACTTCAATTCTTGTTCTGTTTCAGGGGAGAATGAACCTTAACAGCTTTCTTTGCAAATATAAAGGAAATCAGGCGAGTAACATTTTTATAATGCAAACAAGCTAATGACTGAGTTGTGCAGCCATTCCAGCTTTCATTTTATTTCACAGCACCTGTGGAAAGTTCAGTACCTTGCTCCCAAAAACACAATTTCTTCCCTTTGAACAGGCAAACTGAAGCATAACAAAATTACCTCCCATCTTTTTTTTTTAAAAAAATGACCTAAATAGATGTTATATTTTTCCTAGTATCACCCCAGGTCTGTTCAGTCAAAGAAGTATCACAGATTCCTTGCTGGGAACTTCATTCTCAGGCTCACACTGGTCTGGCTTAGAGCAGGACAACGGTGCTTGAGAGAGGCTTCAGGGAAAAATTCTGTGATTTTACCTTTCCTCCATGCTGTTTTCCTAACCTGAACAGTCTCCAAGAGCTGCTGTTACTCCTTTAGGTGCTCCGTGTATACTGATGAGTTAACCCAGTGGATAAATAGCCCTCCTTCCCCAATTTCAGGCCAGGAAAACTGTGCGGGAAAAAACTGAAGGTTCTCATGCACCACCAGAAGCACATGTGCCTCGGAATGAAGTTCCCAGCCCTGAATTCACAATATGCATTTGATCAAGCGGACCCAGTGGGAACCCATAGAAAAGGCA
Organism: Sphaerodactylus townsendi; assembly: GCF_021028975.2. Taxonomy (NCBI): domain Eukaryota; kingdom Metazoa; phylum Chordata; class Lepidosauria; order Squamata; family Sphaerodactylidae; genus Sphaerodactylus; species Sphaerodactylus townsendi. The sequence continues at coordinate 25,793,195 of NC_059432.1, forward strand.
ATGCAGAAGAAGGAGAAGGAGAAGGAGAAGAAGAGGAGGAGGAGGAGGAGGAGTTTGGATTTATATCCCCCCTTTCTCTCCTGTAGGAGACTCAAAGGGGCTTACAATCTCCTTGCCCTTCCCCCCTCACAACAAACACCCTGTGAGGTAGGTGGGGCTGAGAGAGCTCAGAAGAACTGACTAGTCCAAGGTCACCCAGCTGGCTTGTGTGGGAGTGTATAGGCTAATCTGAATTCCCCAGATAAGCCTCCACAGCTCAGGCGGCAGAGCTGGGAATCAAACCCAGTTCCTCCAGATTAGATACATGAGCTCTTAACCGCCTACGCCACCACACTAGTTGGTACTAGTTAATATAACCAAACCAGTATAAAGAGAATGTGGGCTGACTACAGCTGTGCAAAGGACAGGCTGCAGTCAAGAAGTTGCATTCTTGCATGATTTGGAATAGTTCCACACTAAGTCCTTAGTGTGGTGACCAGGTGCCCACTGACACCTTTTCTTGCATCTGCCATGTGTTTTTAGGAAGTAGGTGTGCCAGGCAGGGCTTTTTGCCCAGCAAGGCTTCTGATTGACCATTGGAGATTTTGGCTCTGCAGATTTTCTTTTTAAGTTGCTTTGGCAGCAGCTGCCACCACAGCACAAGAAGATGTGTTACTGAAGTTAAGCTGTGGCAGTAATTTTGTGGCTGCCTGTGGTGCCTGTGGTAGCCATTTTGTTGCTGTGCCCACCATGCCATGCTAGAATTCCAAATTGCCCTCTGGCTCAAAAAGGATGGGGATTCCTGATGTAATGTGTAGCCTAGCCCAGAAGTTAGTTGGTACTAGTTAATATAACCAAACCAGTATAAAGAGAATGTGGGTTGACTACAGGTGTGCAAAGGACAGGCTGCAGTCAAGAAGTTGCATTCTTGCATGATTTGGAATAGTTCCAAATATACCACACACCATGCAATAGAACTTTTAGCAGCCAACTTTACCACGGTGCAGTAAACACAATGAAGTAGACATTAGCCAACAGCTTAGTAGATCTTGCTAACCTGTCGATTTTGCCCCATCATTTGGCTCTTGCAAGTGAAGAAAGTTCACCAGGGACACATTGTGAACTCTCATTACAAACGCCCATGCAAATTAAAGCATCAGTTCCTATTCTGAGATGGCTATTCTGTGGTTCATTCTTAGTTGTTGTTGTGGGCCATCCCCTGGAGAGCGATGAGTCCTCAGAAATGAGCAAAGCCCAGTAAGCACAGACCTGGTTGGGAACCAACAAGGGCTGAGGCTGGGCTTGGAGCAGCCAGGGCCCCTGCAGTCTCTACAGGGCAAACAACAGGAAGGTCAGGACTCAAAACCAGAAGTGCCTCCAGAATCAGGCCATGCATCCAGTCCTGCTCCAACTGAGGAGACTCATGCACCTAGCTCACCTGAGCCCACATGTCAACAGAAGCAAACAATGCAGGGAGCTTGTGCAAGTTCAACAGAAAAGCCTGCACCTGCAGCTACCGTGTTTCCCCGAATATAAGACAGTGTCTTATATTAATTTTTGCTCCCAAAGATGTGCTATGTCTTATTTTTAGGGGATGTCTTATTTTTCCTGTGTTCTGTTCATCGGGCATGCTTCCAAACAAAAACTTTGTTATGTCTTACTTTCGGGGGATGCCTTATATTTCGCACTTCAGCAAAACCTCTACTATGTCTTATTTTTCGGGGATGTCTTATATTAGGGGAAACAGGGTAGCTCAAAGAAAGCACCTCCTCCAGCAGGGGGAAGCAGAGTCTTCACAGGATGAAGACTAACATCCTAAGATCCTGTATTAAGCAGGTTCACAGAGCATGCCTGTCTTAAGCAGAAGCACGTGACTGCTGCAACTCTTCCTATGACTAGTTGACCGCGTATTCTGACCCTCAGACCAGACCTCTGATGCTGGAATTGCTTGACAGACTCTCTGACTAGACTCAGCTCCCTGCTGTAACTCGATACCTCTGCCTGGCAGTCCAGCCCAGGACAGTTGTTGGACTCAGATGTATTCCCCTATTTGTGGGATATGCATTTAATTTTCTTTGTGAAACAATGGCCCTTGAGGCTCTTGGAAACCACCATCCCTTGAGCACCTGACTACACTCTGTTGGGGAAACCAACATGTATCTCATCATTACAAGTGAACTCTCCAGCAGGGCAAACGGCAGCTGCTAGGTGGGAAGGTCTGAGTCCATTCTTCCACAGCTCCATGGTCCCAATCTGAATCAGGTCCCATAGTGCCTGAGAACTAAGTTTCCAACAGGTAACTAACAGGACACAATTAAAAGAAAGTTCTTGTGACAGAGTCAGCCAACCAGTGTGATATATACAGTGTAATTTCACATGGAAATTGACAGCATTCACCTAGAAACTGACAGCTAAAATTGGGTACTGTAAAAAATTGGAACTATAAATCGTCTGTATAGAACTATCAATTTGTGGTGGTATGCGCTTTTCTGTTTTGCTCCTCAACCATCTCTTGCCAATTTTGTGCAAGCTTTTGAATCACCTCCCCCACACCCCCATAGGACAACTTGTCTGGACCAATAGCATAGCAGGGAAATTTATACTCATATGCCCACCATAAGATAATCAGAATAGTGTTGTGTTCAAGGTTCAAATCCCCACTCATGCTGTGGAAGCTTGCTGGGTGACATTGCACCAGTCATACATTGAGCCTGCCTAATGTTTGGACGGGAGACTATCAAGGAATACCAGGGTAATGCAGTGGTGAACCACCTCTGTCTCTTTGCCTTGAAAACCTTATGGGTCATCATAAGTAAGCTGTGACTTGACAGCAAAAAACAAAACAAAAAAAGCACACCCATAAGAATTGATGCTCAGTTATATAGCTCTATCACGAAACCCAGACACTTGTGTCATTCCATGCAAGGTATGCCTATTCTCTTGGGCCTGAACCACTACCTGCTGGGTCCAAGTCTGGGCCCTGCAGCAGGGGCGTAATGCCCATGGGCAAAGTAGGCAGTTGCCCAGGGCGCCCCCTTGTGGTGGGTTTTCTGTTTTTTGCCTGCAGGGGGCGCAGTTTTTAGGATAGCAACACCAAAATTTTAGGGATGTTTCGGGAGACTCTCCTGATGCTATCATCCAGGTTGGTGAGGTTTGGTTCAGGGAGTCCAAAGTTATGGACTCCCAAAAGGGGTGCCCCATCCCGCATTGTTTACAATGGGAGCTAATAGGAGATGGGGCTGCACTTTTGAGGGCCCATAACTTTGGACCCCCTGAACCAAAATTCACCAAACCTGGGAGGTATAATCAGGAGATACTCTTACTGATACCACCCAGGTTTTGTGAAGTTTCGTCCAGGGGGTCCAAAGCTATGGGCTCCCAAAGGGGGTGCCCCATCACCCATTGTTTCCAATGGGAGCTATTAGAAGATGGGGGCTATACCTTTGAGCAGGGGTCTTCAAACTATGGCCCTCCAGATCTTCATGAACTACAGTTCCCATCAGTCCCCACCAGAATGGACTGATGGGAATTGTAGTCCATGAACATCTGGAGGGCCATAGTTTGAAGACCCCTGCCTTTGAGGGTCCATAACTTTGGATCCCCTGAACCAAACTTCACCAAACCTGGGTGGTATCATTAGGAGAGTCTCCTAAAGATACCCTGAAAGTTTGGTGCTGCTAGCTTAACAATTGCAACCCTAACAGCAGGCACCCCCTCAAATTTCCCCAGATTTTCCTTTTAAATCCCCCCCTGGCATGGATTTAAAGGGAGAATCTGAGGTCCCCAGTTTAAACATTGAAAGTTATGCTGTTTCAGGGTGGGGGAGAATCAACCCCAAAATAGCATCACTTTCAATGTTGTTTAAACTGGGAACCCCAGATTCTCCCTTTAAGGTGGATTTAAAAGGAGAATCTGGGCTCCCTAGTTTAAATACCATTGAAAATGATGCTGTTTAGGGGTGAATTCCAGCATCACTTGTTTAAACGAGGGAACCCAGATTCTCCTTTTAAATCCACCTTAAAGGGAGAATCTGGGGTTCCCAGTTTAAATAATATTGAAAGTGATGCTGTTTCCCCCAATTGGGGGGACTGGATACAACACCATAAATGTTTTCATAGCAGTAATAAAACATTTTGAAAGCATTTTTAAATTGTTTTTTTAAAAAATATTTCTGCTGTGTGGCACGGCCCATTGTTGTGTTCAGATTTGTGAGTTGGGGCATGTTCTATAATGTGATGGTGACTTTGAAACGACCTGGTGTAAAAAATCATTGCTTGGTCACAGTGGGGGAGGGCGGCTGCCCATGGGGGGGGCGCCAAACTCCAGTTTGTCTAGATATGCCATTGGGCGTAGCTACAAGGGAGCTGGGTGGGGGTGCGCGTTGCACCAGGCACGCGCCCGGGGGGGATCAAACTCAAGTTTTGCCCAGGGCTCCAGTTTGCCTAGTTACACCACTGCCCTGCAGCATTGCTCAGGAGGGGGGCTCTGTGTAGTTGATGGCTGGGAGTAAGCCAAGCCCCTGTGCTGTATTGGCACACTTCTTAAAGTGCATGCCAAGTGATCAGTTGGCCAAAGAATTGGCTCTGATGCTTCATTTAATTTTTATCTGTGAATTTCAAATGTTCACACCACCAATAGTTAGTCACAGTGGTGTAATAGTATTTGAAGTCAATCAGGGCACTAAAGTTAAGCAGAAGTTTCATATCTCAGCTTTCACCAGGACTTAGATGAGACGACGTTTCACGGGATTGTCTCCTGAAAGTCAACAGTGTGTGTGCACACAGGCTATATTTCCAGGCATCACTCACCTCCGTATCCCGGCAGCCGCTGCCACTACGTTCCAAAGAAATGTGTTCCAAGAATTACATCAGAAGGGAAGAGAAGGAAATAAGTTGCCAAAGCAACCAGAAAGCCTTAGGCTTGGAGTGGGGAGAAAAAAGCATCTGATTCCAATTATCTTGCAGCAGCTCAAAATATTTGCATTTTGGTCCAAACTGGTGATGTGTCAGCAGCGTCACCCAATTCTGGGCTGATGGGTTTTTCAATTAACCCCAACAGAGCCAAGCAGAATAGCATCTGGAAATGCTCAAAAAGGAATCCAAATGCCAGCAAGAACAGAATAAGGAAACAGATAAGTCAAAAGAATCTTGTATACTTCCCCTTAAGATATATCCATCAGAAGCATCAGAGCCAATATTCATCTGATTCTGAACAGATACTATTTTTATGCATCACCTTTATCCAAAGACAAAGGAATGCCAAAATTCCCATCAGTATCCCTGAAATATCATGCACTATCTATCTATCTATCTATCTATCTATCTATCTATCTATCTATCTATCTATCTATCTATCTATCTATCTATCTATCTATCTATCTATCTATCTGTCTGTCTGTCTGTCTGTCTGTCTGTCTGTCTGTCTGTCTGTCTGTCTGTCTGTCTGTCTGTCTGTCTGTCTGTCTGTCTGTCTGTCTGTCTGTCTGTCTGTCTGTCTGTCTGTCATCATCATTACATTTTTAGACTGCCCTCCCCCGAAGGCTCAGGGCGGTGTACATCAGATATCAATATTTCAGTAAAATCAGTATAAACAATAATTTAAAATCAACGAAAATTTAAAATCAATAATTTAAAATCAAAATTGTTTGAGGGCAGCATTATACATTCATTTAATCAAGTAGTAATCTTCTTGTGGGCTGATTAATCCACACAAATGTTCACAATACCCACTTCCTACGCAAAAGAAGCAATCAAAAGCAGCTACACATTTCTTGAGATAAGTCTGTTTGTGGAATCCATGGAAGCTTTTAATTGTATTGAGGTAAACAATATTATCTGGCTAATACCATCACATCAAGCCTCAGTCAAAATGATGGAGCGTTATTGTTCTGCAGGCAATTGGCAACCTACACTGACACCATTTTGTAATGGCCTTTAAAAAAACATAATAGGGTTAAGTTTTTGTGATCTGGATTCAAGATCTAGCGGCATTCAGAGTGGGAAGCCTGCATTTTATTACTGAATGCCTTTTGCTGTTTTTACAGCTTTCCTGCTTTGTATACCTGCCCTATGGTGCAGAGTGGTAAGCTGCAGTTTACCTGAGTTGCTTATTACCTGAGTTTGTTCCCAATGACCCAAGGTTGACTTAGCCTTCTGTCCTTCCAAGATTGGTAAAACAAGTAACCAGCTTGGTGGAGGCAGTAGTGTAACCATTGGGGTGGGGGTGGGGGGATGGAGCCAACAGTATGAAGCTGGAGCTGGTCATCTTGGCTGCTCAGTTCAATCCTGAGCTCAGTGTGGTTTGGGTTGAAGTTTGCAGTTCAAAACTGGACCCAGGCAAGCTGAGCCCAGCCTCCAACGGGCCTGCCCCACACTGGCTGGCCCAGGGTTGAACTGCACCGCTGCTCCTGAACTCGATGTGGAATACAATTGGGGGTGGAAGCTTGGCAATGCCCCCCCATGTGATCTGGCCAAATGGCAGACAGGGCAAACCACTGAGCTTGACCTGGATGCCATTTTAGTCAGTTATGTCCCTGGTGTAGATGACTGGGGAAGGCAATGGCAAACCATTGGGGAAGATGACTGGGGTAGATGACTGGGGAAGGCAATGGTGTAGATGACTGGTGTAGATGACTGGTGTAGATGACTGGGGAAGGCAATGGCAAACCAACCCATAAACATAGTCTGCCTATGCTGTGATGTGATGTCACCCCATGGGTCACTAATGACCAAGTGCTTGCAGCTTTACCTTCTTACTGAATTGTCATGCACATTCCAATTTCCTTTTATATTTTTAAAATTTTTGTAAGTTACTGTGCTTTTAGGATTTTTAAAATAGCCTGCTCATTTATGCTACACTCTGCTTATGAAATCAGATTTCCCACATCGGCTCTTTTAATAGGAGGATGGAAGGTGCCTGTTTTCTCTTAAAACTCAATGCGGTGGTGACTAGTCTGTTTGTATGTGTTCAGGCCCAAAGCTTGGTTGAATCAAGGGATGTGTTGGGTGTACAAGGCAGGAGTTCAGGTTGGAACTCCTGGGCAGTAGCATTCTCCATAAATAATTCCCAGGGTGGTGTTCCTGGGTACCTTGTTGCTCTGACCACTGCACTCTTATCAGCTAAAAACTGGACCAACATCTATCACCACACCAAAGATCACATCCAGGGTGTGGCCTGCTTGATGAATTGAACCCAAGACAAACTATGAGGGTCCCGGTGTTGCCGTGGAGGACAGGTCCATAGACTGAGTGAAGGCAGTGCTATCTGCATGGACATGGAAATCACCCTGGATTACTAGAGCACTGGGGAAACTATGCAAGAGACCTATCAGCCATATTAAGTCTCCAAAGGAAGGGGTTCATGTAGAGATATTGATTACAGGTATAATGTCAGGTGGGAGGTATGCCAGTCAGATAGCCAAACTCTTATCAGCATACCACACTAGACCACAACAAAATCAGCACCTGAGATATTTGGGATGGGGAGTGCCCTGAAGGAGAAAGACTCCAGATGAGTAACACCAACTCCCAGCCCTTTGTCCACAACTGATGGAGAACTGAAAAACAGGGAGGGGGCAGGGGGGTAATTCTTTCAAGGTGATCATTTCACCCTCCCTCACCAGATTTCGATCACTTATGCCAGGTCTGTAAAATAATTTTGCACAGTAGTAGTCTTATTATTGACAGACCTAGCATTGCACAACATTAGTGTTGGAGAAGGGCTTAAAATACCACCCTCTCCACCATCACAACACAAGATGGGATAAAGTCTGTAAGAATTCTGAGCTTATCTCTGGGTTCTTCCTTTCCACTACCTTCTCCCACCACCATATCTCCCATATCCCCCAATTACTGGGATGCCTCAGACACACAACATTCATTTCCACCTAACCTAAAACAGCTCTCCTCTTACCCAGCAGTACACAACTTTGATCACACTCAGCTTCTCCCATTTATTACAGCATGCCTAAATCTCCTGGGGACCTGGCCTCCCAGTCTCCTGGGGCAATCACCGGGGTTCCCAGTATCACCTTTGGGCTACACTTCAGGCCCACTTCTCAGAAAGGAAGGGTATAGACAATGAAGACATAATCAACGAAGTCTCTGGATTCTGATATGAACATATAGTTTATAATGTTTTAAGCCATATATTTAATCATATAAAGTATATTAGAGGTAATTTATAAAAGATCAGTAAGATGCTGTTAGTTAAGCAAAGAACTGTAATTTTATTAGTAGAGAGGCTTTGCTTGGAAGAAGGGGGGGAGATTTCTGCACTTTTCAGTAAAGTCTGATACACATGCTGTGGAATTTGGATACGGCCTCTCACCAGAAAGATAAAACGTACAGAAAAACACAGATAAGGGCGAAGTACTATAGCAACCGAAATTTCTGAACGGGACAAGATGACATAGAGAATACACGCCCAATTGTAGAAAGCGAGGTGGGCTTTAGAGAGGAGTGGAGATTCAAATGGCAATGTGTACGTATTCCAAATCTAGCCAATGGTCAGAAGACAAGGAGGGATGTTTGTAAGAGGGTATAAATTATGTTACACAAGCAACAGCCCCTTTGAACCTCCTCCCTGTTGCTAACAGAGGAGAGTTCCCTCTTCTGCGCAGAATTGAAACAATAAATCTCTGAACACTGAAGAAGCTTTTGGGATGGTTATTTTAGTAACTGGACAGAGCCTTTGCTCTGAGGACAGGGCCTTGCCCTGTGCCTATCAATTTCCCACAGACAATTGATGATAACCAGGTTTTTCCAGAGTCCATGGCCTTTCGAAATTCATCCAACTGAGGCTTCCCAAATTCCATATTCAGTTGTTAGAACTGACACCAAGTTACCCCTTCAAGGCTAACAAGCGCCACCCAGGATAGACCACCAAAGTTAGTGCAATGCTGTTCGGGCCTAAAGCAGTTGGGACTCCTGGGGCTCTTGTTGTCAGCTGAGTAGCACTTCTGTTTTTCTCACAGCAGACAAGTGGCCAGATAATAATAGAGAAGGTACGTTTTGACCTTCTTTTGTTCTGAATCTCCTGAAGAAATCTCGTGGCCTGAAACTTTGCAGGATACTTTTAAATCGCAGCTCTGGACCCCTGTGCCTTTTTTGCTTTGAGTTGTACAAAGGCAAGTAAAAGATGCAACAGATCAATCAACCAAACGTTGCAGGACAAGAAGCAATGAGGCAAGAGATTTTGCCAAGCACTGTCTTTTTCACGCCAGGAAAAACTACACCCGATGAAAACATTTGAGCAGTAGTTGTTAAAGGTGAAACAAAGACAAATGTACAGATCACCATTTAGATCTTATAACTACTAGTCAGCTCTCTACACTAGTGCCCACTGAAGATTGCACATTAACTGTGCATCCCTGACACACAAGCTTGTTTTAAAAGGTAGATTAAATTACTGCATGTAAGCAGTTTTGGTTGCCATTTTCACAGCGCTGCAGTGATTATATATGCATGTTTGGGAGAAATTGTGTTATCAAGGGAAATTGTCTTAGTGGCTGCATAATCAGTGGGCTGCATAAAACACTGATTATTGTTTCATTATGTGTCTGTACATACATAAGAACCAATCAGCAACATTCTAGTGCAGAGCCATAGCCAGGATTTATGGGGCTATAACATTAATTGGCAGGTAAGGCTGGACCATTCCCAGCCAATGGGTATAAGTGCATTTTTGTGATGTTTGCTTTATTTACAAATATAGAAGCATAACTCCTATGGAGCCAAGGTAAGGGTTTTTCTTTTCTCGGATTCAACCCCCCCCCCCCCATTACATGTCCGAAGCTCTGCCCTCCGTTTGTGGGGTTTTTGTATTTTTAGTGTTTTCTGGTTTTTGGCCTGCAGGGGGTGCATTTTTAGGCTAGCAGCACCAAAATATCAGGGATTGTTTGGGAAACTCTCTTGATGATACTACCCAGGTTTGGTAAGGTTTGGTTCAGGGAGCCCAAAGTTATGGACTCCCAAAGAGGGTGCCCCATCCCCCATTGTTTCCAATGGGAGCTAATACCTTTGAGGGTCCATAACTTTGGACCCCCTGAACCAAACTTCACCAAACCTGGGCGGTATCATCAGGAGAGTCTTCTAAAGACACCCTGAAAGTTTGGTGCTGCTAACTTAACAATTGCACACAAGTTTGTTTTAAAAGGTAGATTAAATTACTGCATGTCAGCAGTTTTGGTTGCCATTTTCATAGCGTTGCAGTGACTATATATGCATGTTTATATATGCATACAGCAGGCACCCCCAATTTTCCCTAGATTCTCCCATTAAATCTACCCCCTTCGGCATGGATTTAAAGGGAGAATCTGAGGTCTCCAAGTTCAAACATTGAAAGTGATGCTGTTTCAGGGTGGGGGAGAATCCACCACAAAACAGCATCACTTTCAATGTTGTTTTAACTGGGGACCCCAGATTCTGCCTTTAAGGTGGATTTAAAAGGAGAATTTGGGCTATCTAGTTTAAAACACCATTGAAAGTGGTGCTGTTTGGGGGTGGATTCCAGCATCACAGTGGCCACCCATGGGGTGGGGTAGGCGCAAAACTCGGATTTTGCACTGGGCTCCATTTTCCCTAGCTACGACTCTGCCCAGAGGGGAGGGCAGAAGCGGCTTCCGGCTGGTTGCCCAGCTGGTGGGGGGTGGGGCAGGGCAGGGCAGCGGAGGGGAATCTGCTGTCCCTGGCCTCGGAGAGCTGCTTTTATAAGCACTGGGGCCAGAAGCGGGGCTTGGAAAGGTGTGGCCATGCCCCAGGGGCGGCTGGGGGCGTAGCCCCACACTCCAACTCCCCCATAAAAAAATCTATACCTATGTTCCTATATGGTGCCAAAGAGGAACTCCTATTGAAATACCCACATCAGAGCCCCTGAAAGAGAAAGAGATCCTGCTTCAAAGTAGGGACAGTCTGCCCTCTAGGTGGACCATGGTCTAGGGCAGTGGTGGTGAACCTATGAAACTCTATATGTTCATGGACTACAATTCCCATCAGCCCCTGCCAACATGGTTAATTTGCCATGCTGGCAGGGGCTGATGGGAATTGTAGTCCATGAACATCTGGAGTGCCATATGTTCGCCACCACGGGTCTAGGGTGCCAGTCTCCCCCAGATATGGAGGGCGCCTAGATGGCCACCCCTAAACAATGGCACCATAGAACAGGGGAAAGTTATAGCCCCAGGTGTTGCAGGGCCACAGCCTGGCATCGGGCACCTGAGACCTTCCACTTGGGCACCATAGCAGCAGCTGCTACACTGCTGTGGCTGAGCAAATAGGGCCTTTCCTGTCACCAGAGTGATGTGTACCCTGGAAAATGGCAGCACTGCATGTTCTGTTGTGCTGCTATTGTACTTAGGTGACAGGCTGCTGAGCTCTGCACAGCCTGCCTTCCCCTGCCACCTAGGATGCCCTGGGAAGGCCGAAAGGGAAGGCAGGAAGGGAAGCCTCCCTTGGCTCTGCTTGCCCCTGCTCTTTGCACAGCATGTCTGCAGGCAGGTGTCTGGTTTGGGAGGGCCTCATGCCCCTTCCTTGCCTGGGGCACCAAAAACTATTGCACAGGCCCTGACCTTAAGTGCTTCAGCCCAGGGCCAGAGCGAGGGGGAACTGTGCCCGGGACACACATGCACCTCACACCCTGCTATGCTCCTGCCCACCCTGGAACATTGCACCCCCAGAACGCCCCCGGAACGCCCCCGCACTGGTGCACGCCCAGTGCATCGCACACACCCCTGGCCCCCTTGGCACCACGCCATTACTTCAGCCCCCTTTCAGCAGTGGCTGCCTGCTTCTCTTTCTATTTCTTGTTCTTCACATACATATTTCTGATCTTTCCCTTTCCCTGGAAAGCACAGTATTTCCTCCACCTTGCTGAGTGTTGTACAGAGACATTCCCCCCGCAATAATGGCCCATCGTACATGAAGAAACATGTACAATTATGAAGAAACATCGCCATTATCATAGGCTCTAGTTCCCTCAGGGCAAGCCACTTTAGGTCAAGCCCATAGGTTTGCTGTTAATTAGCAATATATGCTTCCTCTCCACATTTATCCTCATAAGTATTTTAAAAGCGCCTGTGTGAGGCATTGGTTAGACCGGATTTGGGATATCCAGGTTTGAGTCTCCACTGGGCCATGGACATTTGCAGAATGACCTTCAGTTTGGCAGTCATGCACTCTTGGCCTACCCAACCATACAGGGTTGTTGTGAGAAGAAAATGATTGGAAAGAGGATGGTACATGCTCTTTTGAGTCCCTACTGGGGAGAAACGCAGGATATAAATGCAGTAAATAAAAATAAATAAAGGGACTTAGGTGAGAAATACTGCCTGACTCAAACTGCACTTCATAGCTGAATAAGGTTTTCAACCCAGTTCTCTTCCAATCCTAACCTCCCACAATTCCTCCCTCAGCCCTGGATAAAATCGGATGACTGTACCATCTTTGCCCCAGAGTTCTCTGGAGGAAGAGTAGGACACAAACATGGAACGAACGAATGAAATAATAAAATATTTCAACCTCAGATTGGAAATGATCTTGACTGGCTAGCATGAGTCATGTAGTAGTAGGTGATTGAGCAGGTTCTCGTTTCTTCCATTTGTCTGTTCCTATGAGATCTGAAAGGATATTTCAAATTAAACAGAAGGGCCCTCAGATCTTCACGCTTTCTTACATTCTTCTGCAAAAGCTTTTATGTGAAGCTGAGGGAGGGCATTCGAACTGCAAGATCTGTACTGCATTCACAAGTAGACAACATTAGAAGTCAGAATCATTTTTTCTGAATTGGCAGACTAGTGAAAGACAAAAATGGAACAGGGCAGGGCCTCAAATTAACGATTGGCTTACTGACTGAGGCTTCATTTGTAATGTATTTGTTTGTCATTCCCGTCTATTCTGTTTCTTGTACATGCTGCTGCGCCGATAGCGCTGAGAACAAAACATTGCAGCATTGGGGCCACGAGCTCATGACACAAACTGCTGTGCTCTGTCTCCCTCTGTTGATGTGAAGGTAAAACAGGAGAAAATTTGTCATGGTATTCCCAAGGTGAAAGCGCCTTTGCAAACACAATTGTGATTGTCTACCCCTTAACAGGGAAGAGGAGATAGGTGGAAGCTAACAAGATGTTATGCCCCACCCAGGCCTCTTCCACACATGCAGAATAATGCACTTTCAATCCACTTTCAGTCCACTTTGCAGCTCGATTTTACCGTGTAGAACAGCAAAATCCACTTGCAAACAATTGTGAAAGTGGATTGAAAATGCATTATTCTGCATGTGTGGAAGGGGCCTGAGTGTCTTTGTATTGCTTTTTTTAAAAAGCCCGTGCTTCTGGTTTTTGTCACCAATGGGAAGGACAGAGGAGGGACTGGGCACAGAGGACATGAAGCAAGTAATAAAACAGATATTGACCATCAGACAGATCTTCTAGGACATCAACTTTCATCTCACCAACAAAAACCACAAATATTTTTGCCCTGGCAGCCTGTCTTCCATTATTGGAAATTCACAGCTTAAAAGGGTATTTCATGTACCACTTTCAACTGTCATGTGGGGGGCACACTGGGCTGGTTGGTTCCCGCTCCCCACAGGAGCAAGCAGGGCCTGGTAGGTCAGTGGCAGTAGCAAGCTGTCCTCCCGCTTGGCCTGGCAGCAGCCCAGCCCTCCCTTCAAGAGCAGGCAGGGCCTGCTGCTTATCCGCTCGCTGCTCGCCTGCCATCCACCCACTCACACCCACTGCCCACTGCTTGCAATCCAGCTGCCTGCTGGAATTTTATCCAATAATGGGAAAATGAATTTACAGCAGGCCTCATTATATAATGGGCATTGAAATGGAACATGCTCAGAACTGAGGATCTTCTCATATCTATCTTCTAAAACCGCTGAGTAGGATAGTGCAAAACATCTGGCTCGAGTGAAATACCCTTTTAAGCTGTGAATTTCCAATAATGGAAGATAGGCTGCCAGGGCCAAAATATTTGTGGTTTTGGTTGGTGAGATGAAAGTTGATGTCCTAGGAGATCTGTCTGATGGTCAATATCTGTTTTATTACTTTCTTCATGTCCTCTGTGCCCAGTTCTAGTAGGGCTCAAGGTGACAACCCTGGTTTCTTAAGAGGGGTGTTTAGGGTCTTGAGCCACTTACAGCTCCATCCAAAGGGCCCCAATAGCTGGGGGTGGTGCCATTGTTGTGTCACTGCATTGCCTCCTGAAAACTTCCAGGTGGTGTGGGGAGGAAGCCAACACAATGAAAACCCTGGCCACCCAAAAATCCCTCTATAGGGCTCAATGGAGTTCTGTCACCCTTTTGGATGGCAGGAATCCAAGGTTCAGGCTGTGGCACTCCAAGTTCCGAAGCCCAGGTGGAAGCTGACTAAAGCTGGCTCCACGCTTGGGAATGCCCCCCCCCCCCCAGCACTTGAGTCTGCTCAGACATCAGTGTAACTCCACTGCAGTGGACACTTCTGAGTTTTCCTGCCGCAGAGCTATAGGGCACACAGATGCTGGCATCTTTGCCCTCTCTGCCAGTGGGGGTACCCTTATGCCAGCAGAAAGGACAAGCATGCCCTGCGCTTGCATACAAATGGCGATTCATCCCCCTCTCCCAGAGATTGGGCCATTAACCTGAAAGGTGTCTTGTAGAGTTGAAGGGAGCAGTCCTTGAGGATTTACGCCATAAGTTTAACAGTAAAAGAATACTCGGGCTTCTACCTTTATCATTCCTGTTTCAGGTGTTACATAGAGTTGGAGATGCAGATGGACCTAGATACTTGGAGAATAGCTGTATGAAACTTAGACTCTATCTGCTCTAATGATGCAAAGCAAGAAGTCCCAAATGAGAGCCATACAGAAGCTGTGTACATTGGTTTAGCCTCATGGTAAAGCCTCTGTTAGTTAAAATGGTAGACTGAACAAGCTCCCTTATCCTAAAACAGCGGTGGTGAACCTATGGCACGAGTGCCAGAGGTGGCGCTCAGAGCCCTTTCTGTGGGCACACGTGCACAGAGTTCATCATGTGGGGAAGGAGCGGAAAATCACCCCCCCACACACAAACATCTAGGCTAGCCTGGGCACAATCCTTTACCTGGGAGTAAGCTCAGTTGCTGGCAATGGGGCTTGCTTCTGAGTGAACCCTCCTAGGGTCGTGATTCACCCATTCAAAGCGTTGCACGGTTGCTTCACCAAGCTTGCTCCCGAGTAAGCCAACCGTTTTTTCTAAACTAAAACCTCAGTATTCAGGTTAAATTGCCATGCTGGCACTTTGCGATAAATAAGTGGGTTTTGGGTTGCAATTTGGGCACTCGGTCTCGAAAAGGTTCACCATCACTGTCCAAAAACCTGTTGTTCCCATTGCTGCATCTTCTTATTAACAAACTGATGTTTCTCTGAATACAACTGACTTTACTGTAGGAGTCTCTCAGGAACCTGAGTGAATACCCTAACATGCATAGTCCTCCATCATCCATCTATAGCTGTTGTGAGGTACTATGAGAACCTTTGGGATAGATGATGAATAAAAATATGTTTAAAAGACACAAATAGATAACTACAACATACTGTGCATATCTGACTGGGAGTAATCTCAAACAGGACTACTTAGAAGTAAGCCTGTGTTATTCAGTGGGAATTACTCTCAAGAAAGTGTCTTTGGGATTGCAGCCTGCCACATTTATGGATGTGTCCTCACATACATACATAATTTCTGAGGGAGAAGTCATGTTTATGATACATGGGGGTAGCAATTCAAGTATGTGCCTGATAGGGATACACACTGCTTCTTAATGCTGTGATGGTTGTCACTGCCCAAAATTGCCTCTATTGTGGTTTTTTACTTTATTGCACATTTTTCTTTTGCCTGCGCCATCTTTCAGTGGGTACAATTTTTTAAAAATTGCAATCTGGTTTCTGTTCCTCTTTCACTTCTGCTGATTGGAGGATTTTAAAAAAAGACAAAGGCACACAGATCTCTCGATCTCACAGTTTCCAGCCCACACATTCTTGCTACAGTTTTGGAAACTTCCAGAGTTCACAAGGAATTCAAAGGGAAAAAATCTTCCCTTTCAATAGACTTTATCTATGACAACAATGTTCCAAAAACCAGGAGGTTAAACAAGAGTGTAACACTGTTGCCAAATATTTATTTAAAATATTTTGATGGTTTTTAACAGTTGTTAGAAAAGCAAAAAGCAGGAGGGAATTAGATAAGCAGATACAATAGAAAGTTAACAGAGGTATAGTTTCATTTTAATAAAATAAATATAAATATTTCCCATGTCCAAAGGACCTTCAAAGTAACCACACTCAATAAAAGCAGAAGCAAAATGCATTCTTGCAAATACTCAACAAGTCTGTCCCAGATCTAAGGGGATTAAGACATGCTGAAGCCCCAAATTATGTTGTTTATGAGGACCCACAGTAAAACAACAACAACAACAACAAAGTAATTTAGTATTTATTCTCTGAATTTAGAGGCATTTCATAATTTGAGGCCCAAAATCATAGCCTATGTAGCTTATAAATAAGTCCAGTTCCTCATTCTGCATTCTAACAAAGGGCAAAGTTGAACAACAGTGTCTTGACTTATTGTCGAAAACTAATCAAGGAATGATCTACATTTAGGGTTGCTAACCTCCAGGGGGTGGCTGGAGATCTGCTATTGATCTCCAGGTGACAGAGATCAATTCCCCTGGAGAAAATGACCACTTTGGAAGGTGGACTCTAAGGCATTATGCCCCAGTGAAGGCCCTCCCCGCCTCACCACCACCCTCCTCAGGCTCCACCCCCATAATCTCATAATATTTCCCAGCTCAGAGCTGGCAACCCTATCTGCTTTGTGTGGATGCATGGGTAGCTGGAAAACATCGTTGCCATCACTCCTACAGGGTCTCAAGTCTGCTTCTGCTGATACTCAGGCCATTTCATTGGCCCAGGCCAGGGACATATCTCCAGCAAATAGCACATATGGCAAGCATTAACAGCTGGCTGTGAACCTTGTTGCTGGCTCAGAAGTCTCTCCCTGAACTGTGGGGTAGGCACAGCACAGTCAGTAGCTGAACTGCCAAGGGCCTGGATGGTGGGTGGAATGAAGTGAGGTGCATGGAGGGCATGACTTTGGCAGGCAGGCAGGCAGGCAGGCAGGCATGGCACCAACCGGTTCTGCTGAAGTGATGCAAACCTGCTGAATCCCACCACTGGATGGCACCCTCTTTCAAGTGGAGCCCAGGGCATGTGCCACGTCTGCCATATCTTAAATACGCCACTACTCCAAGCTCCCCAGAACCCTGGGGTGGTGGTGGTGGAGGAGGATATTTCAAAGCAATCATATCAACTTCCCAGGCGTGTTCCTTATTCCAGAATATCGCCAGCACTTTGACAGAACCACCAAGCATGGCAACAGGAGATTTCCCCAGAGCAAATTATTTGGAGCCATCATTCATCTGCGTTAAAAAAAAATCCTCCCGGTGCATTGATGTTCCTGTCGATACCTGCCTTCTTGTCCTGTAGTTGGGTCAGTGACCTGTCTACTTCTTTAAAAGCAGTACCCCAATGCATGTTCAGGCTTCATGGATCATATTCTTTCAGTTTTCTTTATATCCCTTAGAGCTCTTGTACATTATCACTTCTACCTCCAGATGATGTTTGCAGTTTTTCATGATCCCAGAAAATAAAGTATGCTATTAAAAGGCCAAAAAAGTACATTTGATGTTCAGAAGCTTCACTGTGACAGTGTTTTAATGTGACAGATTTGGTAGTGTACTGCAGTCTTTAGATTGCACTTCCCTTTATATAGTTCTATGCCTTTGGCCCCTTCCGCACATGCAGAATAATGCACTTTCAATCCACTTTCACAATTGTTTGCCGGTGTGTTTGGCTATTCTGCACAGCTGCAAAGTGCATTGAAAGTGGATTTGAAATTATTACCATCTGCATAACCTACGATTATTATTAATCTATTAATTAATTAATTTGTTATTACTCTATTTATAATTGTTATTTACCTATATATTTATTTATAATTATTATCACACATTTAAAGCTGTATTTTCATACTGTATTTATGTACCAAAATCTTAAAATACTGTTCCTTGTATGTAACTATTACTAACATAAGTAAATTACATAGTTCTTAATACATGTGGTAGATCTTACTCTGTTATTACTAGTTATTACTATTACTAAGTCAGAATGAATGTTACTTTATATGTATTCCAAATAATAAAATAAAAATGAATTTAAAAAAAGAAAAGAAAATGCATTATTCTGCATGTGTGGAAGGGGCCTTTGCTCAGGCCTGGAGATGGTTTAAATGCTGCAAGACCAGGGTCCCCAGCATGGTTCTAGCGGCCGCTACAGTGCCTAGCAAATCCTTTTCTGGTACCCACCAAGTGTTTTTAGAAAGTGGGTAGTGTCTGCCCAGCAGAACTTTTGATTGGTCATGGGCAATCTGATTGACTGTGCAGATTAAAATAATATTGTTTTGGTGGCAACTGCCACCACAGTATTAGTTTTATTGTGTCTCTCATTCCTCTTTCCCAATATATATTCAAAAATTACTCCTTTTGTCCTGCTCACTTGGGCTTCCTGGGTGTGTGTGTGTCCATTTTGTGGACATACAGTACTGTCCTGGGTGTGTGTGTCTTGTGGTGTCCATTTTGTGGGACATATAGTACTGTCCATTTTGGACAAAGAGATAGCAATGTCTGCTTTAGATCGTAACTTACTGTTTTGTACACAGGAATAGCAATGTCTGCTTTAGATTGTAAGGCAAAAAAGAGGCCAGGGTTAGTAGCTAAAAATGCTTACACTGCAAGTACACCCTGCAAACATCTGGTGTTTGTCAAGACTGGAATAGATATGCTCTCAGCAGTGAACAGGCTCTGTGTTCTTTGTCTATTTAGACCTATTATTTATCTTGTTATTTAGAAAGAAATATTTGTGCTTATATGCTTAACAACCAGAAGTGAGTATGAGCCTCAGCTGCTTCACAGGTTATATGGAGGAAGAATGCATAAGAGCCAGAGTGTCTATGTTCTCTCTCTCTCTCAAGACTCATGCTTTGGGTGTGGCCCTTGTGTCTCTGCGGTCTTGCAATAAAGCTCTCTTGTTACTTCACGAGATTAGCTGCTGTTTGGACAGCCTTTTTATTTGTCCTACAATCTTGTAATTGCACCCCCCCCCTCTGTGTCAGGATTCCCAGTAGGTGCCCATTGTGCTCACAAAGGTTGGGAGCCACTTCTCTATGCCATGTGGAAGATGTGGGGTCTAAATTGTTCCAACAAGAGCAGCTGAGGACTGATGACTTTGTGAAGGAATAATGGTGGGTATTAATTTTAGAGAACATCATTAAACTGGGAGGAACCAAACATGCATAAACTAGATGTTTATATTATACCTTTATAAACATGTACTGTCTATTAGTATTCGGTTTCCTCAGTATATGAAAACTTTGCTCCCTCTCTCTCAGAATATTTAAAGGCTGCTGGCCCAGGGGCGGGGCAGGGAGATGATGATTCCGTCTCTGTATCAATGGCAGAGTTTCTTATATCCAAAGCACCAGGACATGACCAGGGATTCTCCTAATGCAGTGCAAAATTGTTGCTAAAGGTGAAAGTATAATCTTGGGGGGTTGTGGCTTAGCAATCTTAAATAACAATTAGAGGGCTAATCCTATTTTTTTATGCCTTAGACCAGCTGCTAACAGTGATTCTTGTTGTAGTCTCCATTCTGAGCTCTGAGGCTGCTGGAAAGTCAGAGGGAGGGACCACGGCAGTGTTGGTGGCTGCCTGCTCTTCCTCTCTACTTCATGGGGGCAGGGTGAGATACTGGGTGAGCTACCATGCCCTGAGTCACCCTGCCTGCCGTGAAGCTAGAATGAAGCAGGAGGCAGAATCCAGCTCAGTGGGTCTGGTGCCTACTTGCTCTTCCTTCCTCTTTTGCAGTAGAAAGTGGGCAGGGTAAGCAAGATGATCTGGGAAGTAATGCTGGGACTAGGGACAGCACTCAGTGCCTGCCCCAGCAAGTATCTTTTGGTATCCCTAGTATTCCCTGTCCTCCAGTACCCTATGACATTGCCTAGATCTTTCTAGCAGGCATTCATGTGACTGACATGTGAACAGTATGCTACCCTCCTCTGTCCTACTTTGTGCTCTTTTAGACTACAGCTGTTTTGTATTTAGGACATGATAAAGAAGTAGTATCCATTGGAGATCGTATAGAAATATGCTGAGTCTGGGGGCTTGTAAGACAGGGATCTGCAATCTTTTACAATCAAAGAGCCTACCCCTGTCCAAACTCAGAGGAATCTATCTATTAGGTATCTGGGACCCAGGAAGTGGAATACTACAAAAGAACAAGGTCTTGGTTTATTATTTATCAACAGTGGCAAGAATTTTTTTTGTCAGGTATTGGAGAAATAATGACATGCCTACAATCAATGAATGGATAATAAAAGTACAAGAATACAGAACAGCCAAAAAATTGATCACCTACCTGAATAAAGGTACAATGAACTGTTACGAATCAACTTTGACCCCTCTGATAAGATATATGATAGAAACAGACTTTCTGAATTATTCCTTGTTGGGTGATGGAACTCTCTGATATTATACACGAGAGAATGTAATATCATAACAAATTGTAAGCTTTCTTGTTAGAAATAAGTAAGTGTAGATTAATCTACACATGTTTGCGTTACTATTGGTTTTACTTTTGACATGTTTTTGTTTATTGTAATAACGAAATGAAATGATATAGAAGTCTCCAAAATGTGCTATTTAGATGTACTGTTTTTAATTGTTTAATTCAATAAAGATATTTTTAAAAACCTCAGAGGAAAAGATAGAGCAGGGTCTGGGACAATAAGAAGCAACAATTTTCATAAGGATAAGAACAAATGTTATACTTAATTTTTTTTGGACTTGAAATTTTTAAATAAAATATTTGATGATGAAAGCTTAAGAAACTGATAGATGTAATCAGGCTTCACATATCACTTTATTTTGTAAGAATGTTTTCTTTTAATTTCTTTTAAAATAAAGTAAAAAAGTCATAGCATAAGAGGTACAAAAAGCCAGCATAATGCTAGACAACTTAACTATACATCTTAACATCACTGATAACTTATATATTGATTAAGAATCCTAATGTTTCTACATCTCAAACCTTGGTTGTTATTAGTCTGGAACTGGCTCACATGAAGTCTCACAACGAGTAATAAATATACACAAGAGCATCATGGTGCAAATGTTTTAGTGCGCTTACACAAATCTGCATCTGGTTCACACTTGGAATTACAACAGTTTGCCTTTATCATTTCTCTTTCTGCAAGGCATCTCTAGCAAGCTCATTATTTTCATAAAAATCTTTGCCCAACATTCCCTTCTTATGCTGGTTATTCTATCATCCTACCCACCCCTCCAATGCACCTTAAAGATTTCATTTTTTAAAAGATCCTGGTATGAAACTGGAGGAGCAAGCTCAAATAGCTAGAAGTAAAAGGGAACATGTGGCACACAAATAATAGATCACAGATATTGGGACTGGTCACTCCTAAGGTGTTTGTTCCTTGAACAGAATGGCAGGGGAGAATTTATGCAACTGCAGATTCTTAAATCAGAATGCTGCATTAACATGAGAAATTGGGGAGAATGAGCTGATACATACCCAAAATTCTTGAGATATATCTGGGGAAAGAGATTAAATATTCATAAATACTTCATAAAAGTGTTTGCAAACATATGCCAAGCTATCTTTTTTTTTACAGTCAGACACAAATTGCTATTGAAATTTTAATAACGGTAAATGCAAGCTCAGAAGGAACTGAAACAAACTGAATGGATCGTTCATCCCCATGCACATCTGTCTCTATATATTTGCATTATATAGCAGAAGTAAAAGCAGAAGCATCCATTTGGCTCCTGTAGTTGTTCCTTTATTATGCAATAACTTGTAGTTTATAATATTGCATGGGATGTCATTAAAAACTTACTTCCACATTTCTCATGGTATGTGAAAAGTGCTGCCAAGTCACAGCTTACTTATGGGGGACCCTGTAGAGTTTTCAAGGCAAGAGACTGATACAGGTGGTTTGTCCCTGCCTTTCCCTGCATTATGACTTTCTTGATGGTTTCCCATCCAAATGCTTACCAGGGCCAACCCCGGTTAGATCAGACGAGCCTGGTCCATCCAGGTCAGGGCTGATTTCTTAATATGAAACTGTGATGGAATAGTACTGTAAAACTAGCAAAGTCACATATGACTGTGAAAAGCATCTTTGCCTTTTGATCTCCGGGAGGGAGGACAGGAAACTATGCAGAGGTGCCAGGATGAAACTTCAAAGGCCTAAGTTACCTTGTGGCCTGAACAGAGTTTTTCTGAGAAGGGAAAAACAAAGGTTTTTGAATTCCATTTTGAGACGTGGTCAGAGAAGCATCTCTGGGCCATGGGTTCCCAGAATTGGGACAAAGAACCAAAAGGAATGTAACCTGTTGGGCAATCTCTTACTGCATTTATGTTTTATTTCTTTGTTTTGAACTTTTACAATAAATCCTTGAACAATCAGCTGGTCTGGAGTCATTAGGAGGGAAAAGAACCCAAGACCGAGGTGAGATAAGAGTGGCTCTCCCAAGCTTAATCTCAGCCTCAGTCATCATATGGTGGCAGGAAAACTCTGTTCAGGCCACGAGGTAACTTAGGCCTTTGAAGTTTCATCCTGGCACCTCTGCATAGTTTCCTGTCCTCCCTCCAGGAGATCAAAAGGCAAAGATGCTTTTCACAGTCATATGTGACTTTGCTAGTTTTTACAGTACTATTCCATCACAGAAACTTTCATCGTTGTTTTTGAGAATATGAAGAATAGCAATGTTCAGAAATGGAAGCGTTTATGACGCTAAATTTAAGCATTCAAGTTTATGCTTGACTGGCAGAAGTATGCGTAAACAAAAGGAGAGGGGAATAATACAAAATTAGGCAGATGGCCCAGAAACTTAGGAAATAGTATTAGAATACTTAAAGAACTCATATAAAAACAAGAGGTTGGATCTAGTCTAAGTTTTTCATTAACATAAATTGCTATCAATTCTCCTTTCCTGCTGCACATCCCTCCCCCCCCCCACACCCCACCGTCACTCTGCAGGATCCCGTTTACCTCAGAAGCAGCATTTCATGAAGATTAGCAGGCTGCAAGAGGAGAAGAGTGGCAGGAAAGTTTTTTCCGCCATTAGAACATTTAATCTGGATCCAACTTAATGTCCACCAAAAGAGTAACATCTAAATTCAGACAATGGAGTTGGCCGGGGATGATGCTGTTGCCACACCACTTCCAGAGTACTTTCCAGAGACACAGGAAGGGGGGAAACAGCAAAAACTCTCCCTGCCCCTGGAACGTCCTCCGTGGGGCCCAATGGACCCAAAAGGGTGGCATAAGTTCAGGGCTGGGGCTGTGGTGCAACTGACTTCAAACGCCAGGGGGAGCTGACCAATGTTAACTCTGCCCCCAGGAATGCCCCAGCCTGTCCCCCTCCACACTGGCATCCATTTTGGATGCCAGTACAGCCCTATCATGGCTGGGGTTTCCGACTATTGAAGCAGTGGGGCTGAGGGGCAGCTGACCACCCATATATCAGACCCTCCATCAGCTCATTTGCCCCTTGCATGGTGGAGTGGGCATCTGTGTTGGTGAAAGGCTGTGCCGCCCCCACAGATAGGTCTGCCCCCCTCCCTGGATTGGGCTATAAACGTTCTAGAAGAAGTGGACCACTTCCAAGAAAAGATATAACTGAACGATTCAGCCATACTACAATGATTTATACATTGAAAAGATTATTATCTTGCTTTTTTTGGCTACCGGACACTCAAAAGGGGTTATGATAATTTAAAAAAATTAATACAAGCACACCACACCCAATTTTCGGGTATCCCCCCTCTGAAATCTCTTCCTTCCTGTTGACCTCCCAAAGCCTTTTAAGAGTGTTCATCCCTCTAGCATTCACTTCTTGGTAATTAAGAGGGGAAAGTTCACCTTATTCAGAATGGATCTGCTCTCATCCTTAAGCAAGATCAAAGCAGTTTCAATATTAATTTGGAGTGTCCTTTGTATGCTAATCTCAGGAGGCACCATATGTCACTGGGTTTGCCGGTTATACATCTGCTCACTGACAGGGATCCCAAAAGATCTCTAGCAGTTTCCAAATGTTTTTTTTTACTAATTTGTCTTCTACCAGGTGATAAGTGATTAACAACTATCATAGAACTTTTGTTGTATAAACAAGAAAGGAAAGGAAAAATTAATACAGAATCAGCAGAATAAGCAGCACAATTATAAAGAGAACCTGCTCCTCCCCCAAATCCCCAAACTGAAAAGTATGTACACACAGATGGGAAAGAGCCACATAAGAGCCTGTGTAGCCCCTATGTTCAGAATGGGTTGACCCAGAAAGGGGTGGAGACTCAAAGCAGCAGAAGGCTGCAAAAACTGGTGAAGTTGGAGGAAGTAAGGTTACCAGGCTGGGACCTTGATTTAATTCTTTATAAGCTCTCAACACCTTGTTTAAGGTAACTGCAAAGTTGTTGGGAACTAGTGGGGAGGGAGTTGTTTATTTTTGCTATATTGTAAATGTTAGAATTTATTGTTTCAGGTCTTGCTATGTATGTAGTTGATGGGAGTTCGTTTGGGGACATTCGTCATCTTGGATCACATTCACCAAGCCTCTGAAGTCTTCATAAGCCAACCACCAGCAGGAAGAATTGGACTTGGCATTATCAGTAGATTGTAAATATAAGGACTTGAAATGCAACCTAAAAGGACTGTAAATTGTTAATGTTAAATGCTAATGTTAAAAGTGTTATTTGTTAAGGAAGTAAACCATTTTGTTTTAAATTTAGTTCTTTGCAACTCCTTCCAAGTTCTGCCCCACAGAACCCACAGATAGAGGTTACACCTGCAGTGCGGAACTGCCATTCTGAATGCACTGCAAGGGGAGGTGCCCTGGAAATGAGGAAAGATCAGTGCTAGCGCCTGGAAGATACACTTTTTAAAAGTAGGATGCTTTGCCATGTACTATACAACAGGCTACAGAGCTATCCCCGTGAAACTATCCCCATGGAACCACTAAAACCTTAAGCATCTGAATTCTTCTGTAGAGTTGTGCTTTTTTATTCCATTTTATATGTCAGAGTTAAGGCACAGTAACTGTATATGTGAACAGTGTTAAGGCTGAGTCAGTCCTTTTATCACTGGCTCAGAGGCACATTTTTCCTTTGTATGCATTTGAGCTCTTTCACAAGACCTTCATGGGGCTGTTTTTAAGTACAGCTATTTTTTCTTTTTGCAGGGACTGGATGTAGAAATGTAGCTGCATTCATTCCTGCATCATGGCCACAGTTCAGCAGCATGCCACTGTCAGCACCCGCTTCTATGGTTTTCCTCATGCAGCTGTTTGAGGGCACACCCTAGATCCATATGGTTGGCTGAAGGAAGGCTGATGCCTGTAATCAGTTTTTGAGGAATGAATAATTACTTACAAAGTCCCACAATACTTCAGAACTAACCCAAATGTCACAACAGCATGCAAGTGTTTGAGTTCTCCAGAGCTCTTCATAAAGCTCCATATTTTATTGAGGCTGAGGGCATAAATAGGTGACGATTCAGGCCATGATCTTAAGGTCAATTCTTGCCACTGAAATGCTGATCGTGATTTGTCAATAAGAAATTGTCCCGTCATCAGCTTGCACCCTTGATTTTCTGGGAAGAACAAGCAAAATATAGAGGCATCATATTGAAAAGACAACCTCCCTGAACAGTGGATCAAACATCTAACATCCGACAGAAGTCTACTGTTCACATATTGAGATTGTAGTCTCTTCTGTAGTCACATTTCTCTCAAAATTACTTCAACGGTCTTACCTATAATTGCCTAATGTTGCAATGACGAACCCCTAGTCAATTGCTGTGTATGGCTCCGTTTGCCTTGTGTGGCACTGAGTCCTGTGCAATGATGGGCTTAACACTAGTCCCCTGCCCACCTGCCCTCCCCACCCCAACCTACCTAATCGCTGTGCAGGACTCAGTAAGCCTTGTGTGGAACTGAGTCTTGAATAGCGATTGGCTCACTGCCAGTCCCACGCCCCAACCACCCAGTTAGGGCCCTCTGGGGCAATGCCAGCACTGCCTTGATAGCCCTGCCACCACCCTCCTCAGGCCCCCCTCACCCTCCCCAAGAATGCCCCAGACCTGGCGGGGCATGGCTGACATGCCGTCCTCCCGCCCTCCTGGCAACAGCCTCCCCCCAACTCAACAAACCTTGCTCGGGAGGGATCTCCACAGGCACAGAGGCCAACCACACCCACCAGCATCTGTGAGGCAATGCCACAGGCCTGGGCAACCCTTGCCCCCCTTTGCCAACTGCTGGAAAGGTTTGTACATTTCTATGGGGGCCATGCTGTTGGATGGGGGTCAGTGGGTGGCCAAGCCAGCCAGCCAGCAGGGGGTGGGGTGGGATGGGCAAGCCCATTGCAGGGGGAAAGCCTTGCTTGCTCCCACTCCCCCTTTGTTAGAGCCCATTTTATTGCCACATAAAATGGGCTTTACTGCTAGTCTATTCATAAGCTTAATCTGGCTGCCTTAAACATAACTTGACCCAAAGGCTCAGATTCATTCCCTGCATTGGACACCTCTGAAGAGCTGCCTGAAAGACCAATTGCCTTAGTCAGGATAAGTCACTTTAATAACATAGCTACTTACTTCTCCACCAGGAAAAGCCTTGCCTTCTACATGTCTTTGTTTCTGGCCACTGCTAAAGGCATAAGAAGAAAATAAGTACAGGGGAGGGAGGCAAGCAGCCACCAGGGCAGGCTTGCCTTCTCTTGTTTATAGATTCATTCCACCTGACCTGCACAGAAATAATCTCTTAGTCAAGAACCAGAATACCAACTCAGTGTCAGTCTGCTTCCAGCCAGACCTTTCACTTTTCTTTTTGGCTGACTCCAAGAAAACTGCTGATATTGATAAACATGCCCTATCACGAACAAAGGGCAGAATGAATTCCTTATGCACATTAAAAGATACTGCAGATATGCAGTACTGTGGAAGTTCAGTCAAGAACAACTGGAGTGTAAAATAGCAATGTTAAGAAAACATAATTATGCTTTTAGATGCGTGATGTATGTTCTAGGCAACAATAGATAGATAGATAGATAGATAGATAGATAGATAGATAGATAGATAGATAGATAGATAGATAGATAGATAGATAGATAGATAGATAGATAGGTAGATAGGTAGATAGGTAGATAGGTAGATGATGGGTAGGTAGGTAGGTAGGTAGGTAGATGGATGATGGGTAGGTAGGTAGGTAGGTAGGTAGGTAGGTAGGTAGGTAGGTAGGTAGGTAGGTAGGTAGGTGGGAAGGTAGGTAGGTAGGTAGGTAGGTAGGTGGAGTGGAGGTAGGTGGAGTAGGTAGGTAGAGTGGGTGAGTAGGTAGGTGAGTGGGTGGAGTAGGTAGGTAGGTAGATAGATAGATAGATAGATAGATAGATAGATAGATAGATAGATAGATAGATAGATAGATAGATAGATAGATAGATAGAATTTTTGGTCTACCTGTTTTTTCTAGGCTGCTGTCATGAATTTGACTCTCTGTTTACTCATCAGCTGGAGGGAGAGGAAGACTAATGAAAAGCCCCAGGAAGGGATGGGCAGACACTAAATCAGCTGTCACATTATTGCTGTTTATAAACACCCATCATCCACAAGACTTGGTAAAGATTCTCTAGTTTGTATTCATTGGTGCAGCAAATGAAGAGGCAGCAGGAGCAGACTGGGGAATAAAAATGGTGCTGGAGCCAGCCAAGCATTGTAAGAGCCTCTAAACTGCGCAGTGCCAGCACCAGTCATCAGCAGTGGTGGGATTCAGCTGGTTCGCACCACTTCGGCAGAACCGGTTGTTAAAATGGTGCTTGTAAACAATCAGTTGCTAAATTATTTGAATTCCCACCACCGGAACCGGTTGTTAAATTATTTGAATCCCACCACTGGTCATCAGCCTACCCATAACTCCCTTCTTCACAGGGGCAGAAGTGTGGGCCGAAGCAATGGGTGAGCTGAAATCAGTCATGACTACCACTGAATCGTCTGAGCCAACTGGTCCTTGAGACACTGGCTGAGTGGGCGTGGTTTGGCTACTATTGGTTTTCTAAGGTAGTGGTCTATCAGGAAGTTTCCCTATAAATTTAACAGCCATTCTGAGAGGGGTATGCACATCGGTAAGGAGGCTGCCACTTGGTGGTGGTGGGCAGTTCTGTGCACTTTCCACAGTCTTTTTTCACCTGATGTTCTTTTCCGCACTACTCTGCAGTGACTCTGCATTTGTTCTCAGAAGTGGTCATTACAAACACCACAGTAGCATACCATCACTTTTCATTATTTCTTTACACTTGTGCTGTAGCCCAAAACCAACATACAAATAATCTCTGTCCATATGAAGTCTCACTCTTTCACTGGCATGTTTTCTTTAACTGGCATGCAAAGAATTCACTGTATAGTGGGGTTTGAAATGGTCAATTGGGCAGTGAGTTCCTGCCTCACTCCAACCAAATTAGTTTCTCCTCCTAATTCCTTATGGGGCAATTTGGACAAAAATTGCCTACACACCAGAGGGGCGGGGGGAAACTGTCCAAAATGACAGTCGCAGTTCAACACTGAGCATATTTAGATCTCATTAGCTTCAACTGCAGACATTTCTGTGAAGTTTTACTTAGTACTGAGATAGAAATTACTGTCCATGTACAGACTTTGGGGGATACACTATTTCTGTTCGGCCTTCCCAAACTTCAGATTTCCACCTGGTAAGCTCACATCGAAACCAAGGTATTTTCTTTCGGTTTTACTTTGGACCAGCTTCATATGCTCTCCCCCAATGAGATCCTTCACCAGATTAAGGAGCAATTATTTGATCAGGAATATCAATCATTAATTGGTAAAGCAAGGAGTTTGTGTTCAGCCCTTCATTTTGACATTATACCCGGGAAATGTCGGATAGCCGATTATTTAAATATATTTTCTGATCCTACTTTCTGATGGGTGATCACCAGGGCAAGAACCAACACATTCCCTCTCACATTACCTCTAGAGAGGTCTCTGCACATCTGAAACGTGGTTGCACTTACTGCCAAACTCTCGAAAAGTCGCTTGAGCACACCTTGTTTGTTTGCCCAAAATTTATGGGATTTAGACCCAATTTTTTTCTTCTGGCTCCCACTTTGGCAGGCCCCTGTTCTCTTAATTCTAAACTGGACTACTTCTTGAATAACCAGGATCCTGTGATATTGGAAATGGTGGCCAAGTTTCCGATTAACACTCTGGATTAATCCCTTGGGGTTTTTCTTCCTTTATTTTCCTGTCTGTATTACCTCAATGTATATATATATATTTTCAGTTTGTTTCTTCTCTGTTGATTTTCTATTTTGGTGCCTAATAAAGGTTTCTGATCTGATCTACTTTAGTCCTGGTCTGCGGACCTTTGTCACTCCTTTAGGAATCAAAATCCTGAACTCTTGACATTTTCTCTCTCTTCCGTCATCTGTGGCTAATGGAGGA
Organism: Sphaerodactylus townsendi; assembly: GCF_021028975.2. Classification (NCBI taxonomy): domain Eukaryota; kingdom Metazoa; phylum Chordata; class Lepidosauria; order Squamata; family Sphaerodactylidae; genus Sphaerodactylus; species Sphaerodactylus townsendi. Next base: position 25,822,760 of record NC_059432.1, read on the forward strand.
AGGTAGAATATAAAGATCTGTGTGCAGATTGTATCCACGCATTTAGTTTGAAAATTCAAGGCTTCTCTGCCTCCCGCACTCCGCCATACTTTAGTCATGGTTTAATTATAGATATTTAATTGCATTTCTTTTTGGGATGTGGATATGTAGACGACGAAGAGTTGGCTTTTATACCCCACTTTTCTCTGCCTCAAGGCATCTCAAAGCGGCTTGCAATCACCTTCCCTTCCCCTCTCCACAACAGGCACCTTGTGAGGTAGGTGAGGCTGAGAGAGTTCTGAGAGAACTGTGACTGGTCCAAAATCACCCAGCATGTGGAGATTAGAGAGAACCACTCTGTCACTCTTAACCTCTACATCACACCGTGGCAAATTGTGCTGAGGAGTAATTCATAATTCAAAATTTTGTTGAGTCCAATGTGAGGCTGGAACAGCAATTGTAGTCTTTCTCTGGCAGTCTTCCTCAGAGACACATCATGGGCCATGCAGAACCTGAACAGGCAAGCCAGAATGGACTGTGGCTGGTTACTTGGCTTTAATCCTGTTCTCTGGTTTTCAGAGACCAAAGTTCAGGTTTTTATCTTATCATCAGGATGCTCTGTAAAGTCATTTCTATCCTATGAAAACAGGAGTGCCATAGATTTTTTTTAAGTCTGTAACATTCACAGACTAACTCAAAAGGAAAAGATTCTGGGGCTACAATACATTCAGCAGTCACAGCAAAAGCCAGGGATGAAGATACAATTGACAGCTGAAGCTGATTCATTTCTGTTTTTCATAGAGGGGCATAGAGGAGCAAAGGCACTAAAAAACAGTTGGCAACCCCATTCCTCGAAGGGAAGAGATTGTTGTGAGGCCAAGTAGCAATTATAGGAGAGAGAGAACCTTCTGGAAAAAAATCAGTTGGTGATGGGGTAAGTGGAACTGTGTGCAGGAGTTGCCAGCTGACAAGGAAAAAAGTATGACCTGCTCTTCTGCCTTTAATATCACCTTGATAGACAGAACTCGGCAAGTGACTTGTTTCTCGGCATGGAGAGGACTATCAGGAAGAACTGGCCACTGTGGCCACTGGACAAAAGTCCCTGTGGGAAGATGACATGATGGGGGGGCACCTCTTTTGAGCTCCCTGCCCAAACCCGGCTGTGGGAGGACAATACTACCCTGGCTGGTCATAAACTACTGCTGGACAGAGGTTGGCTGCCAGGATGACACTTGCCCAAACAAGCAGAAGAGCTGTCTGTACAATTTACACAACTGTGTGACTCAATAGCAGCAGCCACCTGGCCTGCTCAACCAGGTAGCCCATGCCAGAGCCAAGGAAGTGGCACACACTGTTGGAATAAGCGACTTCTGCATGCCTGGACACTGGGGGGTGCTGTATATCACTCTAACTGTGATGTTGCCTCTCTTGTTTGCCCTCCTTGTCTGGGCCAGGAGACCGCCCACTAACTTCCTTTCTTCCCCATGCTAGCCTTCACTTCTGCTCTAGCCTTTGACCCGGGCGCATGGTCAATGGCAGCCTGCTCAGTGGGGCCTTTCCCACTGCAGCATCCTCTCACATCCACACACGTGATGGCGCGTTAGTTGTGCCCACTTGTCATAGGGAAAGTAATCTCTTTAGATAGGGTTCTTTCTATCTACCTTTTCTTGGAACAAAGTTGTGAACTGAAGATGATTGAATAAATGTAAGTTTTACCTTTTACATTTATGTCTCTGGAGAACTTTCTATAAACTGCAGTCACACACACTACTGGGCATATCCATGACTCTAAACGAAATCTAACACACACAGGCCTCCCTCCATCACAGGCATGGTAGGTGAGGAGCCTGTTCAAGGGCAATTTTGGTTTCCCAGTCTGCCCCTTATAACTCCACATCAATCAGAATGGCATTTAATATTTGCTGATTTTGAACTAGATTCGACACAGAAACCCATGGATATAATAAAAACTTAAAAATACCCAGCCAAGGGTGTGTACTTTTCAGTTCAAATACTTGTGCAGAACATAACCACATCTGCTGCCTACTGAACTGAGTGCCTACCAGCTGCAGATATTTTCTACACATAGAGGAATTTCGAAGCGACGTTGTACTTTCCACACCAGAAGGGGCTCTCTCTTGGAGCTGTGGTTGCAACGGAATTAGGTGGCCTGGTCTTTCGGAGCAGCACAGCTGAACATTCATTCTGTCCTTGGCCCGCGCCTCATGAGGTGGTAATGTTACCGCCACAGGAAAATAAAGAAATATTTTCCTGAAGTCAGGTTGCCTGGCTACACTGGCTCCATGCCCGGATGCGTAGACTTGTGTGGTTCAGAAGCCTTCATAAGGTTCACAAAGAATGTATATGTATGATTGTGCCAGTGCTATATGGTTTCCCTTGGGTTTGTGTCATATTAGGATGTAATAAATGCCCCTTTTAAGTTGAATTTAGGATGTGCCTGTAGCTTAAGATGTTTGTTAGGTTCTTCAGTTAGCTTAAGGTTTTGTTATTGTTAGATCTAAGAAAACCATGCCAATAGAAGTATTTAGTGAAGTCACTTACACTTACCTACTTATAGAGTACTTAAAGGGACATGTATTATCCTTTAAGGTTTCCCTAATGTTTAAGTTAGAAATGTTATTTTTGAAATTTGTGTCTGATAGTAAAAGCAATAGCCAGTTAAGGTCTGATATTAAGGGATAAGGAAGCTGGCTCTGAAATTCAGCTTAGACCAACGCCCCGCTGACTCTTTGATAAGGTCAATGACCCTCTTTGGAATTACAAATCAAATCTGTAGCCAGCACCCAAAGGTCTCCCAGCCATTGGGAGACGTGCAGGAGCTACCATTGGACAGTTTGAACTTTTCTTTGTTACAGCAGAGGGAAGCGGGAGCCTTAGGGCATCACTAACAGGCGCAGCCACCTGATAGGAGATAGCTGGGTGTGGTGGTAAGCCCATCTGGATTTCGTGGACAATAGACGCTATCTGCTATCCGTTCAGGATCATTGCAAAATCCCGTGGAAAGACGCCTGACAGCGAGATTTGGGTTTCCCATTCAGAAAAGTGTAACGGTATCTGGTTTGTAAACTGTTTGTTTTCGCATGATTGTGGTGTTTTAGGGCGAAGGACTTGCCCCCTCCCCTCCCCTTTGCCCCCTTTGAAGTTTGGGAATAAAAGTTCTTGCACTGCGTTGCAAGGGCGCGATTCTCTCCTGACCGAGCTGTGACCACCATCTGCAATAAAATTCTTTTGCTTGAAGAACGCCTGCTTTCTGCGCCTCATTAAGTTGCTGAGCTGAAATCACTTATTGTTACCTGGCAAATTGCGGTAACAGTAACGCTGCCAATTTTTGAATTAGCTCCTGAGTCTGTTCCTAGAACAGCAGCTTAATCTGCAGCAATTAGCAGCGGTAATGCAGAGTTTTAAATCACAGAGAGATGCATCAACTGATTTCAGCATATCAGACCTCTTGTTTAAAATCCTGGAGAGGTGTCCATGTTACAGCCCCATTCAAAGAGGTAAGCGGAATCTGACGGTGGGAGCAATACAGGGCTGCGATGGCAGATTTGCCTTCCCGGGGCCATTTGCCCCAGCAGAGGGATGAATCTGTCGGCAGCTGGCTGCTGCAGTCTTCCGTGGCGATGGGAGGCACTGCTAGATGGTGCAACGGGGTCACTGTGTCCCCATCACTGGCCTAGTGGGGGTGGCTTGGGGGCATGGCTGAGCCAATGTTAGCAGGTGTCCTCCTGGCCACTGCCCCCATTGTGCCAGTGGCCAGAGCTGAGGGCTTACACCACCAAAAAGGTGGCATAAGTCCATTAAGCCCAATGGGGACTTCCCGATGGCAGGGAGGTTTGTTGGCATTGTCAGCCTGCCCACCTCACTGGGAAGCCTTCTTGGGGGCAGTGAGCTGGAGACCTATAGCCCATTGGATGGAGTACCCATCTTATAAAGGAAAAATCCCAGCTTTGTGGCATGCTAAGGACTAAAAGGTTTATAATGGCATTAAAATGACATATTCTGTGTATTATGGTATTATAATCCATTATTATGAAATACGATAGCAGTTTGAAGCAGATTCTATGCCAAATAAATCTCTTATTCTTCAAACCAATACTTCTGTTCAGAGCACAAGAACAGACTGTTGGAAGTGAAGGACTCGTGCTATCTCTTAACCTCAGACTCCAGAGAGGGACTTGACTAGAGGTTCACGGAGATAGTGGCATCCTTTCTCTACTGCTCTGACAGTATTCCCTTGATGGGTAGATTGCTACCCTCAGGAAAACTTCTTTCCTTCCTGCTTCTTCTCACACCTCCACTAGCACACACAATTCTCCATTTGCAGGAGACAAGTCCTGTATCTCCCTCCATCCCTGTTAGACTAGATGGGGACACTGCAGTTACTCTAACCTATGTAGAAATGGATAGACTACAGCCCAATTTGGGGATGGGGCAAAGTGATTTGTGGAGGTGGCAGTGGATTTGTCCTCTCTGGGGCACTTGTCCAAGTGGACAGGTAAATTTGCCAGCAAGTGGCCGCCGTACCCCTCCTCAATGGCCAGATGCAGCAAAGAGTGTTGCATCAGCACCTCTATGGCTGTAGTGGGAGGAATTCCAAAGGTGTTGCTGGGTGGAGCTGACTTTAGTTGGCTTCCACCCCAGCTTTGCCTTCTGAGACACTGTCACTTAGATCGTGGACTTTTGGGTGGTGCAAACCCATTGAGCCCAATGGAAGGTTTTTTGGCAGTGTGGAGGGGTTTTTTTTTGTCTCTTTGTGCCACCAAAAAGCCTTCTGGAGATGGTGGGATGGTGCCACAGCACTCTGGCTTGGGCTGCCCAGGGAATAGATTAGTTTGAATAGATAAAAGGGCTCTGAGTAATTTTGCTCTGGGATCATACAGAAATTGGATGAGGCTCTGCTGCACACAATAAAGCCTAGCACACTCTACTAAATTACCAGTTCAGAGTCTACCAGGCTGAGGAGTCCAGGTTCTGAACATAAACATCAACACAGGTAAGATCTCTTTGTTGTTTGGCCAGTTGGCAATGCGATGTAAACAAGGCAGCTTACAAAAATATTAAAAACAGCTTCATAATGTAATGAAAGAAGTTCCATAAATTTGCAGTTACCTCTAATAAAACTAAGATGACACAGGAGCTCTCAGCCTGTGACCCATTTATTTTTTAACTCCCCTCCATTACATAGAGCTGAAAGCAGAACTAAGTGGTGGAGTGTTGGGTGGTAGACAAGGCAGGGGCTGGACAGTTTGGGGTGAGGGATTGCAGCTCTGACTGTTCATTTTCAGTCAGGCATAAAAATAGTTCAGCAGGTTAGGGTTAACTCCAGGTTGGGAGATTCCTGCAGATTTGAAGGTGAGACCAGGGGACCGGAGAGGCCTCAGCTGAGTATAATGTCACAGAATCCAGCTATTTTATCCAGGGGGGCAGATCAGATCAGTTGCAATTCAGGGAGATGGCTAGGCCCCAGGGAGATTGGCCACTCTACACCAGGGTGAAAGGTTTTACCCTCTGTCTTTGCTTACTATGCTGGTTTGCTGTATGGAGGAGGTTTTTAGCAACCAAAGAGTGATCTTTCACTTTCAATCTGAAGCTGAACAGTGCATTTTATCATCTCATTCTCCTGCATGTCTTAACTAGACCAAAGTTTGTACTGCTGTGAATAGAGAAGGTGGATGAAAAAGACGAGCAGAAAGGGAAAGGGAGGTTCCTGTTTTGGCACAGTTTAGAGTGTGTAAACATTCTCTGGATTGCAGTTGGGCAAGACAGCACTCATTAAGTACTCATTAGTATAGCCTGTAGTCCAGTTTAGTGATTACTTAATTTAACCATAATAAGGGTGACGCATGGTAATAAATATTTGGAAGGCTACCAACAGTGCATAGTAGCTAGAATCTGAATGCGCTCAGGAAATGGAATGCTTTTTGGTATAGCACTGCTCACTATAACAATAGGCATGCAGAAGCGTACGGAGGGAAAATGGCACCCGGAGAAAACTAGGTCACCCCCCCCTCCTACACTCAGGGACATGGCTCAGTGGGCATGGCCCAGCCCCAAAGCCCTGCCCCCACCGGGCTCCCTGCAGCCCAGCTGCTGGGGAGAGCAGTTTCTGACCCCCAGTGATGTGCTTTTAAAAGCATGAAGGCCAGGGGCGGGGCTGGGGGTGGGGCCCTATCCCCAAGCCCCACCCCCAAGCCCCACCCCCTGCCCTCAGTGCTTTAAAAAGCATGTCGCTGGAGACCTAAAAACTGCTCTCCCCAGGATCTGGGGAGAGCAGCAGCTGGGCTAAAACGAACCAGGGGCAGGGGGAGCGGCTTGGGGGCTGTGGTTGAGGGTGGGGAATGGGGGTGGGGAGGGGGCAGTGGTGGGGGCAGAGCAGAGCTCCCCCACGCATCCCTGAAGGCCTGCTCCTGCAGAAGTCGGCCTGCAGGGAGGCTGGGAGGGGGGGTGGGGCTGCAGGCACACATCTTTTGTCACATGGGAGGGCCCCCCGGTGCCCCCCATGTGACTGAAAGGCATGCGCCTGGGGACATGGGTCCCTAGGTTGGGTCACCTCACTAGGCATGTAAAATCTTTTGAAATAATATCTTCCACTTGTTTCAGCAAACTTTTCTGTGCAATGCCTTGTGGTGGTGGAAAGGGTCGCCACCAGGTCACAGCTAACTTATGGTGACCCCGTGGGTTTTTCAAGGTAAGAGGCATTCAAAGTTGGTTTGTCATTGCCTGCCGCTGTGTAGCAACCCTGGAATTCTTTGGTGGTCTCCCATCCAATTATTAACCAGGGCCAACCCTGCTTACCTTCCAAGAACCAGAAATATCAAGCTTGCCTACATCATCCAGGTAATGGTTATGCCTAGATGGTACTTCTCCCAGCAACTGGGGCATTAAACAAGAAGAGCAAAAAATGTAACACTTGAAAAATTATCAAGTCACAGGGAGATGCTCTCAGCTACCATTTGACTCCATACTACTATTGAGGCTATAATTTTTGTTTTTAATGAAGAATCTAGGCGATGTCATAGCCAGCTTATATTTCAGTGCTTTCTGTGGCGTTTTTCACACGGACCACATATCCGTGGATAAGGAGGTGAAACATCCTGGTTCGGCCATGACTTCTGCATGGCTTCCGGGTCTAACTTGGGCCCACCTCGCGAGATTTCCCTTATCCTGCAGCTTTCGAAAAACGATAAACTGATGGCTCTTTTGAAAAAAACTGCGCCAATCCCGCTCCCATTCAAATACTGTGGGAGACGGACAGGTTTATTTTCCCTGCCTCACTGCCTGCAGCTAATCAGAACGTCGGGAAAACAGGACAGTTCCTGTGTGGGTGGCAATGTCAGCGAGGAAAATGAAAGTAAACCGGGGGGCCGTGCGTAATCACCTGGAGTTCTTTCTCCCGGCCTGAATGATGGGCCACCGTGCAGAGGGAGAACCTGAGATAGAAACATTCCGGTATGTATGATCCCAGTTTTCCCCTCGGATGTTTTGTCCATCCGGAAAACGTCTGTGTTATCTCTTTTCAGACTTGATTTGCGGCAGATTTACAATGTCATCTGTCCATACACCTGGACTGAAAAGGCTCTATCATTCCAGGGTTATGGACACCCTCCTTGCCTCTGTTGTTTTGAACATTCTAATTTGCTGTGCTGAACTACTTCCTCTTAATTCATACTCTGTCCTTTTCCAGGTTGAAGGGAATATTAATCACTCTTTTTTTCCTTTGTCCCATAATTATTGTCTTTTTCTATTATAAGTTACAAAATTATGATTGTAAAAAATGAAAAAGACACTTTGTTGTCTAAAAAAAGGCACTTGGAATGTTATTTCCTCCTTCCAGTGAATAGATTAAGTATTCACTGAGAAATGGGGCACTGGTGCCTTGAGTCAACAAGAAGTGACTAACTAAGAAACTAGGAATGAAGCATCACAAGCAAAATGACATTTAAAGATACAGTTGTAGGGGAAAATAGGATCTTTATTGAATGAGTACAGGGAGCATAATAGTAGTACCTTTTCCTTGGGCATAGGCATTGCCAGATGATTATGGGAGACATTGTGCTATATTGCATTCTGTGCATAACCCTATTTAATTTTGGCTTTTGTTGCACAAGCAGGTTGGAATGTGAAACCACCTTTAATAACCAAGTTAAAATGTTCCAAGTTCACTGAAGGGGAGGGAAGCCCTTCATCTGGTCATGGCCCACCCTCCCTGGGAGAAGGGGAGGGAGGGGCCATCATATGGTTGAGGCCCACCTACTCTGGGGGAGGGGGAGGAAGGGGAAAGGGGGCCCAGCATCTGGTCATGGCTCACCCAGCTTGGGGGAGGGGGAGAGAAAGGGGGGCATCATCTTGTCATGGCTCATCCACTCGGGGGGGGGGGAGGAGGGGAGGGGTCCTGTCATCTGTTTGTGGCCCACCCATGCTAAGGAGAGGGAAAGGGGAGGGTTAGGGAAGGGGAGAAAGGAAGGGGCCTGTCATCTGGTTGTGGCCCACCCACCCTGGAGGAGGAAGTGAGAGCCCTTGGCCTTGGCCAGTGGTGGGATTCAGCAGGTTTGCACCACTTCGGCAGAACCAATTGTTAAAATGGTGCTTGTAAACAAACAGTTGTTAAATTATTTGAATTCCACCACTGGAACTGGTTGTTAAATTATTTGAATCCCACCACTGGCCTTGGCCCACCCAGCCCCACCTTCTCTCCCTCCCCTCTCCTCCCCAGGGTGGGTGGCCATTTTTTCTTTGCTATGACCCTGGAGAGTTTTCAAGGCAAGAGATGTTCAGAGGTGATTTGCCACTGCCTTAAAGTAAATTTGAGATCCTTTAACCATTAATCCATTTGTACCCTGTACCCAAAATCCATGGCCTATTTCATTATACAACTTTTCACCTGTTCTTTGTGTCAAATCTCAATGAAAATATGTATTTTTGGCAATAACATGTTTATTGATTGACCACAATTCTACCTCAAATTATTATTAGAATGTTCAAAATCACAGGTTATTTTTATCTGTTTTAAATCTTTTTTAGTAATTGCGCATAAAGGATCAAATTCCCTTCTGCCATGAATTCTTCTCTTAATTTCATTTTACGTTCCCCCATATGGAAAATCAAAAATATCACCATATGCTATCCATTTCTCATCTGGATAAGGCCATTCACAGCCCCATTGAAGGAGCTGGGTGTCTGGCCACTGTGCTGCAGCCTGGCCGGCCCGCCGTTCCCAGGGAAAGTTCCTAGCAACGTGGGTAGCCTTAAAATGCAAAAAAAGGCCTTCCCTCTACTGAGAAGCCTCCAGTGACGATAATGGCCTCCAGTGGCCTTTTCAGTGGCATAAGTCCAAAGCCCTGCCTACTGGTGCAATTGGGACAGTATTGGGAGGAAGCCAACTAATGTCAGTTCCTCTCCCAGCCCAGTGTGCCAGCAACGGGGGTGCAAAGATGCTGGCACCATATCCAGCGCTATGTCCCACAGCTGGGGAGGTCCACCGCAGCTGTCGGCTGGTGAATTCACCCCTCCATTGGGGCAAGTGCCCTGGGAAGAGCAAATCTGCCAGCTCCATGTCTCTCCCACCAGCAGATCCCTGCCCCCTTTGGATGGGACTATCAGGGTCTTAACATATCTTAATGCAGAATTGGCTGTAATTCTCAAACTACCAATTCTGGAGTGAATTATAAAATCAAATCCTATTAACTCACATGGAATTTGAACTTGTAAATAAGATCAGGTCTGTAAGCTGCTAAAGCATGTAGCTGCATCTAGTATCAGTCAGTTATACAATGAACTGAATACAGCAATTTTGAAAATCCCTTGCTCATAACAGTTGAACTGGAAGGTCTCTACTTTTTAGTCGAAGTTTATGTTGACACCACATCAAACTCTGATGCGGCTGGAGGTCAGGTGACAAAAATTGAGTCATAGCACATGACAGCTTTTGCCCATTTAGAGCATTAATTTTGGGAACTGCTTGTGCTTCAAAACTGAGAATTTGTAACAGCAGTTCTGCTGATGCCCTAATAATCAATGTGTAGATGAAAGTCTGACATGAGCCAAAGCATGACCCACCATGCCCTTTCCATTGAAGGCATTTGGTAGCTGAGAAACAGACAACAGGGAAGGCTGTTAGACCTTCTTTATATACAGAAAGCAAGGACGTAGGTAAGGGGGGTTCTCGGGTTCAACCCCCCTATTACATGTCCGAAGCTCCACCCCCGTTTGTGGGTTTTTTGTATTTTTTCCAATGTTATTTTCATTTTTGGCCTGCAGGAGGCGCAGTTTCTAGGCTAGAAACACCAAAACTTCAGGATATCTTTAGGAGACTCTCCTGCTGATACCAGCCAGGTTTGGTGAGGTTTGGTCTAGGGGGTCCAAAGCTATGGGCTCCCAAAGGGGGTGCCCCATCCCCCATTGTTTCCAATGGGAGCGAATAGGAGATGGGGACTACACAGAGGGTTCATAACTTTGGCCCCCCTGAACCAAACTTCACCATACCAGGGTGATATCATAAGAGGTGTCTCCTACTGATACCACCCATGTTTGGTGAAGTTTGGTCTAGGGGGTCCAAAGCTATGGACTCCCAAAAGGGGTGCCCCATCCCCATTGTTTCCAGAGGGGGCTAATAGGAGATTGGGGCAACACCTTTGAGGGTTCATAACTTTGGACCCCCCTGAACCAAACTTCACCAAACCTGGGTGGTATCATCAGGAGATCCTCCTAAAGATACTCGGAAAATTTGGTGCTGCTAGCTTAACAATTGCATCCCTGACAGCAGGCACTCCCCAAACTTCCCCAGATTCTCCTTTTAAATCCACCCCCTTTGGCATGGATTTCAAGGGAGAATCTGAGGTCCCCAGTTTAAACATTGAAAGTGATGCTGTTTCAGGGTGGGGGATAATCCACCCCCAAACAGCATAACTTTTAATGTTTAAACTAGGGACCCCAGATTCTCCCTTTAAGGTGGATTTAAAAGGAGAATTTGGGCTCCCTAGTTTAAACACCATTGAAAGTGATGCTGTTTGGGGGTGGATTCCAGCATCACAGCAGCTGCCCATTGGCCCCCCCCCCACAAAACTCAGATTTTGCACCAGGCTCCATTTTCCCTAGCTACACCTCTGCTCGGAGGGGAGGACAGAAGGGACTGCCAGCTGGGAGCCCAGCCGGTGGGGGGCGGGCAGGGGAGTCTGCCGTTCCTGGCATCGGAGAGCTGCTTTTATAAGCACCGAGGCCAGGGGCAGGACTTGTGGTTTGCTCCGCCCCCAGGGGCAGGTGGGGGTGTGGCCCCACCCCCTGAACCCCCCATAAAAAATCTATACCTACGTCCCTGTACAGAAGGCCCCATGTTCAATCCCTGACATCTCCAGTTAATAAAGGACTGGTTACTAAGAAAGATGTCTACTTAAGACCATGGAAAGTCACTGCCGCTTGGAGTAAACAATACTGAAGCAGAGGTCTAATGAGACAACTTCATGTGTGTTCATGTGATATTAACATAGTAATGAAGAAAAATTTGGAGTTGACTTAACATGTCCTCATTGACTGTGTAATGAAACTGAAAAAGTATTTCCCCTTCATCACCATTGTGTCAACTGCATCTTGCACAACAGAGGAGCACTTCAACATGAATCAAGACTTGTTTCATCCTAGACTTGAATGTGCAGAAATTAAGCATCTAATGTTCAATGTGGTGCAACTGCTAGATTCTTCAGGGAAATTTGCTTAAGTCCAGTAAGGTCTACTTAATGATCGTAATATTTTCCAGCCATATCCGAAGGAATCACCTGAATCATTTCTGCTTGCTTACTCAAAGGGATTGTGAAGGGGTGCCAAGGGGTTGTGAAATTAGATCATTACCTATTTTGTCTTATTTGTTGCCAAGAATTGGATATAGTGACTTCAATGATAAATACCTCCCTTACTAAGGGAGGGCCCCATCATTAATGGGGAGGGGGTTCTCTTGCAGTAACCAAGGTAATTAGATGGATGTTAAGTCGCAACTGAGTTATGGCAATCCCAGCAAGGGGTTTTCAAGACAATGTACTCCCATTATTAGGGAAAACAATCACTGGATAAGGGCGATTGGGCCAATTTGAAATCAGTTTCAATTCTGCCTTTTCCTGGCAAGACAATCAAACAGCACTTCTTCAGGTTTTTCTAAATGACAACCTTTTCAATTGGGTTTTAAGCCTGGTTACAAAACAGTGACAGGCAGGAGGAAATACACCTCTCTTGATTCTTTTGAACTTCTCAGAAGCTTTTGATATGGTTCACTGTTATTTTTGATCTGCTGGCACATCCAGTGGAAATCTTAGGAATCTCTGAAGAATTAGATCTTTTCTGGCTGATACATTTGAAGGTAATTACTGGGGGTGCTGGAGCAGCCTCCTGGGATTTATTATATGGAGATGTTGCAAGTTCAGGGTTGTATCGAACATTGCCTAATAGCTCTATAAGGCCACTGAGACCATGCACTTATATTGGGATGGTTGTTACCAATATTAAACATTTATTTATGCAAACATTCAGGAGCAGCTATGTCTATGACAAGCCAATGTATTTAAGCAGGAATCAGATAAACGAAGCTCAACAAGCTGAAAGTGAATCCAAATAAGACTAGATGGGCATTCCTGTGACAGATGGACTAGTCTTGATTCTGACCAATCTAAGGATTTGAGTCTATTCTTGAAAAAGCAGGTCAAGGCAGTAACCACACATATCTTCTTTGATACACATGCTATACCGATAGCCCAGTCCTGAGGGCTGATGTGGTCGCGGTGATGAGTTACCAATACAAAAGCAATGCCACTGGTCCATTTTCTGTGGACAGCCTCTCTGAAGAAAGCATACTGCAACTGACAAGACAAACTCAGCAACTGACCAAATATCTCTCTAACATCAAACCAGTCCCTTTAAAAGCTACATAGAAAACACGTTAGCCTTCATATTAACAAAACTGAAAGTTAATTTTAGAAGTGTACTAGGCAAAGGGACAATGGAAACCAAGCTGGGGTCAAGAAATCCCATAAGCACCATCTCTTCCTATGTGACCTGTCTCTAGTTTTTGCCTTTAAAAGCAGTAAGAGGTCTTGTCCAAATGTGCTGTGTTTCTAATCATAATAGCATGCTAAACACATAGGAATTCAGGTGAATCTGCAATTCAGAGGTGATTATGTTACATCTGACACACATAAAATGTATAAAAAGACAATTTTAAATATACGTATTCCCAAAATAAACAGATGCTGAATTGGTTGTTGTGGGTTTTTCAGGCTGTGTGGCTGTGGTCTGGTAGATCTTGTTCCTAATGTTTCGCCTGCATCTGTGACTGGCATCTTCAGAGGTGTATCACAGAGGGAAATCTGTTACACTCTGAAGATGCCAGCCACAGATACAAGTTAGGAACAAGATCTACCAGCCCATGGCCGCACAGCCTGGAAAACCCACAACAACCAGTTGAATCTGGTCGTGAAAGCCTTTGACAATAGATGTTGCATTGGTTCAAAATGAAATTCTATAGGAAAAGCTATTAAATACCTAGTCAGCTTCATAACTGATTGGGGATTTGAAATCAGGACTTAACTAGCCCAAGTCTGACTTACTAACAATATTACTACACCAAACTGGTTCTCACTTCAATTTCACTCTTCCTTCAAGCTGAGGTAGCTCACTTGTTCTCAAAGAGTCTCTTACTGTGAGACGGCCCTAGACTCCTGCTTAGTTTCAGCAACATTACTGTAGCAGTGTTGGCTGCATGGATGACCTTGACTCCCCCATAATGCTCTCTTCTACATAAAGCTTGCTCAGCAGGCAGTTGGTGGGTACACATGCTCAAATCCCCTGTGGCGATAGAGCAGGATATAAATTAAGACATTGAATTAAATATGTAGTTGCCTTGTGGAAAGAACACTCAACGTCATCCCAGTTTGCAGTCCAATTCTCCCAAGGTGACCATGCTAGCACAGCAAGAAGGAAGCTTGCATGTTGCATCTGTACCAGCATCTCCATTTCATAGTTACAAGTCTACTTCAAACATCAGGGCAACACTTGGCATCAGGTATACCATCAACAGGAACTTGCAGCCAACCACTAACCTCTTGACAAGAGCATAACATGTGTTTCCAAATCTGTGTTTGTTATAAAGTTTACTTTTTTTTAAGGTGCTTGTGTAAAATGACATGGGTATACACATGACATATGTGTAATGTGTGAAGCAGTCTGCCAAGATCCTTTGATTGTCTCAAGAACAACTAAGAGAGATACCAGTGGTGTAGTGGTTAAGAGCAGCAGTTTGTAATCTGGAGAACTTGGTTCAATTCCCCCACTCCTCCCGAAGAAGCCTGCTAAATGACTTTGGGTCAGTCTCTGTTCTCTCAGCACTATCTTGGCCCATGCAGGCAATCACAAACCACCTCTGAACATCTCTTGCCTTGAGAACCTTGCAGGGGTTGGCATAGGTCAGCTGAGACTTGACAGAACGCGCATGCCTACACAGCACAAATTAAAGGAGTGTTACCGCGCTGCCTGGGTAACTTTTAATAACTCCAGACCAACCAGCTCTCGGCAGCGCAGAGGAACAGAAACAGGACCCAACACAGCGAGTATAGTAAAGTAGAAAAGAGTTTATTGAGATGCTGACCTACGTGTCAGCACCTCCACACCACGGCAACTGTGCTGCCTTGCAGCTTTACAACAACTTTTATACACCATCTCCCGCCCGGGAATCTGGGAGGGTACAGGACAACCTACCACAATTCATTCACAAATACATGAGAGCCAATCATTCATCTACAAGCACATAGGAACCAATTAGAGTCCAGTGGGCAGTCCCTTCTTGAATTTTGTGGCCGGAAGCAGGGCGATGGCCCGTATGAAGGACGAGAGCACAGGCGAGAAAAACACAATAAAGGAGTCGCTTTTGGGTGCTTGAGGTCAGGAAGCGGGAAGGAAACCCCCTAATGACGAGCCCGCAGCAACCCTTTATCTGCCTGGATGGTGGAAGGAGTTAGGCCGGAGGCGCTTCTTCCCTTTTGTCAACGTCCATTCAGAGTTTTTATAAATGAAAGGGACATGCCCAGGTGGAGCAGGGGTGGATTCCTGCCTTGAGCCAAGGAGGTTCCATGCAGACACAATTGCAAAACACAACAGTAATTCCTACATTCTACCTAATACAGCTTGTTCCTATCTAACGTATAAAGAAATCAAACATAATTTCACCTTTATTTAAAACCAAGATCAGAAATGGAATAAATCGTTTCTGACTCCGCTATCAGGAGCCTGCCCAATGCAGTAGCACAAATTCTTGGGGTGAGGAGCAGAATCAGGAAGAATGATATCCACCCACCCTCTTCTACTCACAGCTATTACAATCTGCAAGAAACAAATGATTAATGCACTTGTGATCTCCAGGCTCAGATTCTGTAGCTCAACATATTTGGGACAGACACCAAAGAAGCTTCAACTGGAAAAAAATGCAGCATAGCTCTCATGTCTCTTTGTTTCACTTCTGGAATTCATATTTTTAGTCTCTTATCCCTGCAGTAATGGATGGGACAAATTTAAGTTAATTACATTGTGGATGCGGTGAGCATGCGATTAACATTATACTCAAGGATCAAAGGTAAATATGTAATTGGACTCTAAAACATCTGTAATAACACTGGCAGCAAATAAACTCTTTCCATGTAGAGCATGGTAGCTTCCTCCCCCTGGCCGTCTCTGAATCAATCAGATGACTTCTGGACTCTGCTCAGGAGGAGGAAGTGGCAAATGCAGAGCAGACCCTAGACAGGAGAAGTAGAGACAACAAGCCCTGCTGCTGCATGGGAACATGCAGTTCTGCCCATGAATTATTATAAAGGTTACATTTGGCCCGAAAGTTCGTGGCTCATCTTGCTCTAGAGATAAACACACAAAAGCCTCTTTTAGCCAAACTGGAGCTCACTGAAGCAAAAAGTTAAAAAGCCTCTTTGTGTTTAGGGTCATAACCAGGTCTCCATATTTAATTTATTTAATGATTTATTCAATTTCTACCTTGTCAACCAAAGTCAGGCTCAGGGTGGCTAATAACAACAACAACAAAAAAAATCAGATTAAAATAGTATGTTATTTAACATGCAAATTATGTTTAAAATCTTTATTAGCTTCAAAATTCCCGATGGCGCGTTTAGATGATGCTATATAGGTACAGCTGACGTGTAAGAATTAAAAAATCTTCCCAGCTGCTCAAGCTTTAAGCAATAGCCATTGTGTAGTTTGCACTGTGCCATGACCTGGATAACCCAGGCTAGAGCCAGTGTGGTATAGTGGTTAAGAGTGGTGGACTCTAATCTGGAGAATTGGGTTTGATTCCCCCAGAGGCATACCTAGGGTAAATAGCACCTGGGCCAAGCAGCAAAACTGCACCCATCCTGCCCCATGGAGGCGCATACCCCTGTTTAACTTTTTCTCTCCCCCACCCACTGCCCATGAAGAGGACGGATTTGCTGGTGCTGCTCTCACCTCCACTGCCCCTTCCCGCAGACACAGCCAACTCACCAGCCTGACTCCTCTGGACATGCTGCTTATCTGGACATGCAGCTTGAGGAACAAGAGGTGAATGACCTCTTTGCCTAGGAGCCCAGCTTTCCTCTGGCTTCGGCCTGCCGCTTTTCTGGTGGACTCTCTTTGCTCTGGGCTCCGCTGGGTGGTGGAGCCAGAGGTGGTGGGCAGTGGTGGTGGTGGAGGCAGTGCACAAAGCCACTGGGGTGCTGCTGGGACTCGCTGTTCACTCCCAAGGGCACGGCGGGCTACAAACGACTGCACCTTGGTGCTTGAAGGATGAGTGCTGGCGGAAAAAGGCTCCGGGGACTTGAGGGCCTGCAGGGGGAGGGAAGGGGCAGCAGGACAAAAATTATGTGCACAAGTGGCACCTAAGGTGCACAACCTCCCTGCGACCTCCCCCCCCCCCCATACATGACTGGATTCCCCACTCCTCCACTAAAGCCTGCAGGGTGACCTTGGGCTAGTCTCAGTTCTCTCAGAACTCTCTCAGCCCCACTGACCTCATAAGGGGTCTGCTGTAGGGAGAGGAAGGGAAGCAGTTTGTAAGTTGCTTTGAGACTCCTTACAGGAGAGAAAAGTGGGGTATAAATCCAAACTCTTCTTCATCATCATCTTGGAAGCTAAGCAGCATTGGCCGAGGCTAATATTTGGATGGGAGACCTACAAGGAACGGCGGGGTCGTGATGCAGGCAATGGCAAGCCACTCTGAATATCTCTTGCCTTGAAAACCCTACAGGGTTACCATAAATGATTGCTAAGTGTGTTTAGTGGAGAGTAAATGACACTGTGCTCCATGGGACTTAATTTCTGACCATACATATTTAACACTGCATTCTAAACTACTTCAAATGAGCAGGATAGGACCGAACGGCGAACCTGCAATTTAACCTTAAGCATCTCCCTAACCTTACTATTATTGTACACTGCACATGGCCTTGAACGTCATTTCTTTGGAACCACTTCTTAAGAATTTAACAAAAAAACAACAACTTTTTCGTTAGCACAATAGAAACAAAACCTTAGATCCCTACAAAAATTACAGCTACTTCGAACAATTACGCTTAGGCTCCGGTTGGGGGCTTTCTCCCAAACACATCTCCATAAATTACGCATTTTTTATGTCGACCCCCCCTCCCCCTAAGATTAATCAGCGTCAGCCGACCTAGCAAAGAATAGGACCAGCTGGGGGACACCGAAGCGCATGCGCGAAGAAGGTTACAGGAAAAGGAGGATTTTTCACTTTAACTCGGAGCTTGCGCAATAGCAACGGTTTGGGGAGAGGGGGCGGGGCGGCCGCGCCCCTCCTCCGGCCTCACCACAGCGCACGCGCACACGGTTGTGTTTCCTTCGGGTGGGGGGGCTTGTTATATAGCCCGGCGGTCAGCTGACTCTCCCGCATTGCAGGCGGCGCTGCTTGAGAGAAACAGAGTTATGGCGCGGCTCGCCGGTTTCCTCCTCCTCCTCGGCTGCTTTGCTGCAGGTGAGGCCGGTCGCGCCCTTGCACCCGTGCCCGCAGGGCTAGTAGGCGAGAGCGCTGGGAAGGGCCGGCGCTCGCTGGGCCAGGCTGCGGTCGTTGGAGGGTTGCGGGTGTTTTCCAGAAGAGACCCTCATGGCGCCGGAGCGGACCCCAGGGAGGGCGACGGGGGGCGGGAGCGTAGATGTAGCTTCTCTTCCGGGAGGATCCTCGTTCAACCCCCGTGAAGGACATTCCCCCTTCTCCTCCTCCTCCCTCCCGTGGGTTTAGGGCATTTTATTTCTCGAAAGGCGCTGCGGGGCAAGGAAAAAAGCCCAGTCATTCCTATTGAGCTCCAGACGCTTCGGGGCCTCCGCGGCCACATCTTTGTTTACTAGCCCCGGGGCATCGCCAAGCTGACCCCTGTCCCTCCCTCCTCCTTTCCGCCATTGTCTGAAACTGCGTGCACGCTTTTCAGTCTGTTCGCAGATCCTCTGTGTTAGCGTGATGTCCAACAGCCTGTTTTCCTAGCAGGCCGCAGACAGGGGGATGCAGACGATGGCCGGCTTTCCTCCTTGGTCATGCTAGCATTTTGCAGTGAGAAGCGGGCAGCCTGCTTTCCTGGGAACCGGGGTTTTTATCTCAATCTGTCAATCTGCGCCTTCCCTTTTTAAAACCCATATGAGCTTTTTTTGTTCTGCGTTCTCTGACACACACGGACGTGTATTTGGCTCTGCCAATAGGTAAACAGTAAATACAAGCTGTGACTTGTGTTTCTTGTAATGTGGTACAAATGTGTGCTCAGACAGTACAGCCAAGTGTGTGCATGAAAGGCTTTTTCTAAAGTATTTCTGGGAAATAGACGTAAAATGTCATTGCCGAGCAGTGGCATTATCTGGAACATAACCTTTTTGTTGCAACCAAGATGCTAGCTCACAATTGTTCTTTCTGTTGTACCTGCTTATCTTTTATTTGCACTGCCCATTTCTGGGGGATGTAGACTTCAGATGCAAAAACTTATTTACGAGCTTTATGTAGTTTTGTACTGTTTCTGTCCTCCATAAGACACGTATGGCTAGTTGGAGAAACTAAAATAACTATTTAACTAAAATGACATGTTTTTCTAAACCTGTGTGGTGAACTGAGCCCCAGGAAGGAACTTAATAACAATCAGGATGTTAGTAGGTTGGGCACATGGCTGTGGAATAAACAGCAGTCAGTGACCTTCCTCTGAATTCTTCTAGCTTAAATAGTCAAATGGAACTGCATTAATCAAATCCTGAAGGAACCAGGTACTTGTTAAAATTCCACAGATAACGTTTTAACTTGAATATTTACTGCCTGCTAAAAGCATGAATGAGAAAAGTATCTGAAAATTCTTGTTAGAGAATAGTCTTTGGATATTCTCCATAATTACGGCCACATACTAGTACTAACGTTCCTTATAGTCTATTCCTAACAGTCCTTATCGTCCTTAATTAAGCCAAAAATAGTGCTCATGAACAGAAACAGAAAAAAATGAGTTTAGATCCTAATTTTTTTGGCTTCTAGTGACTAAGATGGTTTGTCAGTACTTCTATTAAGGTATAAGAACATAAGAAAGAGCTTGCTGGATCAGACCAGAGCCCATCTAGTCCAGCATTCTGCTACTTGCAGTGGCCCACCAGATATCTTTGGAGCTCACATGCAGGATGTGAAAGCAATGGCCTTCTGCTCCCAAGCACTAGGTCTGCTAAGGCATTTGCAATCTCAGATCAAGGAAGATCAAGATTGGTAGCCGTAGATCAACTTCTCCACAAATCTGTCCAATCCTCTTTTAAATCTATAAAGATATAGATAGCTATGCTGTAATCAGTTGCAAAAACCCCCCAAGCCTCTCAAGTTTACGAATAAACAGGCACTGATAAGAACTGTCTTAAAAATGCCTGTTCAGATTCACATGGGGTTTGGTTAACCAATGACGAGTGTTGCTGTTCAGGGACTCTGGTGAGTAATGCCTGAGGCACACTATCATGTGACTCACTGTGTAGTGTGTGTTCTGTCTCAATCCATTTTCTACCTCAGGAAGAGTTCTTTACTGTGAAGTTTCTGGGTTGACCCCAGTGGTTTTGTAGTTTCATTCAAGAACTCCTGATTCAGTTAGTTCAAAAGCAGAGAAAGTAGCATTTGACACAGAAGGGCCCGGTAAGAACTTGAGGGAGCATCTCATTTTCTGTGTATTTCATCCCCCATTATATCCATGTCCCCTTCCATGGCAGTCCCCAAAGCCTCTGCCCTTTTCCTGCTTCTTCCATTTCTTCCCTCCTACTCTACCTTTTATCTGCTTTAGAGTCTTCAGCTTCCCCTCCTTCCTTCCCCATGGTAGCCTGTCCTTGGGAAAAGTCTGGCTAAGTTGCATGGTAGCCCCAAGCAGTGAGCCGAGTGGTGTAGATAGTGAGTCTCCATTGGTCACCACTGCACTTCTCCCCAGAAAATCCTCTGTCATGGACATAAGGGAGAAGGAAAAAAAATGCTTTTCAGGGCTGTTCTGGCCTCCAGGTCTGCCCTAGCTCTCCCCTAGCTCTCCCTCCCAATTCCTTTGCTTTACAGAAATCAAGGCTTAGAAGGCTTATCAATATTGTGGCTACCCCATTAAGTCTTCAAAAAATGAGCTGTACTCATAGAGTGACTTAGTGCGGGTATTTTCTAGAAAGCATATTCCAGCATTCTGGCAGAGACCCAGCACATTGGAATGCTTAGTCCTGGACTATGATCTTGAAAATATCAGTTTGAATTCCCACGCTGCAGTGGAAACTTGCTGGGTGATCTTGGGCCTGCCACGGTCTCAAACTGACCTACCTCCCAGGGTTGTTGTGAGGATAAAAAGGAGAAGAAAATGGTGTAAATTGCTTTGAGTCCCCATTGAGAAGAAAGGTGAAGTGTAAATGAAATAAAATGTTTCTCTTATTTTGAGTTTTCCATCCCAAATGTATTTTGGATTTTTCTGCAGATTTGGAACTCCCCTGTCTGTCCCTAACTCTGTTTTGTGGGTCTCTTCATCTACATAGTGGCTTGGATTGTAATGCGATATATGCTGTGGAAGATTTTCTTTGATTCAGGCTCTGTGTTGGGTAAAGAAACCCCCAACTGAGTTACAAATAGACCATTCTAAAGCTGTGAAACACTGTCTGATGCTTTGCAACTTGCACCTAGTGATAAAAAATGGAGGAGAGGGGTTTGACACCACATTCTTCATTGTTTATCTTGTATAGGAGGAGAGAAATGGCTGATTCAAGTCAGGTGAATCTATACTGCAAAAACAGTAATGCATCATACTGGCCTGGGATAGTTATTTTAATACTTTTTGCAATTCCTGATAAAGGTCAGCAATTTGCAATCTATACATATAAAAATCTATCAGTTCGTTTTTCTGTTGACAGGTAATCTCCCAAACTACTGGACTGATTGCTTTGAAATTTTCACACAACATCGCATTCACGTTCGGCCAGGTTTTCATGCTGTTTCCACACCTCCTGTTGTGTACATGTCACAACTGTGCCAGTTATTGTGTACATGCCACACCTGTGACAATTGGAACCACAGTTCTGTTCCGCAACAGCGCCATCTGCTGGCCGTCAAAGCAACACCCTCTGATACAAGGGAACCAATTATGCCTTCCTTGAAAACCACTGCCTTATGGAGTGAAAAGGATGGGGCGGGCTATCTGCACATGGCCCACCCACCCTAGCGGAGGAAGGGGAAGGTGAGGGAGGGTCCAGGGGTTGGCTAGACCAAACACTCTGAAATTTGAACACAAGCAGTTAGCTCATGCCTCCCCAGCATGTTTTACGCTAGATAATTCGCCTGCTAGGGAAGGGAGTGAAAGGGACAGGACCAGCCCACCTGGACATGGCCCACCCACGCTAGCGGAGGAAGGGGAACGTTAGGGAGGGACCTGCAGGGTTGCCGTGCAAGGGAACGGGAGAGAGGGAGGGGAGCGAGGGGGCCCTTGCCTCTCCCCTCCCTTGCAATCATTGTGCAATGACACATGTTCGAACCGTTTGCTTCCCCTTTTCTTTCTTTTCCACTTCACCAGACTGAAGCCACAGCAACTTGTGGCCGGGCATGCTAGTTCCTGATAAACCTCAACGTCAATAAAATATTTACTATAAAAATAATAGGAATAATAGAAAGGCAAAATTATTAAGATGAGCAAGAAAGGGGGGAAAATGCCAAGACACAAAACTATGCTTTCACATACTGATTATTATAACATTCCATCTTTTACTCCTCCGCCCCAATATATCATTTTCTTTTTAAAGGAGCCATTGGCTGCACACACCTAAGCTGTCTAAGCCCTGAAATCCAGTGTTAGAGCATTGGACTTCTGGTGAGAGAAGAGAATTTCCCTCAGTATTTGACTGTATTGTTGAATTGCTTTTGCCATTAGGAAACTTCTACTGTGGAATGGAAGTGTATATTCCTACAAATGACACCCATTAGGTTTACTTCATAAGGCGCCTGTTACGGCGAGAGCAAGGGGTTGTGATTGTGAACTGCTTTGAGACATCTCACAGTAGAGAAATGTAGGGTATAGAAACCAACTCTTTTTCTCTGTGGTGTGGTGAACAACAGCTCTTTGCTTCCTTCCATGTGTCAGATCATCAGGTATTTGAAGTGAGGATTGAGTTCACCTCTTCTCCAGCCTTAGCATTCCTGGTTTCTTCTGCTGTCCTTCATAGGGCTTGTTTTCCATGTCCCGTCATCTTTTCTGAACTCCTTTCCTGTTCATCTGTGCACTTAGTTTCAGAGATGTTTAGATCCCATGTGTCTTTACTGCTACTTCCATCCTAATTCAACTCGCTACCTATTTTAGCTAGTCAGATGTTTGAAACAGAGGGACTTTAAGACTGTGAGCGACCTTATGGAGTATTTGATTTGCAAGCACTTACTTCCTTGTTTACAATCAAAAGTCATTAAACTTATCTCATTGGTCAGATGGCAAGCTTAATTGGCACAGGCCGCTGTAATCCTGGAATTCCTGCCTTACTGGTATTTTATTTTTCTACGGTGTGATGCAGCTTCCCAGAAGCAGAGAGATTGTAAGGCAGTCTTTCAATACAATGGAACAGATTCTTCCAGTCTTTGTTTCAGTGCTTTACCTCCCGAGTTAGACTTTCATCTTTGGTTGTGATCAAGATTGGGTTTGATTTTGCCTATAAAAGTTTGTTCAGATGTGAAGGCCAGGAAGAAAGGAGAAGTGGTGTGTGGGGGGGGGGGGCTTAATTTTTTTCTGGAGGAAAAATTTACGAATATTTTGTAGCACTTAAAACTCCTATGAAATATGTATTTTTAAATGTTGGAGTGAGTGCAATTTGCTACAATAGTATAGGGTGCAGCAGTTTGAAGCTCTTGCTTTAGTACCAGGTGTGTTATCAATTTTTGTTGTAATTAGACATAACTGACTAACAGAAGCGTATCTAGGCAAACTGGAGCCCGGGGACAAAACCTGAATTTGACGCCCCCCCACCCCGTATGAGTGGCCACCTTCCCCCACCACAACCAAACAATGATTTTTTGCACCAGCTCACAAAACACCTCCCACCCCCAGCAAAACATACATGGCTATCTCCCCATCAACTCTCTTTCCTAATCTTGTCCTCACACCAACCCTGTGAGGTAGGTTGTTAGCCTGAGAAACAGCTCCAAGCCAATGCAAGCGTGTATTAAGCATGAAAATCTTTCACAAATCACCACCAGCAAAACATTTACCAAACAAAAGTAAGCATCATCTCTCATAAAACACCTTCAGTGGAATCCACCCCCAAACAGCATCACTTTCAATTGTGTTTAAACTAGGGAGGCCATATTCTTCTTTTAAATCCATCTTAAAGAGAGAATCTGAGGTCCCCAGTTAAAACAACATTGAAAGTGATGTTGTTTTGGGGTGGATTCTCCCCCACCCTGAAACAGTATCAATTTCAATTTTAAACTGGGGACCTCAGATTCTCCCTTTAAGTTCATGCCGAAGGGGGTGGATTTAAAAGGAGAATCTGGGGAAATTTGGGGGGTGCCTGCTGTCAGGAGTGCAATTGTTAAGCTAGCAGCACCAAAATGTCAGGGTATCTTTAGGAGACTCTCCTGATGATACGACCCAGGTTTTGTGAAGTTTGGTTCAGGGGGTCCAAAGTTATGGACCCTCAAAGGTGTAGCTCCCATCTCCTATTAGCTTTCATTGGAAACAATGGGGGATGGGGGCACCCCTTTTGAGAGTCCATAACTTTGAACCCCCTGACCCAAACCTCACCTAACTTGGGTGGTATCATCAGGAGAGTCTCCTAAAAACTGCACCCCCTGCAGGCCGAAAACTGAAAAAAAACACTAAATAGAAAAAATACAGAAACGGGCCTGAAATTTTTGCGCCCTCCGCTAGGGTGGCGCCCGGGGACATAGGGTACCCCATGTCCCTAGGCAAATTCGCCTCTGCTGACTAAGGAATGGAATGAGTTGACAGCTCACTTCCAACCAGTCAGAACACAGGACTCGCTTCCAGCCGTGGAAGTAAGTCCGGCACAATGATTGGTTCCCAGCCTTCAAAGACCAAGCTGGACATGGTGGGGCAGCAGCGGTCAGCTACCTTCCCTGCTGGCCTGGCAGAAGCCTTTCTAGACCACCATCTGCTGTCTCCTGCCCCCCAAAGACCATGCTGTGCCTGGCAGGGCATAGCAACAAGCTGCCCTCCCGCCTGGCCTGGCACATGCCTTCACACTCCCTCACTTACCCTCTCCCACGCCCAAAGATCCTTGAAGTCCCCTGGCCACCTTGCCCCAAAAAGCAAGACAACAGCAGTGTCCTGGGATCATCAACAGGTAGGAAGTGGGCCGGTGGGGGTGGGGAGAGATGAGTAAAACAGCAGTAAACCCTATTGTGGGGGGAAATGCTTGCTCTCCCCCTGTTTTCTGGAGCCCATTGCATTTCCCTCCGCAATGGGCTTTAGAAAACATAGGCATTCACATATTTATCCAATAAATACTCAAGTGAATACAATGTTATACTAATCTAGGTCATAAATGATGTGTATTTTGTTAAAGCAGAAAAATAGGAGATCGGAAAGTAAGCATTATATACATTTTAGTTTTCCCAACACTTTTTTATTTTCTGAGAACAATAATGTTTTCCACATAGCTTCAGAACATCTAGAATTTTAACATATGTCTGCTTGGTGTTGAAAGGAGAGAGAGAGAGATGGGCGGGGGGTGTCCACGGATTAACGAGTATTCTGAAAATCCATCACAACTTCCTCTTCCTCCTTTGAGATTGAGAAAATGTGAAAGATTTGAAGCAAGCTTCATTTCAGCCTCTAGAGGGCGCTCGTGTCTATCACCAAAAGCTGCTCTTCTTTTTTCCCCAAAGTCATTTATGTTATTGATTAAAATACAATAAACACATCTCAAACAACAAACGTACAAATTATCGAAAGGAAAAGGCTTACGATATAGGCACTCCAAACCGCATATATGCCTTGAACAAATCGGCACAGTAATTTCAGTAATTATCAGGCTGAGAAATGTGGCGTGGTTAAATGAAAAGCTGGAGGTGCGTGTGACATCTTCAAGCCGCTTCCCAAGTTCAAAGCTGTGTACACCTCCTCTACAGGGCCACAAAAATTGTGGAAATGGGGACCCATAGATGAAATGGACAATGAACATAAATGCCTAGCTAAAAGGATTGAAGATGGTTGTAGAGATATGGTTGGCTGAGAGTTATTTCTTCTTGATCCAGCCCTTTCTTCCAGGGTCTTGGGGTTTTCACAACAACCCTGTGAGATAGATTGGCTGAGTGTGGTTAACCTCATGTTAACCAGCAAGGTTTGTGGCAGGTTGTGGATTTGAGCCCATTTATTTCAGTTTCTTTCTGCTGAGTAGCCACCTTAATAAGAATTTTTTAAAATGCCATTTAAATGAAAATGTACAGCATATAGGAATTCTAATCCTGTCTGCATGCTGCTAGTTCTGTTACTGTTGTATTCAACATGAGCAGCCTAGTGAACTATCAGATGTGGTATGAAGTGCTGTTCTGAATTCTGGTAAATGGAAGTACTTTTGTAACATCAAATCTTAGGAGTACTGCTAGTTAATATTTACGTTACAGGGTTCACGTTAGCACTACAAACTGTCTCGGATATAAGATCTCGGATATAAGATCTGCCAAAGTATGAATTGGCTGAAATTATTAACTTAAAACACTGCTGTGACAGCTTCCCATATCATTCTCTATGTTTCGTAAATATTCTCCCAAACATAGAAGTTTTACAAATTCAGGGCTTCAAGGTGCTAAGAAGCACACTTTTAAAAAACTTTTGCAGTGCCAGAATGCAAGTTTATAGACTTGTTCTACTCCTTAGCTAGATTCAGGTCCAGTAGCAACTTAAAGGCCTACAAGATTTTTGGGGTATAAGGTTTCAAGAGTCAAAGGTCCCTTCATCAGTAGGCATGGTGCTTTCTGATGAAGGGACTTTTGATTCTTGAAACCTTATACCATGAAAATCCTGCTGGTCACTAAGACTTGACGCTAGTTCCTGAAAACAATTCTTGACCTGTAAAAGTCTAATATAAACCAGGTCCTTTTCTCTAACCTTACTGCCCCTAGTTTGCTTGCAGCTTTAGTGATGTTCCCTTGGTAGCAAGCCACAGTCCAGCCAACTTTGAATGCTGCAGCTATTCTTGCCAAGTTGCAAACAAAGAAAATGAGCATGGTTAGAGATGCATAGTGGTAAAATTATCAAGGACTGACAGTTAACATTAACTAACAATGTTGCACATGGATGCATGTCAACTGAGTAAATGCATGAGTCACTGACTGTTCACTAAACAAATGGTTAACTATGTTTGCACTAGTTTAGGTGGGAACAATGGTTTGATGGTATACCAGTATATCCTCCATTCAAGTGTAATAAACTAGTCACAGTTTATCACTTTTGGCAAACTGTAGTTTAATGTTTCCAAACTATGACTTGTGCTGGCCATGCAAACCATGCTTTACAATCATGGTTTATGTGGCAAGAACAAGGTATTGGCATTATATCTGATATGAAATGTATAAAATTTTAGATTTATACCCTGTCTTTTCTCTTGTAAGGAGACTCCTTTCCCGTCCTCTCACCACAACAGACACCTTGTGAGATAGATGGAGCTGAAAGAGTTCCGAAGAACTGTAACTAGCTCAAGGTCACCCAGCAGGAATGTAGGAGTGGGGAAACAAATCTGTATCGCCAGCTAAGGTCCACTGCTCGTGTGAAGGAGTGGGGAATCAAACCTGGCTCACCAGATTAGAGTCCACCTGCTCTTAACCACTGTACCATGCAAGCAGATGAAGCTAGCTAAGTATGTAAATGCTGTTGAGCAGAAGAGAAATAGCATAAGTAAGACCAAGGTTCTTTCAGCCCCATTCACACAGTGCAAAAAATATGAAGCAAACTGTTATTGGTAAATGTATGGTTAAACTATGCTTGTGAACAATACAGAATGAAAACAAGACCATTTCAAATGAGTAATCTGAACATTTTTAAAATTCCAACAGCTTTGGCAAATCCCATCGTATTTCAGAAAGATTGCGCGCGAGGAGCTGAAGTATGGTGTGAGAACTTAAAAACAGCATCGCATTGTAATGCCGTTAAGCACTGTCAGCAAAATGTCTGGAGCAAACCTACAGTGGTAAGTGAGTTGGCAAAATGTTGAAAAAACATCACCTGTTTGTGTTACTGAATTATTTCCACTTGGTGGCTCGGTAGGTGAAGAGCTGCTGTGACTTGGCATTTTCACACATGGACATGAAGCCGTGTGAGTTGGAAGATAAATTACCTAGAGTGTTCTAGAAGCAAGAACTGGTAGCTGCTGCATAAAACCGTCCTGTGTGAAAATAAAAGTACACATCTCTATTCTGTAGAAGTCATAACATATTTCAACATAAGTAATACAAACATGTCTGATTTCAGGGACTCGCCATGTTGTTGAACCTGCAGGCACTTGGAATTCTGAGGGAAGAGTGGGGAGGATAGCAATAAAATGGCTGCCACTGGGACAGGATCAATCTGAAAAACTGCTGCTATCAGGGAGGGTCTAAGCATAAATGTTAGAAGGTTCCATACTATTTGCCTTCCTATGGTGGAAAAAGTTGCTTGTGATTGAATATTCCCTGCAGACAGGTGGTGCCTCCTGGGCTGTCCTGAACCACATCCTGCAACAAAGAAAGCTGCATCAACCATTTGCTGTGGCAAAGGCGTGATTTTCATTCCCCCATAAGAAGGAAGGTTTGCTCTTTGTATATATAGGAGATGCTCGCAAACCGAGATTTTTTAGAAAATCCATCTGTGGAGAATCCGAAGTCAAGCCTTTGTAGCATGATTCTCTCGTTGGTCCTCTGCTGGGCAGCAGAAGTGTTACCCAAAGTCTTGTTTTTCATTCCTGTTCTACTCTCCTTATTACTGAGCAAAAATGTGCAATCTCCTAACATCTACTCCATCTTTTAATTTCAATGTTGTAAACTATACCCTATTCCACATAAAGACCTCAGTAAAATATTTCCTCCTGCCCTCCCCCCACGTGCTCCATGCCTCCCCACTCATTGCAGTCTGGTCCAGACTAGACGGCAGGGGGGCTTGCAGCACAAGTATATGGGGGTAGGATGGAGGAAATGGCGGATTACATTAAAACTTACTTAGGTGGCTTGTGAAACAGGGTATGACTTGGTTATGCTAACAGTCTTTTAAGAACAGAATTCAGCTGGCCAGTCCTCTCCCTCAGAGTTCTGGTTCTGCCTTTCTACATTCTAAAAAAAAACCCCTGGAATGTTTATCTTGCTGTGGTTAATTATTGTACCTTTTTTTTGAAGGGCAGGGAAAAAGCAAAATTGGCTGAGAGCTTAATGAAGGAAACACTTGCTGTGGAAGTAGTCATGTTCACATATCCTCTGTTGTGCTAAAATGATGGACTTTCTCTCTTCAGGAAACCATCCCTTGTGAACTGTGCAAAGAAATTGTGGTTGTGGCTGGGAAATTCTTGAAAAATAATGACACAGAGGTAATGGTCTTTTTTTCTTGAAGTGCACCCTGTTTGTTTGCATAAAGTACAGTTCGACAAACTAGAGTTTTACTACATCAGTAATACATGTGCTTTGAAGTCGAACTTACTCTCTGGATATGCAGCATCACCCTGACCTCAATAACCCAGAGTAACCTGATCACTTCAGATCTCAAAAGCTAAGGAAGGTTGATTACAAGCATAATAAACAAACAAAACAAACCTTTGCAAGCATTTGGATGGGAGATCTCCAAGAATAGCAGGGTCACGATGTGGAGGCGAACCCTCTCTGAATGTCTCCTGCTGTGAAAACCCTCATAGGGGTCACCATAAGCGTGATGTGTCTTGATGGCAAAAAACCCATTCAGAATCTCATACATTTCCAGTGTTGCCAAATATGAAAAAGTCTGTAGTTTGCAGAAAAATCTTGAATCTAACATCATAAAAATGGGGGGGGGAGCTTTAATCCCAATCATACCAACAGCACCTGTAGCTTTAAGAAATGAATGTCTTCAGTGTTTTGATAGGCAGCCACAACGTATTGCCAGCCTTCAAGCCTTTTGTCAATAAAAAGGAGGGCGGGGGGCGGGGGGGGAGGAATCTTCCAGGGCTTTATTGGCCTTTGAGGATTGATTCATTGGGGCCCAACCAGCAGTGACTAGTGTATGGTGGATAAAGGAGTCTTTGCAGGTTCCTCACTGTTCATCTGGGTCTGGTCCAGGACCTGCGCTATGCAAATCTTCCCTGGGTAGAGGCAGACGGGACAGGTAAAGGTGGATAGGAAGGGGCAGTGGGAAACAGAAAAGGAGAGAGACTACAGTGGTTGAGGGCAAAATGAGATACTCCCTGCAAGTCCTTGTGGATCCCTGGCTTGTGATTTCTTAATTTTGAAGGAGCCCCATTTTTCAAGAGCTTGATGATTTAAGACCACAAATCTTGTCTCATAGGATCTCTTATCATATGCTTTCTATTGTATAATAGATGAATGTGAGAATGTGTAGATCAGATGTGTCCAACTCTGGCGCTTCAGATGTTCATGGACTACAATTCCCATCAGCTCCTGCTGGCATGGTCAATTAGCCATGCCAGCAGGGGCTGATGGGAAATTTAGTCCTTGAACATCTGAAAGGCCAGAGTTGGACACGCCTGGTGTAGATGAATGGCTATCAGGAAGCAAAAACAAACTTCCATACCTGTTGGGAGGCAAAGACTGGCTCTTTTCTGGGGCTGTTATACAAATTACACCAAATCAAAGGATGCTATAGGATGCATTGTTGGTCTTCACTAAACTTTCTGGAGTTAAACAGTTTGGGGAAAACCCCACTACTGGTGCACTTATTTCATGGATGTCTGTCAGTTGTCATTAAATATTTATTTCTGAGTATGAAAGGTAGGTCAGTCTGTGTTGAAAAGTTTTTATTAATGTGTGTATCTTACATCACAGGATGAAATCCATGGTTACATGAGCAAGGTCTGTGAGTTTCTTCCTGACGAAGGCCTCGTATCTGAATGCAAGGAGATGGTGGATGCTTACCTGCCGAACATTCTGGACATGATTAAGGGGGAGCTTGTAAGTAGACTACTGAAAAATGAAGCCATTCTCTGTGTAAAAAATCTTGGGTTAGAATAAATCAAATGGGTTAAGCTAGCATTAATATTTTCACTTGGCTCAACTGTTTTGCTCTGACTTGGATAGTCCAGGCTAGTGTGATCTTGTCAGATTTTGGAAGCTAAGCAGGTTTGGCCTTGGTAACCATTTGGATGGGAGACCTTCAGAAAATACAAGGGTCATGACCCAGAGGCAGGCAATGGCAAGCCACCTCTGAATGACTGTTGCCTAGAACCCCCCCCCCCCCTTCCTGGGTCACTATAAGTCACCTGTGACTTGACTAAACCCTCCCCCTCCCCTTTAATTTTCCAGGATTTAGGTCTTGAGAAAATGCTTTCTGACAAGGACTTAGAAAATGAGGATGGTTAGTCTGGAAATAGCAGTTGGCAAGAAGTGATTAAGGTTATACAAACTATGATTCCGGCCTAGTTTTGCGGCAGCCGTTAGGTTCAGTTTTTGGAGAGGACTTGGCTGGCTTTTTCTTCATTGGTGTAGAAAGTAGGTAAAGGCAGAGGAAATGTGTAATGCTGACTTTCATTCTTCAGGATAAGCCAGAAGTCGTGTGCAGTTCGCTCACCTTGTGCCAGTCTCTTCAGAAGCACCTGGCGTCAGTGAAATTGCAGAAGCAGCTTCAGTCAAACAAGATTCCTGAACTCGACTTCTCTGAACTGGCGTCTCCCTTCATGGCTAATGTGCCACTTCTTCTTTATCCCCAGGACAAGCCCAAGGAAGAGTCTCGGGTGAGAATGTAGTGTCTAATTTTACACCAGGTCATAGGCCACTTGCAATTCCATGAGAATGAATTTAACAAAATTCTCTATGCTGTAATAAAAAAGGAATAGAAATTTATATAAAATATATTCAGAGTCCCAACATTATATAGGATGATCTAGTGCCACACCATTTTTCTTGTCAGGTTGCTTGCTTTTGAGAGTATTTGAGCATTCATTATAAAAGCTTTACTCAAAGTGGGTACTGCGGTGGTTCTGTGCTAAGATGCAGTGAGCGAAGACAGAAAAAGTGCAGAGAAGGGCAACGAGGATGATTGAGGGATTGGAGCGCCTTCCTTACAAGGAGAGGCTGCAGCGTTTGGAACTCTCTAGTTTGGAGAGGAGACGTCTGAGGGGGGATATAATTGAAGTCTATAAAATTATGCATGGGGTAGAAAATATTGACAGAGATAACTTTTTCTCTCTTTCACACAGTACTAGAACCAGGGGGCATACATTGAAAATGCTGGGGGTGGGGGGTGGGGAGTGGAGAGAGAGACAGAATTAGGGCTAATCAAAGGAAACATTTCTTCACGCAACGTGTGATTGGTGTTTGGAATATGCTTCCACAGGAGGTGGTGATGGCCACTAACCTGGATAGCTTTAAAAGGGACTTGGACAGATTTATGGAGGAGAAGTCGATCTATGGCTACCAATCTTGATCCTCCTTGATCTGAGATTGCAAATGCTTTAACAGACCAGGTACTCAGAAGCAGCAGCAACAGGCCATTGCTTTCACATCCTGCATGTGAGCTGACAAAGCCATCTGGTGGGCCACTGCAAGTAGCAGAGTGCTGGACTGGATGGACTCTGGTCTGATCCAGCAGGCTCGCTTATGTTATGAGTTTGCTTGTTTATTACAGGAAAAAGGAAATGTATGTCAAGACTGCATTCAGTTGATGACTGACATTCAGGGTGCTGTGAAGAGCAATTCAACATTTGTTCACCAGCTGATTCAGAACGCGCTAGAACAGTGTGAACACTTGGGGCCTGCCATGGCTGATCAGGTAATGGACTACCTAGTTCTGATGACAAGTGGATTTGATATGTCACTGTGGAAGGTTGTACTGTAACAAACAGCTTACTCTGTGGAAGGTGGAGGGGAGTAGAGTTTTGCTATTCTGTCACTTAGACTAAGTTTTTCTGAGTTCCATGACTAGACGGAAGGTTCACATAACAATAAGCTATGGCTACCCAAGAGCAGGCCATTGTTTGCAGCTTGGAAGCATGTGAACCAGAGGGTCCCCATACTGCTTTGCATACTGGCAGACCTCACCACTGAGGCATTCCTCTATTCTGAAAGTGACTCAACTGCTCCGCTTCGCCTAATGAAGGGCCTTATATTTCACAATAGACAGATTTTCTTTTGAAGTGGTAAGTTGTACAGAGATGTACATAATCGTGAATCAGGCTTGTGAGTAACAGTCAGCCCAGCAGAGCCAAGTCACACATCATGTTTTCCCCTCCCCCACACCCTTGGAACTTTCTGCTGCATCCCTGACGCACTGAAGGCTTCCCAAGGAAAAAGGCAGAATGCTGCCACCTCAGGTAGAGACAGTGTTGTGCTCTCCCCTCTCCCCCACATAAAAACATACACATAGTGAGTGCCCCAGGAACCAGATTCTTCCCGCTTCCAGAGTGAGTCTTATGCCAGAGTCAAGAGGAGCCAACGGTGAAGAAACAGACCTTGCTTCACCGCCCCCCCCCCCCCCCGGCAGTGCAGGTGAAACTGGGCCTTGAAAAGGATAAAATTCTAAAACAAACAAACAAAACCTCGAGCAGATCCTTCAGGGTGCAAGAAGCTGGATGTGTCGCAGCTGGTGCTGGCAAGAGGCGGGGCAACAGAGTCATTGCCATGCCCTGCTCAGATAAGGTTCTCTGCACACCACTAGTTTCTCCCTGACCACCAGGCAGTTGGGTCCAGGGATAGGAGCACGAAAGGCAAGTCTGCCCTACTTCTTCGACAGATGAGCAGCATAAGGTTGCATAATCTGAGCTGGAGCAGCTGCTGGCCACTGGGTTGCAGAGAGCATTAACCTATGGCCATGTAGCCAACTGCTCCGAGGGAGAGCTTTGCTTGCTTGTTCTGTGGCATTGGGGCCAGTCTGGCTGGGAGAGCTGGCAGTGAGGCGTCTGTGTCTCTGAGCCTAGCTGCCCAAGGTTCCTGGGTCAGTTTGGAGACAGGGGCCTGGAAGGTGGGTTTTGCCTGCTCTCCTAGCAGGGTCAGGCTTAAGCTCAGCTGCTTTTAGTGGAGGCTTGTCTTAAATGGCTACAGAGCCTTTTTCCAAGGCAGCTGAGAATGGCCCAGCCTCTTCAAAACCTACTACAAATGTGCTCATCTGCTCAGGCACCGGGCTGCTGATGGCTGACTGGGTCTCACTTTGCTCAGGATGGGCTGATGCACACGCAAGATGAGCTGAGTGACTCTCATGTCCTTAAAAGGGCCATTGCCCTCTCCTGGGTGGTTCTTTGTTTTTGCTCTGGCAAGAACAGGAGGATAAGAGTTTGAATTTATATCCCCACTTTCTCTCCTATAGGAGACTCAAAGGGGCTTACAATCTCCTTGCCCTTCCCCCCTCACAGCAAACACCCTGTGAGGTGGGTGGGGCTGAGAGAGCTCCGAGAAGCTGTGACTACCCCAAGGTCACCCAGCTGGCGTGTGTGGGAGTGCACAGGCTAATGTGAATTCCCCAGATAAGCCTCCACAGCTCAAGCGGCAGAGCGGAGAATCAAACCCGGTTCCTCCAGATTAGATACACGAGCTCTTAACCTGCTGTTGGTTGTACAGCAGAAGCCAGATAAAAAGCAATCTAGGCAAGGGGTGGAGGGGTGGGGGCATACAGCTACCAAGCACTGAAATTGGATTCCCTGCAGCTTGAACCTTTTAGTGTGGGGAGCCTCCGCCTGTTGCAGTCCAAGGACACTCAGTCCTGTGCTTTTGAAGTGTGAAGAAGAGGAAGTTTACAACAGAAGGCAGAACTTGTGCAGCTTCCCAAAGCAACAGGTTTGGGGAACTGTCAACCACTTTTGTCAGCTGATGTGCCGTGTTTTGATCTCTGCCCCAGCTGATAATACAGCCAAGTGCTATTGTGGTGCAGACCAACTAGCTCTGGTCAAGGTCTCCGGTGGCCACCTAACTTGCCTGAGTTACCCTATGCTTGATATTTGCTGTTGCTGTGGAAGTATTTCATACCTATCAAATCTTTCTTTTTTTCTTCCTCCATTAGTGCAAAGATTACATCTCCCAGTATTCAGACCTGGCTATTCAGTTGTTTGCGCAGATGGTAAGATAAATGAATATTACACACGTTTTTTAAAAGATTTTTTTTGTAAATATGAACGGAACAAAGAAAATAGAAACAATATCATAACTACCCTTACAATTACACCAAAAGGAAAGGAGTATATATATTCTAGTGAACTATAAACAGCAAAAGATGATAGCAATAATTATGAGCAATAGAGATAATAATGAAAATTGAATAGTAATTATAATAATAAGTCGTAGCATAAATCATTCGATTCCCTATACAATACTTAATAAATGCAATAATGTTATACAGTATTATAAATTGTGATGAATCTCTATTATAAAGTTCTCAAAATACTTCCTGAATATTGAAAATGAGGTTCACATATTATAATCATTTATCTATGATATATTTAAATGTTCCCCCCTTAAACTAATTTCAATAGTATATCAAGAGGATTATTAATATTCACAGTTATCATTTCAACAACCTCCTTATCCGCTCTCCATTTTTAAGAATATAAGTAATATACTTTCCATTTATCTTGGAATTCGTTAGTTGGACTTTTGTTCACATAGTTTGTTAATTTTGCTATTATTGCAAGTTTACTTTCCTAGACCTCCCAGCACGGACATGCATCTGCTTTCCATTTGGCTGCAAATGAAAATCTGGCTGCCGTTATCATACATCTAAACAATTCCAACAGTTTTGGATTTTTTTTTCAAAATGCCCAATAGCATACATTTTTAATGAACTGTGCCTTATATTTTGAAGAGCTCCCTCAGTTAATAATATACACTAATATTGGTAATGTCAAAACTAATACGAGTGATGCGATATAAAGTTAATATCATTAATTAATTTGAATAACAATTGCTTTAGAGCCTAAAAGTCTAAACTTTCTGTTGAAGAACCACTTTGAAATAATACTTCCCCCTTCAGATTTAAGTATTTACACAAAAAACTTTTTATATAGCCATTTAAAAGGCTCTCTTACCCATTGAGAGTCTGCCTCTAGGTATATGGTAGCATGAATAGACTTCAAAATATGAAGGCAGAAATTGAATAGCGTTGATCAGTGGTTTGGGTTTTTTGTGAGAGTGTTCTGAGATTCTTTCTGGATTGGCTAAATGTTCAGTTCGTTCTTAACGAATGCCTGGTGAGTGTGACCTCTGGCAAGACTTTCTGTACCATTTTGGTGTGATAGTGTGTTTTTCCCGTTTCCTAACTATTTTGTCTTCCTTTTTCTCTGTTCTGTCAACAGCAGGAACAGGTATGTGAGAGCCTGCTTGTAGAACCTTGGTCTTTTTAACCTGAAAAGCTAGTTTAATCCCTAGCTAACATAAGCGTGTGTGTGGTTTGGCAAAGTTTGGCTTTGACAGATACAAGGAATTGAGGGGGACTGCAGAGGGGAACTTTGATTCAAGAGCCTGCTGAAATTTTGCCCTGAGGCAATTCTGCAGTTTGGAATAAAATTTTTGAGTCTATAAGGCTACTTAAAATAATATCAGCACTCGGAGGTGTCCCAGAAGTCAATGAATTTATAACTCCATGGGTAATACTAGTGAGCTGAGCTTTTTGTAGCCTCAGAATGTAATTTGAGACTGTAAAATGGACTAAAATTTCCTGAAGGCCTTGCGTCTGTCATGGTTAAGTGGTAATAAATGTTGCATGTGTCTAGTATCTCTATAGTTTTATATTTAGAATGCTGGTAGCAGTGCATGAAGCAACACGGGAGGGGAAAGCAGTTATTGCCTCTGGCATATCCTTTGCTTTTGCATGAGAAAGCTATAGCAGGCTTCTTAAAACACCACAGCTACATACCTCACATGAAGAGTGATGATACAGAAAGCAAAATGCATGCTACTTTTTGCCCTCTGTAGCAGGAGGACAGGAAAACTTTCTTTGAAAAGTAGTTTCAGGGCTAGAAGGGAAGCTTTTAGAGATTGTTGCTCTTTTCACAAAGGAAGTCTGGGAAAATCCATGGGTTTTGCTACACTGGAGTAACAATGTGTTCCGTGGTTGTTCACATCTTTTTGCACAGTGCCCTAAAACCACAGGATTCTCCTTCTAAAGCAGTGGTTCTCAACCTTCCTAATGCCGCGACCCTTTAATACAGTTCCTCATGTTGTGGTGACCCCCAACCCTAACATTTATCCATTTTACAGATGGAGAACATTGATGCAGAGAGTCTTAGGTGACCCCTGTGAAAGGGTCGTTTGATTCCCAAGGGGGTCCCGACCCCCAGGTTGAGAACCACTGTTCTAAAGCATGCTTTGGAATTGGTACTCTGTGTACCTTTTGGTACTTTCTGTTTAATATATCTTGAGTAACACTTTTTCCCTAAGAAAGAAAGCAAAAATGTGCATGCAAGAAAATGCTAGCAAGACTCCTGAATCAGATGATATTCAAGAAATATCTGCAGCCTCAGTTATTCATAATACTCATCAGATGTTCTAAATATCCCTTTTAAAGCAACTGAATATTAGTACTACTTTCCCATATTAGTGATATTTAGTGAAGTAAGCATAATTAAGAACATAACACTTTGCAAGGGATGCATATTGCCTTCAAAAAACCAACTACAGACAAGGGCAGAAACTGAGGATTGCTAACAATTGTTCAACTAGTAGATTTATTATAACTGCAAAGTCTGCAGCAGCATTTCTATAAGCTTAATATGGTAAAAGTGCTACCAAGTTCATAAGAGCTGTGTGTATAATGGAAGTTGGAACATCATGGGAAGTAGGGGAGTTCTGCTCAGCACTGTTTCAGGTTGCAGGGTATGCTCCTTTTTGAGTAACTTTTGATTCTATTTGCCACATTCTGAAGACTCTTTTGATATGATTTGCCACATTCTGAAGACTACTAAAATCAAAACTGCTAGATTAAGGTGGTCTCTTGCTATAAAGAAATGTACATTAGTAGTTCCCAAGCATCAGTATGAACCACTAAGAAAATTGGGGCCTTTCTGTTAAGGGTGAAGCACATTATCTTTTCATAAAGCACTCGCAGGCCCGGCCACACGTTGCTGTGGCTGTGTCTGGCGAAGTGGAAAAGAAAGAAAAGGGGAAGCGAACGGTTCGAACATGTGTCATTGCACAATGATTGCAAGGGAGGGGCAAGGGGCCCCTCGCTCCCCTCCCTCTCTCCCATTCCCTTGCATGGCAACCCAGCCGGTCCCTCCCTAATGTTCCCTTTTCTCAGCTAGGGTGGGTGGGCCTTGTGCAGGTGGCTGGTCTTGTCCCTTTCACTCCCTTCCCTTGCAGGCGAATTATCTAGCGTAAAACACGGTGGGAGGCATGAGCTACGTTGTGTTCAAATTTCAGAGCGTTTGGTCCAGCAAACCCCCGGACCGTCCCTCACCTTCCCCTTCCTCCGCTAGGGTTGGTGGGCCATGTCCAGATGGTGGGCCCCATCTTTTTCACTCCAGATGGCAGCGGTTTTCAAGGAAGGCATAGTTGTTTCCCTTGTATCAGAGGGTGTTGCTTTGACGGCCAGCAGATGGCGCTGTTGTGGAACAGAACTGTGGTTCCAACTGTCACAGGTGTGGCATGTACATAATAACGGGCACAGTTGTGACATGTACACAACAGGAGGTGTGGAAACAGTATGGAAACCTGGCTGCACGTGAATGCGACGTTGTGTGAAAATTTCAAAGCAATCGGTCCAGTAGTTTGGGAGATTACCTGTCAGCAGAGAAATGCACTGATAGATTTTTATATAGAGAGATGAAGATGATTGGGAATTATTATTATTATTATTATTATTATTATTATTATTATTAATTGGGTTTATAGACCACCTTCCCCCGGAGGGCTCAGGGCGGTGAACAACATATAAATGGAGCACAATATCAGGTTAAAATTCAATAAATATAAGTTAATACGGCTCTAATAAAAATAAACCCTTCCCCATTAAAATGCAGCATTATTAAATTAACATTAACATAAGATGGCGCCTGCTATCAATTCCCTCAAAAAACCCTCGAGGGGAAGGGGCGGGGAATTTCAACTCCACT
Source organism: Sphaerodactylus townsendi (assembly GCF_021028975.2). NCBI lineage: Eukaryota > Metazoa > Chordata > Lepidosauria > Squamata > Sphaerodactylidae > Sphaerodactylus > Sphaerodactylus townsendi. Next base: position 25,861,448 of record NC_059432.1, read on the forward strand.
CTGTTCTTGAAGAGTACAGTGTATATTATAACTTCAGTGTTGTGATCATCCATGGCAATATTATCCAGCTGTATGATTTAATTAAGTCTTGGGGCTCCAGTAAGCATTGCCTTCGGATCATAGAGAACAAGTTGGATTTTCTAATCTATATGTTCCCGTTTGAGAGAAAAGAGAAGTACCCTTTTTCTTTAAGGACAACTCTTCCAGCTCTTTCCCCTTTTCACACGGCCATTATTCAAATGTGATTTTCTGTGAATGTAGTTAACTGTTAAAAGTTGGAGATCCGAGAACTAAGTCTTGTATACTGTCATCTAAAGTTTACATGGTATTCCATTATGAGTATCTCTCCTGCTGTGGTTCATAGTTCTGAAGTATATAACTTTTAAAAGCACTTGCCTAAATACATTCTAGATCAAGCTGTATTTTTTCTTTTACTGCACAATTCAGTTGCTTTGGGCATCCTGTTGCATGTGTGCTTGAGTTGTCACAAGTAGCATAGTCTGAACAGCCTTGGTGGTGGTGGAGTTCTAAAGATTTATTGTTTATCTGAAGTGGTCAACTCTGAGCAGTCTTCCTTTCCTGTAGCCCAGGGATAACATGAAACTGTTTTGTCTGTGTCCCTAGTCACCACAGATGTTATGTAGCATGGCTGGATTGTGTTCTGCTGTGAAGTCTGTGCCCCTCCAGACTCTGGTGCCAGCTAAAGCCATCCATGAAGTAAAGGCAGAACTTCTTAAGGTAAGATGTGTCTTTAGTAATGTGATCAACAAAAGCTTTGGATCTGCTAAAAGATGAGTACTGTCTGTTTGTATGTGGAGTTACCAGCCGGCTACGTTAGGTTGCATGTATTGTTGCCTGAAAAAGTGTTTAGCTAGTGCCCAGAAAAGGGTAGGTAGGTTTTATTTTCTTGTTATTTGACTAGCTCTTGCTCTTGTACTATACTGTGCCAGAAATAAATCTTAAAAAGCTACGGTCTCTAGTGTCCTTATTAATTCTAAGAAATCATTTGTCATGTCACCTGTTGTGATACTCTGCCTGTTTACAGGGTGGTTGTGTTAAGGTTTGGAACCCTTCTTTGGGACCAACTAGGAGATTGGGAAGCTTGACGTTTTGCCTTAGAGCAAACTTCTTGACAGCTTGTACTTGTTGGCAGTTGGGCTGTGGAATTTGGAGGGACAGCTTGCAAGAATTTTCAGAGGGTACCCTAAGAGTGTTACACAAAACAGCTCCTTCACAGGAGAATACAACCTCATCCAGCAGAGGCTGACAGCCCCATCTAAAGGGTCGGGTGCCCAACCACAGCGCTGCAACTGTGCTGATCCTCTGCTCCACGAGGCTTCCTGGCAATGTGGGAAAGCTTGCAATGGGAAAAAGCTTCCCCACCACCGGGAAGCCCCCATTGGCCCCAATGAATTTACACCCCCTTTTAGTGTCAGCTCCTCCCTCGGCCACTTCCCCAACTGCCCCTGCTGTGCTGGCAGTGGCTGCGGGAGCTCAGGGAAGCTAGCACAGTGTCCTACCACTGGGGAGGGATGCGGTGGCTGCATGCAAGCAGATTTGCCCCTCCACTGAAGAAATTTGGCACGGTCGCACACGTTTCTCTTTCCAGCAGATCTCCCCCCCCCCCCCCCCCCCCCCTTGACTGGGACTGTGAATCTCACTTATTTGGTCAGTTGAAACCCACCCTGATCCAGCCTGTGATTGATTCAGGCATTACTTAAACAAATGTACAGCCTCTTTAGGAGTAAATTGAATGGGTAGAGCTGGGTATCTGCATGGTGGTGTCTCTGAACCCCCAGAATATTGGATGTTGCTATTCTGTAGTAGCAGACAACAGAATCCTGGGGGACACTCCCCCCCTTCATTGAATAGCAGCCATCTCCTTCTAGCATCAGCTTGGTCTGTTTCTAAATGGGAACATGCTATTTAAGGGCTGAAGTATTTATGGTAAAAGAGGAATAAATTACAAACCAATTTATTTCTGTACTTGTGAAGTATTAAAGTCTGATTTAAACTGTTTAAATTTCAGTTGTCATAAAAGCTTGTGAGTTCTTGGTTAGATGCTAATTCTTTCTTTGTAACTTTAATATGCAGAACAGCGTGAGTCAAGCAGAATCTCTCACTCTCTGCGATGCTTGTGAGATTATGGTGGAAGAGGTGACCAGCCTTCTAGAAAGCAATAGGTCTGAGGTATGTGTAAAACATCAAACTGTCTTTTGGCTAGAGGCTAAATACACTGACTACACCTTGCTGTATAGGGAGTGTATGGCAGATGTTCCACAAAAGCTGTTGACAGTATAAAGGGAGTCTGTCTTCTTGACGGTTACCATTCTGGCAGAAATAATTTTTCATAGTTAAGACTGCTTAAAGACAAACGAAAAGCAACAGGCAGTAACAAAACTAAAGACCACACTGCAGAAGGGAAGGAGAAAGGAGGACTCCTGGCTTCTTCTGCACCAAATAGAAACACAATTAAATGTTTTACCACTTGCTCTCTAGTTACAACTATAACATTAATTCTTAATTTTTATTAATAAAACTCATACTTCTCTCTACATCTGTTCCCTTGTTTTGGTCGTCAGCTGCACAAATCACCAGTTCCATTTTTCTGTCAGAGGTTTCCAATTATCAGTTAATTTAAATAAGCAGCAGTGGCATAGGGGTTAAGAGCAGGTGCACTCTAATCTGGAGAACCTGGTTTAATTCCCCGCTCTGCCGCTTGAGCTGTGGAGGCTTATCTGGAGAACTAGATTAGCCTGTGCAGTCCAACATATGTCAGCTGGGTGACTTGGGCTAGTCGCAGCTCTACGGAACTCTCGCAGCCCATCCACCTTACAGGGTGTTAGTTGTGGGGGGGAGGGGGAGGGAAAGGAGCTTGTAAGCCATCTTGAGTCTCCTTACAGGAGAGAAGGGGGGGTATATATACAAACTCTTCTTCTGATCAAAGAAGTAAGCTTGGCCATCTCCGCCAAAACCGTTCTTCTGTAGTAGTTATCGATGAATTTTTCCATTTTTTCCACATAATGCTGTCATATATAAAAACAAAGTTCTCTCTCTCCCCCCAAGTCTATTTAAAAGTAGTGATCACAAGTTTCTCATACGTATGAATATTTTTGCCATCAACCAGAACAGCCATCTGTGAATCCTGCTTTTACTTCTGTGAAGATGGATATTCTTGCAGTTCTCAGGTGCTTCTGCTCCTGTGCCTTAATCAATCATATCTATTGATAATGGCCTTGATATCTGCTAACCTATACAAGGCTATATAGTTGTGATACTACTTGTTCCTCTCCAAGGCTATTCTATTTGGGATCTCTAAACTTCCTTTTTGGCACCTTTAGCTAGGAGAATTGGCTAGCCTTATTTTTGTGCAGAGACATCTTGCATTTGGGGAGGGGGGCAAATCTAGAATGCACCCTCCCCCCCCCCCCCCAATATTTCCCGGCTATATACATGGCATGATCACAAACCAAGAAATGTCTTAGCCACAGATTATTCCCTTCCCTGCTACCTGAAGGTTCTGGTGTGAGAGCTTAGGAACATCCTGTGTGGAAAGCAGGTGATCCACCCCTAAATGCTCCCGCTCCCCAAACGTGGATTCTAAACTTCTGCCGCTAAAATATGCTGATGTGTAAAGTGCCACAGAATTCCTTGTTCTGGGAAGCTTATTTGTACTATTTACTCGTGTAATACATTCTTTTGGTTGAGAATTTACACTGAACATTGTGTTGACCCCTTTAATAACACACATGGTCCATATTTTCAAAGTAGAACATCTGTTTTCCAGTATAAGCACCACTCGAAAAGTTGCTTTTACAGATGCCCCAGATTTCTTCATTTGTAAAAAATTTGTCACCATATTTGAACATGTGTACCTTACGTTCAACATGAACATGAATATCTTAACAATGGTTAAGAATTTGAAAGGGCAAGCTGGCCAAGATACAAAATTAGTCATGGTCAATTAGTAAGTCATTTCAGGTATTCATGAATTTAGACGTGACCGAAGGTAGCAAGTTAAAGTTTCAAGAATGGTTTTCTTTTAACACTTAGTATAGGAATTAGGCTCGGCAAAAAGAGCCAAACTGCAGCGCGATTTGGCGAATTCGGCTTGCATTTGAGCTGAATGCAAGCCAATCAATCCGAATTGAAGCTATTCAGATCGGCTTTTATTGATTCGGCAACACCGAATCGGCATTCCTTCAGGGAACTTTAAAGATCTCTGGTCTGAATGAATGTCCCCTTGCCATGATGAAGGGAGAGAAACGCTGGCTAGAGGAAGGGAGAGAACAAGAGATGGGTCCCTTCTCTCTTTCCCTTCCTCCAGTCAGCATTTCTGTCCCTTCTTTCTTTCTCTCCCTTCCTCCAGACAGTGCTTCTGTGCCCTCTCTGTTTCTCTCCCTTCCTCCAGACAGTGCTTCTGTCCCTTCTTTCTTTTTCTCCTTTCCTCCAGACGGCGCTTCTGTGCCTTCTCTGTTTCTCTCCCTTCCACCTCTCCCCTTTCCCCTGCTTGCCACCCCCCACCTTCCTCTCCCACTGCCCCTGCTTGCTACCCCCAAGTGGTGTTTGTCAGCCCCATACCCTAAACCATAAATGTGCCCCTTTCCAATAGGCCTAGTTTGCTTTAATAGGGGCTGAAGAGCAGGGGGTGTTGCAGTGATTTGTCTGGGCTCTTGTGTCCTATTCCCTGTATTATACATGAAAAAGAAAGTCTTCAGATTTCTCAGATGGCATCAGTGTTTCAGGCTTTGTGGGTTTTTTACTGTTGTATTTTGATGTGCATTGAACAGCTTTTTGAGTGCTGTGTGGCAGGCCTTAGAAAAGCGGAATTAAGTTAGATGAGCAGAATGTAGACGATTCTTCAACATAACATACAAGAGTAGCTTATTGGTTTTTGTCAGGCAAATGCTTTGACTTTGTTTTGACGTTGACTAGGACGAATCAACGGGTGTCCCTTCTCAAACTTAGCATAACAAAATGCACTTGGTTACTGTTTCCCTTGACCAGGAGGAGATGGTGCATGCCATGGATGCAGTCTGTGCTATGCTGCCTGAAAAAGGAAAAGAAGAGTGCCAGAGCTTTGTGGAGGTCTACGGCAAGGCTGTAATTGATATGCTGTTGGAGGCAACTAATCCCAAACTGGTATGCGTTATGCTGAAATGCTGTACAGACAAAGCTGTTCCTGCTGGTAAGACTTTAAAGGACACCATACAGTGTTTTGACTGCGGGGCGGAGGGGGGGGGTGGGATGAGGAGCAAGATTGTATTTTACCTCTTGAAATCGTGATCATAATTTGACTTTCTGAATTCTCAGAGATAATTGTTCCAGTGCAATCACAGAATGGTGACGTTTGTGACGTGTGTAAAGTGGTTATAGCCTATGTGGATAAACAACTGCAAAAGAATGCCACGACTGCTGAAATTGAGGCAGCTCTGGAAAGAGTCTGCAACCTGCTGCCAGCATCTTACCGTGATCAGGTAAAATAGTTAATTGACAGCATTCAAATGGACATGGGTTACGTCCACTCTGGGCAAAACCTTGCTGCTAGATGTACTATAACCCTGGCCCAATGTTTATTGGTGAAGTCTAGAACATGAGCTAGAGTTGGATTGTGGGATCCAACTCTAGCCAGAATTCCTATATCTCTGAGCAACTAATTTTTAATTAGGGCCAGATTCTAATGGTAGAATAAGAGAAGTATAAATAGAAGAGATCATGGAAGTGGGTGGAAAGATGAGTCAGCAGGGATCCTTCATAACAGTATCTCAGTGAGAATTGACATCCTGATAGGTAGTAATAGCTGAACTAAGGCAAAATTTTATTTTAACAGACATTAGTAGGTATGGGGTCTCTTCTATCAAAACACATTTGTAACTCAGGTCTTAGATTAAATATGGCTTGATGGAGTACAGAATTTTTTTATCTTTGGCAGAATTTATATTGGCAACCCTGCCTTGAGTGCTGTAGGACCAAAATCAACCTGCTGACTTTGAAGAATCTGGCAGTAGAAGGAATGAGGCAGTAACTGAAGACCAGCAAGGGAACAAGCCAGGCAGCTTTTCAGAATGCCTTAGTGCAGTGGTTCTCAAGCCTCCTAATGCCGCGACCCTTTAATACAGTTCCGCATGTTGTGGTGACCCCCAACCCTAACATTTATCCATTTTACAGATGGAGAACACTGATGCAGAGAGTCTTAGGTGACCCCTGTGAAAGGGTCACCACTGAGAACCACTGCCTTAGCTGAGAACCACTTAGTTGAGAACCACTGCCTTAGTGGTTTATTTGATTAGCAATATGACTTGTGCACTTAGGCAAAAGAACATTTGCCTAGAAAGCTACATTTGCAGCTCTCATTGTCGCAACTCGTTTGTACCCTTTAGCACTACATGAAATCTAGGGAAATGCTGGTTGTCTTAGCAGAATGGCTGCAGTTCTAAACTCTGAGCAGTTTATCATCTCATTTGGAATACAGATCTCTGCTGTGTTCTGTGGCTACAGCAGTTTGCATGCTGGACTTGGGGTGGGAAGGACCTTCTGATTCGGGGACCAGAAGCATTTCAAATTTATTTGTGGAGAGCGTTTTTCTCTAGGAGGAAATGCTGTTTGAAGGTCAAATAGATGTGATGTAGGTCATGGCTGAAGCGTAACATACGCAGTGGTCCAGTTGTGTATCATGCTCGCAGTGATTTGGAAATAGAGACGTGTTAAAATAACTTCTCGACAGACAAACCAAATGTATGTTTTGCTGCAGGATAGAGTTTTCACAATCCTGCCAAAACTAATTTTTAAGTGTCATTATTGTGAAGAGCTTAACGTATTACATCCTTTGCTGAAATCAGTGGGACTTAAATATGGTTCGCTTCAGCAGGTTCACCTTAAGCGACAGCTGGCTCTGGTTTGTTCTTTTGTCTGTGTCCCATAGCAGCGGATCCTGTTTCAGTCTTTTCTCCCCTTCCTTTAAACAGTGTGATCAGTTTGTGGAGCAGTATGAACCAATGGCAGTGCAACTTTTGGCAGAAATGATGGATCCTGGTTTTGTGTGTTCTGTAAGTATCACAGCTAAAATGACCTTCATGGAGTTCACTCAAAAATGGCGGCTGTTACCTTAATATTAGCACTGCAGTTTAGTACATACAATTCCAGCATTTCTAATTCAATAGCAGTTTGGTTGTTGTGGGTTTTCCGGCTTGTATGGCCGTGTTCCAGTAGTATTTTCTCCTGATGTTTCGCCTGCATCTGTGGCTGGCATCTTCAGATGCAGGCAAAACATCAGGAGAAAATACTACTGGAATACGGCCATACAACTCGGAAAACCCACAACATCCTAGTGATTCCGGTAGTGAAAACCTTTGACTATACATTCAATAGCTCTTCATTTTTAACTGTTCTGCATGAAGTTACTTCCTGAATACGCAAGACTTACTGTTTTGTGTCACAAAGCTTTTGTTGGATAGTTTTAAGGCTTCTTCCAAGCTGGATTGACATGCTAACACAAGTGTGTGCTGCCTTTTCTAATTAAAGTGCCAAAGTATGTCTGAAGTTTAGAACATGAAGATCAAAGAGGCGATACAAGAGCTCATTTGCTTAACTGAAAGTAATTTATTTACCTGTTTGATAATTCGAAAAGCGTCTGCAGCTCTTAACACAGGTGGTTGGGAGTTCTTTTAGTAGAAAGGTAGCGTGCATGAGGTTTCCTGTAAGCATCCCAACTCATTCTGCACCATTGATTCAGTGCTCTGGCAATCCTCATCTTTATCAGCTTCCATTCTGTAAAGCATACGTGAGAAGCTCTTTATTACCGTAAAAACCATTTTTGGTCATTCCCTTCACCTTTCTGTTTATGGTAGCATCTCATGTACCCTTTCAACATACCTTAACATTAAAAGATTTGATTTTTTTTTCTTTCAAAGAGCTGTTTGAGGTTCCTGTATCTCTAAAGCCATGGGGGAATAGATTCTTGTGCTAATGTTTTGAGCTGTTGGAAAGAAAGGAAAATGGAAACCTGTTAACTTTTCTTGTGCACATGGCAGGTTCAAAGTCCGTTAAAAATGGGGCCAGGTAGCAAAAACTAATATATTGGCGTATAAGCCTTTCTAATGTAAAACCCACTTTGTTACAGGCATCAATATGGTTATTTCTGCTACAAACCCCTTCATATTTGTTGGCTGTAACAGACTTTGAATAGAATTTGTATTGGTGAAAAGATATTTGTGTTTATATTTAGAACATTATCTCTCCCTTCCTTCCGGGGCCTGAGGATTTTATTCTAATAGCCCTGTGAGGACGTATTGATTAAGCTAAGGGTGAGAGTGACCCAAGTTCACCTGGTAAGCTTTTCCATTCCCCTTTTCAATTTTCAGAAACTTGGTGCTTGTGGAGTATCCACACACCCGCTGTTGGGATCAGAAAAGTGTGTCTGGGGACCCGGCTATTGGTGTAAGAACTTGGAGACAGCAGCCAAGTGCAATGTAAGTACATAGGGTTTCTGTGCGTTTGTGAACATCAAAATCAGGGGAATGCCGAGGTGCGTCTCTTATGCAGCCCTATGTACTGAAACTGGCCAGTACTCCTTAGCATGACTTAGAACATTTAAGTACTGGTTCCGGGTACACTATAACTCCGACCCTTCAAGTCTAGTTTATCCGATTCTTACTGAATCACATTTATCTAGCTGATTAGTTATAACCATGAAGAAGAGAAACTCTACAGGCCTATCTGTTAAGTTCTTTCATTCCTGTTCTGCTTCTGATGCTTACAGAAGCATCAAACAGAGATTTTTGGAAACTGAGCCTCAAAACCTTATTTGTGCTGCCTCCAAGGCGTGCTCCTTGTTGAATCTGGGAGTCCCAAGCTCACCACACCATATGGTTGAATATATTTTCCTCTTACAAAATCTGAGGCAGTGCAGAGCTTTTGCTGTCGCTCGCTTTAATGCTGTGCCTTCTGCCCTATTCCTTGGAAGATTCCAGAGAGTACCTTATCTATCCTTGTGATTCAAGAATTATTGAAACAATGCAACATATTTTATTCTTTTGCTCATTCTATGCTGAGATTCAGGCCAGGTTCTTAACCCCTATTCTTGCATTGAGAGCCAACTCTTCTGTTGAGGTGCTGATGTCCTTTTTATTAAATAGCCCTTCCACAGGTTTGTGCGAGAGGGTAGCTAGATTCCTACAGGGCACTATAAACCTTCGAGTTGTTTGGAATAAGTGTTAATTTTGGGTCTTGTAAAATATATACGTACTTTTATACTTTTGTTTTCGATTCTGTTTTCTTTTACTTTTTTAATGTTAATCAACTGGGTCTCCTAATTATTATAATGGATTATATTTTTGATGCCCATAAAGGTCTATATATGTATGTTTATGAACACTCTTGTGGAGAGCCAGTGTCTCTGGCTTCAGTTTTAATAATATGACTTGAGACAACAATGTCATTTTAAATTGGGAATCGGGTGAATTCTGACCTTCTCTTCTTCCTGTCTCCTAGGCTGTCGAGCACTGCAAACGTCATGTGTGGAACTAGAAAAAAGCAAACCTATCGCTTGGGTAATTTTTTTTCTTGAAGAAAACAACACAGGGAGGGTCAGACTGGCAGAATTAAATCCTGGTGTCCTTATTTCCTCCCCCCTCCAAATCTGAAGTACCTTTTTGTGATTTTCTTTGGTGTAGCAGTGCTACTATTGTGGAATGGTCCACAATGTTGACCTGAAGCTATTTCTGACTCCAGTTTTTAGTTCCTTCGTGGTACATGAAATGCAGTAATTTAGCAAAGTTGTTCAATTAGCAGTGTGCCTTTAAAAGTAGAAGTGAACTAAAGGCACCACAGCCTTGTGTCTGACCTTAAAAATAAGTGACTTTTAAGGGCACTCTGTCTGATGGATGGGTAGCTAGAGTGAGAGTGCCAGTCATTACAAGTGGGCATCATTTCAGCTCTCATTTTACCCAGTTACCGGGTCCAGAAACACCTCTTAAATTCAATCCTCCTCGCTGGGATGAACCTGCATCAGCCCTGGAAGTTGCCCATGGAAGACAGGTGTTCCGTAAAAGTTACATGACTATGACTATAGTATAGCTAAGGCTGAGTCTCCAACTTAACTGTGATTTTGTTGGTGTGTGACTTGAGCTGAAGCATATTGGACTGGGTAGCTGAGATCCAAGGTAGCGAACCCAAGTATCCAAGGAAAGCTGATGCAGCAGACAGTACTCATTCCTTTGAGAGCCACACAGCAGCAGGCCTTACACTTCGTTTAGAGTTCAGAACTGGGTCCCTCATTCATTCCAAAACATTAAACAGCTTGAAAACAAAGGTGGATGTATTTAAACTAAAAACTCAAACTATGTGCCAGGTGTGTTGTAACTGACTACTGCGGAGCATTTGTCTAGGTCACTCACTAACATGTATATTGACCAAGAAGTTAGGAAAGTTTTCAATCATGAGGTGTGTGGTTGCTAAGTTACCCTTTTTCTCATCTGAGATTCCAGAATAGCTACAAGATTCTCCCTCTGAAACTTCATATTGGTATCCATCCTTTTCTAGCTGTACGTGTTTGTACTCTACGCTCTCTTGCACTAGTAGCCATTTTTGGCGTTGTGCTGGAAATACCTTGAAATGTTAAGTGCCATGCTAGCAGCACACAATTTGACCCTGCTTGACCTTTTTTTGGGGGGGCATGTTTGCGCTGGCCTGTGTGGTACTACTGAAGTCAGTGCAAGGAGCAAATGCCATTTCAGTCCCCAGCATTAGCTTGTGTTGCACTCCATGCAAGTCCACACTGCTAAAGGTTCTATAGCATCATTGTGGCTAAGGGCATTTTCTAAGAAACCACACACTGTCCCTGAACCTCTTAAGTTCTTAGCTGTTCAAAGCAGTTCATTTTAGTTATGCAGATTTGGAACACCTTGAAAGAAACCGTACAAAGGAAGTTGAATATTCTAGCACATGAGAACTCAGAGAACTTTGGCTTGTGGAATCATGAGGGCACTCATTCTGTTGGCAATAAACTAATAATTGCTTCAAAGTTAATTCTAGCAGGGTGATTGCCACATGGCTTTTTATTTTTAATTCTTCTTACAAGCATTTGGTGAGGGCATTGACTTGGTTTGTTTTTGTTAAAATTACTGCTGTTTGGTTCAAAGTTCTTGCTACTCAAAGCAAGCAGTTGCTGTGTTTCCCTGTCACGTTATTACAGATGTCCTCCTTGACAGCGATGGCATCCTGTGTTGCTTAGGAGGAAATATTTTCTTCTTCGCAACGATGGCCTTTTTGCTCCAGAGGCTGTTGAACATTTAACTCTGGACTGTGTACCGCGGTCTGACTATATGCCACTTTTTCTTGGCTAGAATTTCTATTCGTGCGTGTGCACTTTCTTTGTGGGAAATACTTGGCATAATGGGACGAGGATTGTCAGATCTGGGGGTGGGGTCTGTCTTCATTTCTGCTTATGTACTACCATTTTTTTCGTATTCTAGATGTGGATCGGGTAAAACAAGCAGTTGCTTTAACAAACCACTGTTTTTTGCACTAAAGCTTCTGTAATTTAACAATAAATATGTAACTAAATCTGTCTACTTTGTGGATCTTGACATGTACTTCAGGCACTCTCTTCTTGGTGCTGATAACTCGACCACAGTCTTCCCCTGCCGGAAGCTTTTAGTGTAGCCTAAATAAAACAGAGAGCTCGAGCAATTTCTTAAATGAAGGTTTGCCTGTAGTTCTGAGCAGAGCACGTACTGTTCTGGTTACATTTTAAATCTTGATCCTCTGTTGAGAGGGGCATGAACAAAGTGTGAATTAAACCAGTGAGTCTGGTGGCTTTAAATATTCATAATCCCTGGCACACGGGCAAACAGGAATATCCTGTGCCATTTACAGGGAGAGCTGAGATGGGCAATAATACTCCAGGCGTGTCATAATTAAAGCTGTTGAATACTTGGAGGTGCCCGTGTAAACTACCAGGAGTATGTAATAATACTCACTTCTACTTCTCTGCTCCAACATTTCTGTCCCTGCTACAAACCAAACATGGGAAAGCAGTCAAGGACAACAACCAAGATTGTACCTTCATTCTGGTGTCCCCTCTTTCTTTATAACTTTCGCTAATCTGCCAGCAGGAGTATGGATTTTCCTTTCAATCTTTGGAAAAGTGTCCAGACAGGCTTGATAACCCCAGGGATCAAACATGGGGAAGAATGCAGAAAAGGGGAAGGGGTAAAAATTGTGCCCTCCTCCACAAACAGTACTTGGCCAATAAGGGGGGCCAAATTGACTCCCTTCTTCCAGCAAGCATGGCTGCTGGTCATTGTGGGATTTGTGACCCCAGAGGTCATCTTGGTGACTATAAGGGTCCTGGCTGAAGTCTGCATCTTCAAGTACCTTCCATTGACCACTGTTTTTCCCATTTCTGTGTCCTCCATTCATGCTTTCAACAAACACATCTGTTTCAAAATAAGGTGATAATTTTTAAATCTACATCAGATGAAGAAGATTGTGAAACCTGCCAGCCTAAAATAGTGCTGTATGTAGCTCATGTGTTCTTACCATCTTCCTTTCCCCAAAACAGCCACTTGAGTGGCGACTGTGTTATGGTGGAAATGTGGAAAAGAACACTTGCTGTTTTTCTTGTCACTGGGAGAAAGATCTGAATTTCAACCCAATTACTTGAAAAGGCCAACAGGAGTGCAGGTAGCTCCTTGAAGAAGAGACCAATAAATCTGCACCTGATGTGCTGGCAGAGTCTGGCTATTATGTGGAAAGTCCAGGTTCTCATTCAGAGTGCCTCTGCTGCTATGCATCATGTGCTTTTAATTACATTGGCCTGGGGATGGGTGTGGTACATGGTACTTGTGAAACGGCTGGGGTGTGGGTGGCAGTCTCTCCCCATCTTGCTGCCTGTCGCAGGACTGCTCCAGTGTGTGCAGGAAGCACCAGTTTACCTGTCCTCACAGCTGAAGCTCCCATTCACACACTGAGCATGGAAGGTTTGTGGAAAGGCTGTGTGCTGCTGCTGGTGCTCTGCTTGACTTCTTACCAAGGTAAGGGCAGAAATTCTGCCTTGGGGAGGGGGATGTAGAATGCTTCTGTGCAAAGGCAACATGCGTTGTCATCCTGTAAAGGGAGATGAATTAGCAGAAAAAGCAAGTTGTCTTCTGGTTTTCTCTCCTATGATAGAAATGGGATATTTGACCCACAGGGTAACCGTAGCGCAGAGTAGAAAAGAAGGTGCTGTGTCTTGGTAGACATGGGTATTCTTTGTGGAAGGAAAGGTACAGGTGAGCATTTATAACAAACTGCATAGACAAGCAAAGTGTCCTTGTACCTTAGTTCTACTTCTGGAATTGACAAATATGCTCCAGTATAGTCCATCGCCTGTTAAGACCAGGCATCAAACTTTCAGGTTGATGCTTTAGTGTGGTATGAGAAGAAGAAGGAGGTCAGTACTTGTCTGTTCAGAGATGATGCTCACTACACTCTGAATCAGGTGCCCAATTTGGATATGATTTCTATCCCCTTCCTGCACCAGCGAAAACCCGGTTAAGGCCCTTATTGTCAATCACGTCTGAGTCCTTGTGCTTGTTGTTCCAGCATAAAATAGCATCGAATCTGCACTCCCATTTCCTTCCTCTTGACAATCGGAGAAAGGGGGGTGGGCGGCTGCTTTTATTGCAGAAGAGCAAACTACTTGATTTGAGGGTAGATATTAAATGTGCAGACTCCTCTGCTTGCTTATGTAGCCTCGTTAAACCAGTTTTCAGAGTTACAAGGCATCTTGACTTCAAGGCAAAACTTGCACACAGCTGACTTTGGGTGATAAGGTAATGCATAGCCCAGCATTGGGCAGGTTTTCAGAAACAAACTTGTGTCAAGAGGAAAGCTAATCTCATTTTGATGAGCAAATGCTTAGACTTGGGCCTCGTCTCCTCAAAAGGCATGTTGGTGTATGGGAATGAACTCCAGCCTCATCTTAGCTGGGCGGCGGGGGTGGGGGTTCACTTCGTCACAGAGGCAGCACAGAGTACCCGTGGAACAGGTTTCTCTTTGCATTTTATCTTTGCAAGAATTCATACTAGTTTTTGACTGCACAACTGGCCCTCTGTGGAACCAGGACAGCTCCAAAAGCAATTTCCTGCGAAAAGTGCTGAGGCCAGCCTCATCTGTGTTGTGCATCAAACAAATGCTGTCCACCTTTCTGTGTCCATATTGCTTGTAGCTCTCCAGATTCTGTTGTCTGGAGTTTAAGAAACTTGTCTTTTTTGCTGCAGTAAATATCCATATTTTAAGCAGGGTTGTTTTAAGGTTATTGAATGGTGTGAGGAAGGTGGAGGCCCAGGGTAGGTCACGTATTCACCTTCCATGGTTGCTTCTCATCCAATAAGGTCAGCGTATTTAAACATAGCTGCATTAAAACAGAACATTAATTGTAGCAACTCCCTCGATGCTTCCCCACCAAGAAGTTATCAAGCAGGTAGGAAAGTACTATTACAGACATGTTCTAATGCCTTTGTCAATTTAACCCCACAAAGAGGAGAAACTTCGTGTAGAACTGCAGAGAATGGCAACGACTTCATGTAGAACTGCCTTCTAAAGGATGATTGGGTGTAGGGAAATAAAGGGCTTTTCCCCCAATTGAGGCTTACCCACTTTGAGAACTGCTGCTCTAGCACCCAACTTTTTATCCATCTAAGGGTCACCATTGTGACTGGTACACACCCCATTCTGAAGAGCCCTTTTTTCAAAGTATATAATGGCAGACTTAATGGAGGACATCCCTCCATGCATTAGGAGATTTATCAGCTGGACTTCAAAAGCAAATTTTAAAACTGTAGTCTGATCAAATTCTGTAGGGCCGTAACTGTGACACTTGCCGCTTTCGTTGAAAAGGCCTTATGGAACTTATTTGAAACCATTGAGATGGGGAGCAGCTCGACAGGCCCGGGAAGGTTTGGGATGACGATTTTGCTCTTCGACCTGGTCATTGGTACACATCTCAAGCAGCTTTCCTACCTACAAGGAAGGGGGGAGGTCGGGGTTTTTTGCTAGCTCTCCCCTCCTGCTGCAGACAGCCAGTTTGCCCCCCTGCTGTTTCTCCAATCCACCAACCTGAAGCAGCAGTTTGGAGGGGCGAGAGGATAAAGGAGCATGCAGGGAGAAGGTGTTGCCTTCTTCGAGTGCAAGTTTTCATGGGCTGCTTAGGATCTAAGCCTTGCAGGGGCTCATAGAAATGAAAAAGATAGCATCTTACACAACCTGCACTTCTGGTACTCCACTGAAAACTGCCATTGGCTTGATACTGCCCATGGACACAGAGCAAGGTGTGTCTGTCTGAAATCCTTTGCGTTGGCAAATTGAGTGAAAGCCTGTTCAATCTTATGCTGGAAATAACTACACCAGGGCTGTGTCTCCCTGATGCCATTCAGCTTTTGGCATTCATAGGGCTCAGTGCTGTCTTCACAGGGACCTACCGACACTTTTTCAGGCTGATGCTCTAAGGTGACCTTGGAGGCTAAGGTGACTGCTGGTGACAGCAACTCAGTAAGCTCCTGCCTTTTAAAACAGGTGGCAGGATTTTTGGTCTCCTTTCCATCCAGGGGTCTGCAAACTATGGCTCTCCAGATGCTCGTGGACAACAATTCCCATCAGCCTTGCCACTTTGCTGTCGCACAGTCTCTGCCCTCTTCTGAGAAGCGGGTTCACCTGTCCCTGCAAAGGATTTGCAGACGGTCTGGAGTACCCTGGAGGGAGCTTCTTGGAATCCCATTTAAGAAGTGCTGTTCTAGATCATAGTCCCCGTGACTTCGTAATCCTTATTCTTTCTGTTTGGAGGGATTTTCTTTTGGCTAGGCTAAATGCTTCCTCCTCTGCTGTTTAGGTGGGTAGTTTCTGAGGAGAACCCTACTTGGCTGGAAGTGTGCATATGGGTCTGGGGCAATTGAAACTTTCCCCCTTGTTTTCTTTGTGTTGATTGCTCCTTTGAGAGGCCTGCGGGTGCAGCTGGTGATAATTTCCAGGGTTTCCCTGTTTCTCTGCCTTTTTTGCTCATTGGTTCTGATACTACTTTTTAAATTTTTGCTACCAAGTCACAGGTGACTTATGGCCGCCCCACAGGGTTCCCAAGGCAAGAGATGCTCTTGGTATTCTTTGGAGGTCTCCCATTCAAATACTTGCCAGGGTTGAGACTGAGAGTGTGTAACTGGCCCAAGGTCACCCACCATGTTTCCAGGATTCAACCTGGGTTCCCCAGATCTTAGTTTGACAACTTAAGCACATCATGGTGTTTACTAGGCAG
Organism: Sphaerodactylus townsendi; assembly: GCF_021028975.2. Lineage (NCBI taxonomy): Eukaryota > Metazoa > Chordata > Lepidosauria > Squamata > Sphaerodactylidae > Sphaerodactylus > Sphaerodactylus townsendi. The sequence continues at coordinate 25,877,733 of NC_059432.1, forward strand.
ACTGTTTATGGCAGTGATGGCAAACCTTTTTGAGACCGAGTGCCCAAATTGCAACCCAAATCCCACTTACTTATCGCAAAGTGCCAACCCAGAAATTTTACCTGAATGCTGAGGTTTTAGTTTAGAAAAAACTGGTTGACTCCCTCTTCCTCCACCCCACCTTCTCGAGCAGGGGCCAGCCTGCTCTAGCCTCCAGCAAGTCCCGCACAGGCCTCTCTAGCATCTCTGTCCCTTCTCTCTCCCTTCTGAGCCCCCCCCCCCCCCCTCCGGCGGCCGCCACCCCGGGCACAGGCACCCGGCCCTCCACCCAAGTCCCTCCCCTGCTCACCGCAGAAAGTGCGCATGTCGTACTCCAGTGCGGTCCCCAGGCCAGCCCCTAGGATGTGTGCTGTGGGGGGTGATTTTCCACCCCCACGTGACAAACTCTGTGTGCGTGTGCCCACAGAGAGGGCTCCGAGTGCCACCTCTGGCACCCGTGCCATAGGTTCGCCATCACTGGTTTATGGGATGGTTTGCTACTGCCTTCCCAAGTCATCTGCCCTTTACCCCCAGCAAGCTGGATGCCCATTCTGCCCACCTTGGAAGGTCTGAGAACCTTGAGACGGCTACCTAAACCAACTTCTGTTGGGCTTGAACTCAGGTTGTGAACAGCGCTTAGGGTGCAGTTCTGCAGTTTACCACTCTGTGCTTCGGAGCTGTTACTTAGGCTATGGCTAATTTGCTGGCAGCAGTGGTTTCTCTGTGAGGATGGACATATTTGTAATACTGTGATATTTGCAACACTGATTCGTTCAAATATCACTGGGTCATCGGATTGTTAAATAAAGATATTCTTTGTATGGGAAAAGTTGCATTTTTCCCATGCTTCGCCGCGATTGCCTCCCTTTTCTCCAAAGTGTAGGCAGAGAGTATTCGGCAGGGCCGGTTCATCATGCCTGATTTGCCTTGAAGGTCTATGGAAAGAATAATTCTTGTCACACTTGTCATTCCTGGGCAACTCTGAACTTTAAAGGGACACACCCCACCTCCTACATCATTGCAACATCACCAGATGCAGTACTTCGCAAGCTGAATAAGGCTCATCCTTGCCCCCGGGAAATCAGCAGTGTTTAGTCAACACATACTAAGCCTAGTGAGATCAAAAGATGTGACTGGGACTTTGGTAATCAAGAATGCTCTAAAAACCATAAAACTTTTTAAGGAGATCTGGCATTGCCGTTCCCAGACAGCAGCCCTGGCCGTGCAGGAAAGCCTTGAGGTTTTTTTTCTCTCCGTTTATCTCAGGGGTAGGGAACCTTTAACACTCAAAGAGCCATTTGGACCTGTTTTCCACAGGAAAAGAAAACACTTGGAGCCGCAAATAATTTTTGACATTTAAAATAAAGATAACACTATATATATAGGGTGTTTTTTTTACCTTTTACTCCGCTCATTCTGAGAAGCGCATGGATGCGCCCGCCCTGCTGCCTGCAGGGTATGGGTAAGGATGAAGCTGGCGGCTTGGCCTCACTGGCCGCCGGGAAAGCGCCCACCCCGCTCCAATGGGGCGGGCGAGAGGGGAAGCCCGCGGCACGGCCCAGCCAACTGTGGGCAGTTGGTGTGCCCGCCCTGCTGCCTGCAGGGCGGGCAAGGATGGGGCCGGTGGTTCAGCTCGTGGAGCCACAGTGCAAGGGCAGAAGAGCCGCATGCGGCTCTCGAGCCGCAGGTTCCCTACCCCTGGTTTATCTTAAAGTTAAAGCCACCCTTCTCAAGGAGGACACACTTTGCTGTTGGGATAATTTATTGGTGAATCGCCAATGACTAGTTCAGCTGATAAAGCAGTTCCACACCTCAGTCTGCTCCCAAGCCCCTTTCCTGCCCTGAACGTGAGCAGCTTGCATTACATTTTCATTCCACACTTTCAAGGTCCTGAGGAAAGTGCTATGTGGTGCTTCCATCCCCATCTTCACAAGCTATGAGGTGGGCTGGAAGTGGCTGGCTCAAAGTCACCTGGTCAGATTCATGGCTGAGTGAGGGATTCAAATCTAGCTCTTCTACTCCCAGTAGTCTGGCACCCTAACCGCCTCCTAGGTAAGTATAACCACCCTAACCCCCTCTACACACCTTGTTGAGACTTTTCTTATTTCTGGACTCTTGGCCATGACTGGTACAATGCAACCCATCATAGGATTTGCAGTTGAGGTCTCAGGTTTGGACTCTTGGTATTGGCAATGAAGGTTTCATGGCGGAAAGAATAGTTGGAATGTTTGTTTTGTGGGGGGTGGGTGGGGAGGTCCAACTGCATTAGTAGAACATGTTAGGCATGCTGTACTGTAGGAAACACTATAAATAACATTTAGCAACCATGATACTATTTTGGGCACAGAACAGGAATGCCTCGTTCTTGGCAATTAAGCCAGGAGCTGAAACAACTTGAACCCCAAAGATGCCAATAAGACTCCAGAGGAGAAATTATAGGTAGTAAATAAGGAAAAGAAAGATTTTATTCTGCTGCAGAAAGGAATAGAAATAATCTGTTGCTAAATTCTGGGGGCTGGAAGCAAATTACAGAAGCAAGAGGGAAGCATTTATACAAGTTTCCAAGCTGCAGGAGTTGCATCATTGGTACATCATTGATGACGTCAATTTGGGGCCATCCTAGAACATGACTAAGTCCCCTTCGTGTTATCACACACAGTCCTCTGTAACATTTTGTAACACTATTATTAAAGAACACTTATCAGGATTATGGCTAAAAGTGGAGAACTTCAGTTTCCACTGATGTTCTTATCAACATATTGTCCAAGGCTTTCACAGCTGGAATCACTGAGGTGTTGTATGGCCACATTCTAGTGGCATTTTCTCCTGATGTTTTGCCTGCATCTGTGGCTGGCATCTTCAGAGGATCTTCTGAGATCCTCTGAAGATGCCAGTCACAGATGCAGGCGAAACAGGAGAAAATGCTATTATAATGCGGCCATACAGCCCGGAACCACACAACACCCCAGTTCTTATCAACCTTAAGATGTTAGGAGTTTCATCATGTGCAACATACAGTGAGGGTCTGGTTGTGTCACCATCAAGGGAGAGCAAGATGTGTTTGCCAGCATTTAAATTACAGCTGCTGCCTTAGTACAGGTCTTATTGCTTACATTTAAGGATGATAAACAATATTTTGTTCATACAAGGAAAGGAACATCCTGCCTTCTATATTCTAAGGACAGCTTGAGCAAGAGAAAGCTCAGCTTTCTATCCAGAGCGAAGATAGAGGAAGGCTTTAAGGCTTCTAATACTACATTAACTCTCCTAAAATCCTTTAATAAAACCAAATTTTCAGTTTTTGGCCCCTTCAATCATATAACTTGACTTCCCCCCTTTTCCAGGTAATCTCTCCCATTCCCTCAAAACACCAACCAGGGCAGAAAGCTGCTCTTGCAGAGGGATGTTGAAGGGATCAGCCCAGCATCACAGTACTGTGTGCCTTGAGCAAAAGTGCCAGGCTCAGATGGTGGGCCGGATGCAGCCGGTTTGCAGCGCCAGGTTCCCCAGCTTGTTATATTAGTTTATACCATTTCATGCTTCCTGATGTGAAGTAAGGGGCTGAATCAGAGCTATTTCCAGTGTAAATTCAGAATCGTAACCTATTTCCACCTGCACGAAAAATGCATGAAGCAATAGACATGCCCTTTTACTGCAACCTGCTCTTGAGTAATTCCGTTCTCCAACTACAAAGGAATCGATTACATGATGCTGCCTTACATAAACTGGAGTTGAACAACTGCCCTGTTAAGGTCAGTTTATGCACTGTGATTAGCAGAAGAACTCCAGGTATTTGCTGGAGATCACCACCTAAATCAGGGGAGTCAAACATGGCCCAGGAGTTGGATCTGACTGGAGCTGGGCTCACCAGGCCAGATAATGGGGGCGGGGAGGGGCTGCCTCAGTTGGCTTGTGATCCTGAACAGTCCTCTCAAGGCAGTCACCCCACCCCATTGCGAACTCATCAGTTCAGCCCCCATGTGACAACATACTGGGGCCAGCTGAGGCAACCCCCCAGCTTAACCAAGTCACATTTATGTCATATCTGGCCCTCTTAAATGCTTGACACCCCTGACCTGGACCGTTTATCTGAAGCTGCTGAACTGGTGACCTTTATTGATGCAGCAGGGGCCTTGCCACCAAACCATTGCCCTTACAGTGTCTTCCGCACAGAAGTCTCTCAAGCTGACTTAAGACCAAATAATTAAAGGAATCACGTAACGCCTGGCATTTTCTGCTAGGAGCCTTTTGTGGACTGAAGTATAAAAAGCAGAAAGCATATTGAACATTCATCCATGACCCCAGTATGAGCAACAGACTAGAGCTTTTCACAAACACAGCCTATTAACCATGTCCCCCAAGCTACAACACGGCGTTCTCTCTTATTGTCACTGGAACAGTATGGCTTGCAAAACTGGGATCAAGCTGGTTGCAGTGGGGAACAACAATGGCTTCGACCTAGGTCAGTACCCTTCTTGGGGAACTGGGTCGAACCTATTTTACCCATGTGTGGAATCGCCCAATGACTAAGTGGAACCAAATGATAACCTCTTTGAAAGGTTGCACACACCAAGCTATGGAGGGAGAATTGATTTTAAACAGCCGGTAGCCCCATGAAAGACACCTTAGATAGGAGTTTAGAATTGTAAAGGTAAATTGAAAACATCTTCTATGAGGCTATAAATATTTGTATAACTGTAAGACTCCAGTCGTCTTCCTCTAACAGTATAAGGGGAGAGGTTTGATCTTGGAATCCCCTTGCCCTATAATCACAATTTCAGAGTGAACTGTTGTTCATTTAGTATGTTCTAGACTTAATGAATTCTTGAAAACCTGTGCCAGACCTTTTAAAATATAATTGTTTGGAAACCCTTTTGATATGCCAGTTGTCTCTGCTTAGCTGGAACAAGTTGTCTCTGCTCAGCTGGAAATGTTCTTTAACTACAGTTTGTTTAAAAGGGACACTGAATGCCAATGGGAGACACCTCTACATAATCAGGACTTTCATTTTACACAATAATGCATAAATTAAAGCTAAACAGTTATTGGACATATTCCCTGTAAGCTGAATGGCTGCGCAGACATGCTATATCAGTGTCGCCCAGATCGGGCAGCTGCCAGCAGGGGGAGCTCTCATAGGCAGCTCTGTGCCACTCAGTGGTAGGGAACTTCTGCACCGTTCCCTATCACGGTTGGAGGAACTATTGGGCAGGATACAGCCCTTGGAATTTCAGAAAGAAGATGTGAACAGCAAAGCCTTATCTTTCACCTAATACTCAGGTGTGATCCTCCAGCTACTGCCAGTGTGTAAGCTCTCTACCCTTTACTGCAACATCCACGCAACCACTGGAACAGACTTCACAACACTGACTGCAGTGAGAACACATTTATGAGAGATGGCAGCAGAAACAGAAGGTTCATGACATAAATTTATCCTCAAAATCCAGATTTAAACCCTGACTTGGAATCTTTTTTGTTTAAGTGGATGTTTCCTTGTGGAATGAGTGAATGAAAAAAAGTTGCTAAATACTGTTGTACGACTGTCATCAACTACTGGGAAAAGCTGATGAAATACTACCAGTATGTCACAATAGTTAACTTGCATATGTAGCAACGTGCTTCTAAAATATTTCAGTATAACCCTTTTGTATTTATGATAGTCTGACTCAAGATAGATTACAAAACAGAAACAATTATTTTATTTTGCTATTATTTTATTTCAATTTATGCCCCGCCTTTTAGAATTGTCTCAGGGCGGGTTGCAATAAAAAGCATGATAAAATCCTATTCTGTATCTCTTTAAAACAATCCCAAAGCTCCCACCCCAAGCTCCCCCAAAGGTAGGTGGAGCACTCAGGACACCTTGAGGCCATCCCCTGATCCCAGTTGGGGGAATCAGCCAAATGCTCAGGTGAAGAGGCTGGTATTTGCCAGGTGCCAAAACTCTAGGAGAATAGGTGTCTGGCGGGTCTCTGGTAGGCGGGCATTCCACAGTGCAGGGGCCACTGTTGAGAAGGCCCTCTAGACTGCCCCACCTCCTCAGCTCTGAAGAGAGTGGGGCAGCCAGGAGTACTTCTCCCTCTGATCTCAGTGCCTGGCAGGATTATATGGGCAGATGCGCTGTCTCAACTATCTAGGACTAAAGCCAGAGGTGGAGTGAGGGGGAACTGCGCCTGGGGTGCACGTTTATCCTGCGCCCCCAGAATGCTCTGCCACGTCACATGCCCCCATAAGGCCCATGCCTGGGATGTCGGCCCCACCCAGCCCTTTGGGCGCTACACCACTGACTGAAGCTATTTACATAGTATAAGATGCACATCAAAAAACCCTCAACATCCGAATTTCAGTTTTTAAAGAAGCAGCACAATACAAACATGATGTTGCACACAATAAACTGCCTCGATATTCCCTTTATAAAACTGCTGTCCTGAACAATTCTGTTTTACTGTCCTACTGATGTTTAAAGCTCAGAGTATGTGTGATGTCAGAGAGGATATTAAAAATGGTACATCTAATGTTCAAATGTGGGAGGAGGGGTTTAGTAATTCTCAGTAACTGTGCATAGAGGATTTCTACTAAGCTAGTAGAGAGGGGAAAAATGTACAGATAACCACGATTTCCTCTTGCTGATCGACTCAGAATTTCTTTCTCTTCTTCCTGGACTGCAACTGGAAAAATGACTGGGGATGGAGAGGGAAGAGAAGGATGAAACCTGTTTCTTCTGCATTGAGCCCACCTAATCCAAAACGGGTATCCACAGCTGTTCTCAAAGTCATAAGAACATGGTTGGAGATCCCCTGACACATTCCCAATGCCCCTAGTTCAACCCTGAAACAGCCTTGTGCTGGCTTTCCTCAAGTGGGGTTTGGGTTCGGTCTTTGCCCTCTGGCATTCACAATCTTAGCTGCACTGGGTAAACTTGCTTCAGCTATAAAATATGTAATATAAATACGTTTCAAGTCCAGTTGCTCTATGTATTAGTTCCACATATGTACTTTTTCAAGGAAACAAAAGGTGTATTGTGGAAGGGTTTTGAAGTATCTGAGAATGCGTAAGTGAAATAGAAAGCTAGAAATTGCAACCTATTTTCTGGGCCGCAGCAGCATGTTTCTCCCAAGGCTTAAAATTTTCCCACCAGTTAACACATTATAAAGGCCACTTGTCTAATCTGGGATTTCTGTGGCAGGCAGAGTCCTGATTCAGATCAGGCCCATGACCCCCAAAGAGGAAGGGATCCCCCCGCATGCAATTTTTCTGTGTTGAACTGTCCCCATGGAACTGCTGTGTGCTCATAGACAAAACTTACATATACTGGTGGACATACATATTCTTCCTTGGCAGACCAAGCATCAACCCTCCAGGGCAGTTTCAAATTGGGAAAACAGCATGGGGAGTTATGGCCCCTCTTGCTGTGCAGCATGGTCCTCATCCAAAGTGGGCCTGTGTGTGCCTGTGTGGGCATTCAGTTCCCAATATAGTTCAGTTGCCTGTACCTATCTGATTGAAAGCCCTTGAGGTGGACAAAAGGGACACCAAGAGCTGTAGGGTAGGACTTCCAGTACCAAAAGAAGTCAATGTAAACACCTATCTGTATGTTTGCAAGACACTGCTGCAAACATTGTTGAACATTTGTACAGTGAAGCTTTAAAAAATCAAGAGCTGTTGTAGAATTTCAGCCAGTCACTGGATACCCAGTAACCCCTCCCCCCCTTTGATTCTTTTCTACCAACCCCTGTAAAAAAGAAATTCTAGGAAAGTATGACTCCCAGAAGAATAATTATTAAAAAAACCACCAAGATGCATCCATTATTATGGCAGTATCCCTAAGGATTGTGGTGGTTTAAAAGAACATAACTGCTGAGCTGTCTCTTACAAGACTGGGGTAGAGGTGCGGGGAGGAGCTGTTCTAGCTTTATGTGTTTAAAACGTTTATGTCCTGTCTTATCTCCTGAGTTCCAAGGTGGCTAGCAAATTGATGGCAAGTTGCAAATGCATGAAATACAATAAAGTAAATAACCAAATGAAACCAATATAGCCAGATCTGCAACCATTTATCTTCCACCAAAGCTGTGGGAAACCCATGAACATAGAAACTGAAAGTAACCTCCTCAGCCACCCTGGGAAGCTCTTCAAGGGACAGGTCCTGCCACAGAGAAGGCCAAGGCCTGACTTGCCAAATGGGTGGTCCTGAGAGAGAACTCCTTAAGGAAAAGCTGTCTGAAGAATGTAGCTGGTGTGTGAGAAAAATGTTGTGGTTTAATGTGGATTGACACACATGAAGGCCAGGGACTGTACAGGGTTTTAAGGGGAACAGCCAACAAGCCTGGGGAACCAGTGTGAGGGAATTATATAACCCAAGTTATATGGTTAAATAGAGTAGCATGTCTCTCTAGAAGGATTCTAGGTGTATGCTGGGAATGGTCCATTTAACCCCATAATTTAAATCTACAAAACCTAAGTTCAACCCAATTAAACAGGGCTTTGGGGCTGGGATGCGGCACATGAGCCTTTTTTCAATACCAGGCCTAATGCAGTCAAGAATGGGGTGGGGAAAAGTGATGCTTCAAAGAAGCACTATTATTATGGCAGGATGCGTGGGTGTTCTTACTGCCATCTCTGCTTTTTACCACACCAGTTGCCTCAGCCGCAGAATCATGTTAGGTCAGCGTAATATTAATTTTTATGAAGGACAAAAGCTTAATCAAGAATGCCCATGAAGGATTACATTCTCACAATTAAAAAAAAAGCTAAGTGGATATTTTATCATTCCAAAATCTCTGAACAGTTAGCTCAGAGGTATCTCACATTTATGCATAAATAGGTACATGAAGCGCCTTATACTAAATCAAACCATTTTTCTAATCCAGGTCAGTATTGTTTATTATTCAGACTTGTGGCAGCTTTCGAGGGTCACAGCCTGAGGTCTTTCACCTCATCTAATACCTGTTCTTTTCAACTGGAGATGCTGGGGATTGATCCTGGAACCTTTTGCATGAAAAGCAGATGTTCTGCCACCGAGCTATAACCCTTCCCTGTGGAAATGGTCTTCCCCTTGCTAATTTTCATGCTGTACATGATCTAAAACGGGGCTGCAACCTGTGGCTCTCCATGGCCAATTGGCTGGCAGGGGCTGATGGGAATTGTAGTTCATGAACATCTGGAGAGCCACAGATTGCAGACCCCTGATCTAAAATATGGTTCAGGAGGATCTGAATAAATTGTGGGGAACAATCTGACTCCATTAATAGAAAAACCTATTAAAGGAGGGACTCTTCGTGAATGTTCATGCCATCTTCCCTGACGTGAAAAAGGTCATATGGCAGCTTGACACAAGCCACTGCCAACTTCATCCATTATTTACTTCTACCCACTTCAAATGTCTTTTTTCTCTGTATAATACCTGCCCGCCTGCTTTCACTCTCACCACTGTCTCAGCACAGCAGGAAGTGGATTCTGCCAGTCAGTGAAACGAGTGCTTCAGAAAGAGTTTCACTTTGAGCAGTACAACATTGTGATCTTTTCAGCGTATTTCTTTACATTTTGAATAAGTGGTGTGAATTGCCCGTGAGATACTATGAGACCAGCAAATGGTATATCCAAAGTAGTGGAGGCAGGGGAAAAGCGTGAAAAGGAAAACCAAAATAGAGATGCTTTAGGAGTTATGTATCCCTTGCAATGATGGAATTGGAAGATGTACTGTCTCCAAGGAAAATAGTAAATAAGATACCATTTAATTCTGTCTTTTAAAATCCATAGTTTCACACGGGCAAGAGCTGTTGTAATTTAAGTTATTTAATTGGTGGCGAAAAGTGCTGTCAAGTCGTAGCCAATTTATGGCAACCCTGAAGAGTTTTCAGCAAAGAGATGTTCACAGGTGGTTTTGCCATTGCCTGCCTAGCAACCTTGGACTTCCTTGGTGGTCTCCCATCCAAATACTAACCAGGGATGATTCTTCTTAGCATCCTAGATTTGACAAGATCAGACCAGCCTGGGCCATCCAAGTCAAGGATTTTATTTTTGTAGTACATTTTTAATCCCACCTTTCTTACAAGAAGCTCAGGGCAACCTGCCTCTATTTTATGCTCACAACAAACTTGTAGATGAAGCTAAAACAGGACGATTGGCCTCAGGTCACCCAACTAGCATCATGGCTGAATGGCGGTTTGAATCTATGTTCATTTTCATGGTCTTATGTGCAGTCCCACGTGGGACTTCGCATGCGCAGGCCTGCCATAAAGAAGAGGCATTCCTGTAGCAACAGAGCGCTCCCTCCCCCTTTCCCCCAGAGCTGTAGGTGGGAAAAGTTCCCACTGAAATGGTGACAAGGTCGGAGGAGGAGGAATCAATCCCCTCTGATCTCTTTTTGCCGCCATGTTGAGATGACGTGTGCCTTTTGCATTCCTGTGGAGTCAGACTAAGGGTTTCTCTGTCATGTTGACATGGACCAGAAGAGCTCAACTCTTTTTAAGAAGTTCTCCAAATGTTGGACACAGATGGCAAGGAATGATGGCCGTTCAGACAGTCATCTTTGCCTCGATGAGGAGCTCATTCCAGGCACATGTAAGGCCTGTGCCCTGCCTACCCTGAAGGCTCCTCAGGTTCTCATGTCAAGATTAAAGGTGATCCTTTATGAGAGGTCTTTGGCACAGGATCCAGTCATTTGATCAGGGGGTTAAGTCGTCAAAAGCCCCTTTGGTTGCCTCAATGCTGTCCCCTCAGCCATCTACCTCCAGCCAATCAGCCCTGGCCTTACCCCCGTCTGCAAAGGCCAAGAAGCATTCCAAGCCAATTGGGCGGGACTGTTCCCCTTGACAAGAAAATTCCATGAGGGTTTGTCAATCCAAATCTTAATCTCCCCTGAGAAAGATGCCAACTTCACCCTGGGGACGTTGCCCAGGGAGCTGTCAAGATTGGCACCATCTATCATTGTGTTGCAGGTCCTCAGTCCATTCCAAGATTAGAAAAGGAAGTCATATTTCTTCTCTGAGAGATAGTCTTGGTCATCTAGGTGGTGATCAGCACTGTGAGCGTTCTCTCAGTCATCCAGTCTCCGATTTGGTTGTGACGAGATGTTGTATGTGAATTAATTTTTTCTTCATTCCACTCTGAGAGCTTGGAATCGTGGATCTAGCTGAATCTGCAATTATGGAGTTCTGGAGCCACATGCGGCTCTTTTGTCCTTGCAGTGCGGCTATGCCAGCCTCAACCGCTACAACCTCCTTTGCAGAGTCGCCCCGCTGCTACTGGGAAAGAGTCCCCGTTCCTAGAGAGGGACAGACCAAGACGGCTATCCCAAGCCACTTCCAGCTTTCCTGTCCCAGCTGCCTGGTTGGCTGATGCCGGTGATGACGGCGCGGGGTGGGGAATCCTCTTGCTCCACTGGTGGATTCTCTTGAACAGGTGAGCGGTGAAGGGCGGGAAATGAGAGGGAGTTGCAGGAGAGAAAATTTTCAGCGCAATCCGCTGAAAAGCAGGGTCGACCCTGCTTTGAGTGGCCTCATTTCCCCCTCCCCCAAGTCCTTCTTGGAAAGTGGGACCACATGGGGGACCCCAGCAGCACCACCTTGGGTTGCAGCCCCCCCAGCAGCCCCACTGAGCTCCAGGGGCTTTCCTGGTGGATGGCAGCCTGGCTGAGTCCAGGTGAGAAATACAATGTCAGGTTTTAAAGGAGTTATTACCTGCAGCCCTGCAAGGTTGCACTCGTTGGGGCTGTTTGATGGGGAGGCAGGGGTAGATGGGAATTGTTTGCTTCTGCATTGCTAAGGAGCTCATGGGGAAAGCCTTGCATGTGGATCTTCGAAGGGTTACTTTAGAGTAAGCCAGTGGTGGGTAAGCTTGCAGATCGTGGAAGGGAGGAAGGCCGGGATCATCCTCAGCCATGGTTGTCGCGGGTTGCCAACTCCTGGCGGGCAAATCCCAGGATATTTGGGGGTAGATTCTCAGAAGCTGTGGCTTTTGGGACCAGGGCAGGGGCCATGCTCAGTGAGGAATATGGCTGTCAAGTCCACCCTCCATGGCAGACTTTTTCTCAGGTGGGGGAGAAGTTTACCACCCACTGGAAGTTGACAACCCCGCCCCCCCAAAGGCACCAATTTTGATCCACCATCCAAGTGGAATTTGAGGGGGTTCTTTTGGGGGGGCATAATCAGTGTCTTTCAACACAAGAAAAGAGAAATGTGTGAAACGAGGGTTCTAGTGCTGTTCATTTGAATCATGTACAAAACAACAGGCTTTTTACCCGCCCGCCCCTTTTGCTTTGATGGGTAAAAATGGGTCCCAAAGAAGGGAACTTCTCCCTGCATGAGAATATATATAGTGTTATCTTCATTTGAGGCTCCAAGTGTTTTCTATTCCATGGAAAAGGGTTCCAAATGGCTCTTTGGGTGTTAAAAGTTGCTGACCCCTGATCTAGCTCATCAGCAAGTCAGCTGGGTTCTGAATCTTGAAAGCATGTCAGTCATTCATGAAGCTGACACTCTTCTTCCTGCAGTCAGTCTCATCATCTGTTGTTGGAGCTTTCCAAACCCTCTGAGGGTAGTGTAATCAGACAGTGACAGAGATCTCCCTAGGTAAAAAGTGGGTGAAATTGTGCTGCTTACAGCTATTCTGTATAGGGAACCTCCAAGTCATTGGGAACCTCCAAGTCATTGGTTGAGAGAATCTACCTGGCTTAGCTCTGAATCTGGAGGCTCTTGATGTCATACTAGTTGTCCAGTTGATGAATCCTGGTGTGATGTTGGCTCATATCATTCATCCTATTAACAGTACCATATCCACTCTCACAGCAGCAATGGCTCACACTGTAATGGCTTGCACTAGTCCCCGACACTGTAATTTGCCTTGATGCTGAAATTCCCCTGGGTGCCATGTATCTCACGGTCCATGCCACCATTGAGAATGTAGTTTACCTCAGGACCAGGACTCAAACAGCCTTTGCAGAAGTTGTTCTAAATCGTCCAGCCCCTGACACTGCCACTTGTCATCTTGGCACAGGGACAACTATTGAGATGGTTGTGATTTGCCCTATGGAGGCAGGATGTTGCTGGATGGTATCTCTGATGGACTTTGGAGGTCCTCACAGGAGGACTCCAATAGGGCTTCACATCCCTCACTGGTGGATGAGTTTGGACAACCATCAGAGTCTTCTACATCAGACGATCTGACTATGTATTCTGAGCAGATTATCCATATGGCTAATATTCTGAACCTGACTCTGGTTGCTCCTTCAGATGGGTTGACTGACCCAGTTGTATTCTGCCAGCAAGAATCCAGCTGTTGTACTGATGTTTAAGGTGTTTTGGACATAGTTTGGCCTAAACTATTTATGAGCAGGGGCTCCATTCATAGAATTGAAAACATATATAAGATTCAGGAGCCTGAATGTTCCATTTTGTTTAACCACCCTCCCTCCAACTCCAGGGTCACCAGGGCTCTCCCCTCCCACTGTAAATCCAGTTCACACACATTGCCCCAAGATGAGGGCAGAAAGCTAGACCTCCTAGGGAGAAAATTTTATTCACATGGAACATGGGGGATGCACATCACCAACTTACAAAGTGTCATGGGGAGGTGCACCTGTTGGGCAGGGTCACTAGGCTATATGAGCACCTGCCCAGCATTCTGTGTGAACAAAAATTTCTCCCTGAAGCTATGGCCAAGGCCACCTATTTGGAAGGTGCTAGGGTGGGGCGCCAACAGGTGAATGGCCCTAGAGACATCATAGACACTGTCTGCAAAACTACAGGGTCTGCCAACTGCCTCCATAGGCCCGCTTGGGCACATTCTTCCATGTTGGCGCAGGACACTAAGCTCTGTTGGGAAGATTTGCCTTTTGATGGGAAAACTTTTTCACCACCAAGACATCCTCCACACTCTCAAAAAAGAAGGCATGACAGCTAGATCCTTAGGAGTCCATTCCCATCCTGACTCTCACTATCACAGGTACGCCTCACATTATCCCCAATACCAACGGTCCTCTGGGTTTGAATCCTCTAGTGAGTTGAAATTTCTGCAGCATCCCACTTTCCCTCAACAGGGTGCCAAAAGGGTCCAGGGGCCCTAGAGAGAATGGAAAGGTGTCGCTCCCCACCATCACTGGCCTCTCAATCTAATAAGAAGGCATGACAAGAAAATATTTCCTTTCTGAATAGGCTGTCTCGTTTTTCAGTTCACCTGGAGTCCATTACCACTGACAAGTGGGTGTTGACAATAATAAACACCGGTTATTTCTTAGAGCTGGTGTCCATTCCTTCCTATTTGGAATCACAATTCACATCTGGAGACCTCCCACCCAAATTACTGCAGGCAGTTGATTCTCTGCACGAGAAGGGTGCTATTGTGGAAGTTCTCTCCAGCCAGGCCAAATATGGTTTGTTTTTGATAGATGAGAAATCTGGGAGCAAGTGCCCGATTTCGGACCTCTGCATACTGAATGAACATATCACGGTATACAAATTTCTAATGGTATCACTACTGGACATCCTGCCCTTATTAACATCAGGACTTGGGTTCATGATAATCAATCTACTAGTTGCGTATTTTTACATCTCTATGATTGTAAGTGATACCTCAGGTTCTGGTGTGGGTTTAACTTGGCCTAAACTAACTTGGCCTAAACTACGAATGCACTGTGCTACAGTTTGGTCTTCTGACAGTACAAAGTATTCATGAAATGCATGGCTGTGGTTGTAGCCCATCTAACTACTAGGGGATACAACATCTTTTCTTATTTAGATGACTGGTTATTGGTAGGGGAATCCCATGAGGATGTGGCCCACCAGGTTCACCTCATCATATTAGAATTCTCCCAGCTGAGCTTATTAATTAACACAGAGAAATCCATTATGGACTCTTGCCACAGTATCGAGTTCACTGGAGCGATCCTGGATTTGTCCAAGGGATGTGCATTTTTGCATCTTTGGTGGACCATTTCGAAAGATCCAGATATTGATCAGCTATCACAATCCAGAGCTATCACAATCCACAGATCGCTGAGGTTACTGGCCTCCACTGTGGCTGTGATTGATTAGTCCTGACTTAGAATGTAGATTTTACAGAAATGGTTTCTGAGCAAGTTTAATTTGCTAGGGGACCATCAGTTTGTGCAGTTGTCAGTTCTGAGGTCAGTGGTTAAATCTTTGTCTTGATTGTATGACCAGCCCAATCTTCCTAAAGGGTATGCTATTTGGAGTTTTGAATCATGACCTGCAACTACAGACTCCTTTTTGGTTGGGGTGTGCACTGTGAAGATCTGTCAGTGGTGGGGTCTGGACACCTTCTGAATTACAGTTTCACATCAATATATTTGAATTATGGGCAGTGAGACTGGACTTTTGCCCAGCAAGAGGTTGCTGATGGTAACTAACAATACCACCATCAAATATGACATCCTGAATCAGGAGGGACAGGGTCCATTCACCTCTGCAGGGAGGCTATTCACCTGTGGGAATGGGCCATTCATCACAACATTTCACTTACTGCTATACACATTGTAGGTAAAGACAACATTTTGGTGAATGCTCTCAGCAGGGAGGAGCTCTCAGACTGTATATGGGCCCTAAATCCATTCTAGCTGGAGGAGGTGTCCACCCAGTGGAGCACATCAGACATGGATCTGTTTGCTTTGTCCAGAAACTCCAAGTGTTGTCACTTCTGCTGTCAGGTGAGAATGGGCCGTAGTGTCTGGGGGATGCGTTTCAGTTTCTCAACCCTCTGTCACTAGCTTGGGGATGGATGCACTACTTTCCACTGGCCAGGTATCTTATCTCATAGGGGATTCACACCACAAGGATGTTCAGTCTGCTCCTGGCAGCATGGCTGATCCTGCCTTAATGGAGTGGTCTGCAAGGGGGCAGGATGGGTTGCGAAATGCTCAACAAGAAGTCGTATGGGTCTAAGTGGAATCATTTCTCACTGTGGGCTGTGCAAAAAGGTTGGATCCATTTTCTTGTAAACTTCAATTAAGTTTGATTGTCTGTTGTCTTTGAAAGATTTGGGCTTGGCTAATGCCTCTGTTAGTCCCCCTATTTCCACATATCATCTGGGTTTTGAATCTGCTTCCTTGTTTTCTCATCCCTATTGTACAAGATTCCTTTAACCAACATATACCCCTCTCATTCACGTCCACTCCCATAATAGAGTTTGTCTTTAGTGCTGTCCTACCTTACCTGTAAACCCTTTGAACCAGTGGTGTCATGGTCACTAGCCGACTTTTCCTACAAAGGGGCATTTCTATAGGCCATTACCTCAGCTAGGCAAGTGGGGGAACCTCAGGGCATTGCTTACATCAGGGGTCTCCAAAGTGGTTGATATTGACCCCTGAGGGTTGATGGGACTAGCCAAGGGGTCAGTAAATGTTTAGGGGTCAAAAGAGGATCAATATACACTGTGGTCAATTATGAACTTTTGGGGTCAAAAGCTAACATTTGTATAAGAATTAAAAAAATACTCACTTCCAAGGTTGTTAGCTAGCTGTTTTCCCATGTGGGAATGCACATAAAACCATGACAATAAAAAACAACGCTGTACTTACCTGCCACTGTTGTTTATTCAGTGGTCTTCAAGAGCAGTCTACAGGGAGAAATGTGTGCCTGGCAGGGTACATATCCCTCTCAGGAGCTGGTTCATGGTGGCAGCTGGAGAATGGAGTGGATTGCTCCCTTCTTCTCCAGCCCCATGACTATTTTGGCAGGAACTCAAAGGGAAGGGAGCTTTCTGTTGCTACAGGGATGCCTGCAGAATACTTTGCTAATACTTCACAGCAGGACTACGCATGCACAGTCCCATGTGTGGCTGCACAGAAGATCACTCAATGAACAAGTTACAAGTAAGTGCAATGTTGTATTTTTCTCCTGATCCCAGTCCAATACTTTAATAATTGCACCACACTGACTCAACAGTAGACTATGTCTTCCCCCCTTCCAGCAATCTCATTTAGTAATAGTATGTGCAGTACTGTTAGTGCCTTAATTCTGGAAAGAACAGGTCTTGCCACTTGGAGCAAAATGCACATCAGATGGTGGAATCTGGGAGATCTCCTACAGGGCTTCTGCAAGAGGCACTTGTGTAAACCCAGAGTTCTTAATTGTATCAGACTAATGTTACAAAAAACAAAACAGGTTTAGCAATCTTTTTTCTTGGCTTGGATTCATGTATACCCAATGTGTTTACTCAGCTATTACGGCAAGCTCAAGCAGAGTTTGCTGTACTGACATCCGTGCTTTAAAGTCTTGGCAATATGAGTGAGTCGGAAATGAGATATCTGATAAGGACTTACACTTTTGCTGTGGGAGGGTGGGTGGAGCCAATTTGGGTGATCCCATTGTGTGATCCCAGGATGGAAGCTGGTGTGGCATCTGGTGATGATGATGATGGTGACACTGGCTGACTGTGTATCTGAATAAGCTGGTTGCACACACACAGCAGTTCATCTCAGGAAGAATAATTATTATTGTAATGATTAAAGTAATATAATTCCAGAAGAGCAATACATTACAACCATGTCAATCTAGGGTCTTGTGGCACCATAAAAACTTTATGATTTACAAAACTGGAGCATAAACCTTCATTGACTTGAGCTCACTTTGGAAGCTGCAGTTCATTCTGTGTGTGTGGAAAGAGAGTTAGCATAAGTGAAGGATAGAATGTGGGGGAGGGGGAGGAACTGGTCTACTACATGACACCAAAAAGGCCACGCAATGGAAGAAAAAAGCTGTGCCAGATTATGATGCAGAGCACAAATGAAAATGAAATGCCATCAAAACAGGAAATGTGCCTTTCTGAAGGTATCAGACGGCCTGAAAAGGACCCAAGAGTGATTACCCAATACAGAATGGCCCTGTGCCTTTTAAGTGTTTCTGGATGCTATTTATTTTGCTTTGTCAAATCACCACTAGCTGGCACCATTATTGGACACAACCATTTTGACTATGTCTTTTACACTTTTCAAGCGATGACCTATTCTGAACCTAGTAGGGGTTGTAGTGTAATTTATCGTAAGCCATAGGAAATCACAATCACATAAAATACCATAAACCGTGCAGTCCCCTACGTACCCTGGCATGATATCTCTATCAACATATCAATATAAAACAGTAAAATTCAAACATCACAGCTTACAGTTACAATGTTGCTTTAAAATTTTGGCCTGCAACTAGCTTCCTCCTTAAAGTGGTTGCTAAGAAAATAAAAGTAGCAGCCTTAGAGGTAATCATAGGAAATACATCAGCTAATAAAAATCGCGACCTGTCTTCTTCAGAACCAGTAATTTCAGATAAAACTGGGTTGAGATGTTTACCTCGAATAACATTCTATAGGGGGCACCGTAAGACATAGTGGGCTAGATCTTCTGGACCAACGAAATAATGGAAAACACATATACCTCTTATTGTTGTTTTATTGGTCTCAGTCTGTAAAAATACCTTTCTCCCATCATCTCGTTCTCGCTCTATGTCTTATTCTATAAACACCTCCCCCTCCGAGGCTGCCATTTCAGTCACTGGCACTGACAAAGCAGCCTTCTTGGTCTTTAAGATGACTCCGTATTTTTTTAGAATAATAATCTACTTTTCAAAATTTGTATTTCCAATATTCATTTTCATTCTTAAAGTTAAATATCCAAAGCCTTGGCTTTCACCTGGAAATGTGCATGTAGGTGGAGTGCCCTCAGGTCACAGCCGACATAGCCCCTTCTGGGGTTCTCAAGGCAAGAGACTCCTTTTGCTGTTGGCTGCCTCTGCAGTACTATATTAGCTGGCCTCCTTTCCTGCTTTCTCCTTTCCCTGTACCTTTTTTCCTTGTTTCCCCTTCCTCCTTCCCCTTCCTCCCTCCTCCCTCCTTCTTTCCTTCCCCCCCCCCCCCCAAACCCCTTGTTAGTTTTGCCTCCATCCCATTGGAGTAGTGAGATCACTGTTGGGAATATGGGAATATTTTTTCCTTTAAGTGGCAGGGTACTAGAACACATTCTAGGGTGCCATCAAAATGCTAAATTGGATTGATATTAGCTCAAATATGGTTTAGACTGAATATCAGATTAACATTGTACCTATGTTTGTATTTGCATTATGATAGTAGCCCTAAGCCTGGCGTCGATGGGAAAGGATGGGGTACAAGTAAAAGAAAATATTTTTTTTTTAAAAAAACCAAGACATTAAAAAAACCCTGATAAAGCGGAGCAGAAGACAAAGGTCTAGAACTAAATTAAATGAGATTAAAATAAAAATGAAGATAATTTGAGGTTTTTAAAAAGCCTTGGAGCACTACCTCATAGGATCCTGTGATAATACTCTAAAACAAAAAACCAAAACCAAAACCAAACCATTCATAGTCATTCCTAAAGCCTCCAGCAACCATCAGGATATTAAAGGGCTTAACTTTGATGAGAACAAAAATGATAGAAGCCATAAGAAGGATATCAAATCAACTGCCCTGTACTTGTTACTCCAGTTGTTTCCAATGGGAGATATTGAAACATGAAATCAATGGGATTCAAATGTGGTTCTTTATGAATGGATTGTGTGCTGTTTTCATATAGTAATTACTCTTTTGGCTTTTACAACTTTTGGCTTTCATACATTTGTATTTGACTTCCTTATTGTGGGAAGCTTGGGAAGAAGAAATATTACAAGGGAAAAAATTAAAAGTCATATTACTATTTGTATATTAACCTTAGTTCTGTTTGGATCAGGTCTCCAGCGTAAAGGGTAATACGGGACTAGCAATTCCTCTGTGTGATTTTGGCCATCAAAAATGAGTGAGTCCCTAATGCTGTTGTCATTAGCTTTGGAAGAGAAAGAAGACCAGCAAATGTCTGTTTTCTTCCCATTCTGGGAATATCAGTTGATGGATTTCTTAGAACCATGTCTGCTTTGGGCCCAACAGATAGCATCTTCAAAGAAGCTTTGAATCAGTGCTGCAAATAATTTCATAAGGGTATTTTTTAAGAACCAAGGGGGAACAGAATAATAAGTGTGTGTGTGTGTGTGTTTTAAAAACCCATTAAAGTAGTGATTTGATAGGAATATAATGCATGGGCTGGTTTGTCACAGAAACTTTGAAAACTGAAATTATTGTCTATGATAATAACAAGGCTGTAGTGCCTGTTAGGCATCCATGTCCTGGTTTCCAGGTTTCTACTTAATAACTCATGATTTGCATAAGTACCCATGATTATATTCTTGCATGCAGTTTGTTGTAGGTGCTGTTTCAGAACAGTGAATGGACAGTTCTTCCTCATTTCCAATTTCTGTTTTGATGATAGGAGACGTAGAGTGACAGCAAGACTTAATTAAGTTATCATGTTTTAGGTCTCCTGTGAAATTCAGGTGTATTTTACCCATTGCAACTTGATGCCCACCTAATTAGGCAAGCTTTTACTTTGGCGAGATGTTCAGCCCTGCTCTTGGCTGTACTTGAAGGCAGATATAAAAAGATTCCATACCCAGAACATTTTTTTTGCCCAGGTACAGTGCGAGAGGTGGAAAGGACACATCTTTTATTGTTGTCTTTATTGCAGTGGATTGAGGGACAAGACCATCACCCTATTACTAGCCAACCTCCCTGGCTGTTTGGAGAAGGTATGCCTAGAAAAATTATTAATAGACGAAAATCCTCCTGTTTCGAGGCAAGTGGCTAATTTTTGTGCCTTTGTGCTTAAAGTCTGGAGTGACATAAGGGTCCTTGATAGTGATAATGAACCATTTTAAAGTTCATAATAATTTAAGAAGGATGGTTTTTAGCATCTTATATCCAATTTTAACTGTCAGTAATTTTGAGGTTTTACGACTTTAGATTATTACTTAGACACTTCTCAGTTTGTACTATTATGTGCTGGTCTTTGACTGCAATAAAGAATTTGACTTGGTTTGAACCTCTGTTTCAAAATTGCCCAGTCGTATGATTAAGGTAACCTTTTGGGGCCTGATTAGTATATATTTTCTTTTATACTTCCCTGTAGAGGCTAGTAGAATTTGTGGAAATGTACAAAGTACATTCAAGGAAAACTCCTCCTTGCTCACATTCTGCTAAACCTCATCTAAAAGAAATTGGGATGTAACTATATCTTCAGAGGGAGCTCAAAAGAGAGAAGTCTGAAATGTGGTTCAGGGTTCATTGATGGTAAGCAGCCTTGAGCAGATATTGGAAAGGCTATAAAAAGAAATAAAAAAGAAATAAATATCTGCATGACAGTAGTGTTAGAACTGATCTCTAGCACACAATGAAGCAGAAATAAAGGACTACTTCAGAATGCAGGAGATATGTGACATATGGAATTGTGTGTGTGTGTGGGGGGGGGGGGTTGGGGATTCTTGGGTTGGAGGAATCTCCTTTATATAAAAACTCCCTGCAATTAGAAAACTAGTACCACTGTTTTACTGATGTTTTTATTTGCAGAGGGTTTTTTTTAATGTCGAAGAAACTTTAAATAAAGGCACTCCCACCTTCCCCCTCAATGTTCTGTTCTTCACTCTGCTGAATCCACGACCTTAAACGAGTTTAATAACAGTTCTGCTTCCTTGGAGAACTTCACACAGTTTAGTTTTGTGAGGGTCAGCTAGACATTGTTAAGTGGCTTCTTCAGCATGCTCCTGGGACAATTCCCAAGATTCATTGGGGGAAAGCCAAGATAACTAAACTGGAATATAATTTTGTTTTGTGGATACAATGTTGATGGAATATTTGCTATACTTCAATAAATTACCATTTTCAGCCTTTTAGTGTAACACTCCAGAAATCTGATTCCAGGGAGGAATGGTTAGATAAGCTGATGCTAGGGCTGCCAAGGTGGCATCTAGAGATCTTCTGCTATCACAATTGATTTCCAAAAGACATAGACTGGTTCCCTCGGAGAAAATGACTGCTTTGAAGAATGGGCTGTATACCTTGGTGAGGTCCTTCTCCTCCCAAATGCAGCCATCACTAGGCTCCACCACCACCACCAAAATCTCCATCTATTTCCCAACTCAGAGCTGGCAACCCTAGTTAATGCCAATGTAACTATTCCACCTACATAGGTTTATTCCCCACTGCAGAGTCGACTAGATTCGACCCGGTTCCCTGAAAAGGAACTGACCTAGGTCGACTCCATTGTTACTCCCCACAGCAGCCGAGTTCATCCCACCAGAACTGAGCTCAGAGGACGGGATCACCTCAGCGCCTCTTCTGCTCTTTGTTCCCGATTGGCTGTCATGTTACATAACGGCAACATAGCCACAAATCAGTGCTCTATGTAGCTAAAAGCAGTGTGTAAACGTGTGCTGTTTATATATATGACCATCACTTCATATACAAGAGGAATTTTTTTTAAAGGGGGCACTTTTCCCCACTGCGAGTCTTTCGTTCTGAGCATGCCCAAAACACTGAACTGTGATTGGCTGACCGGAGGGAACAGTTCCTCAATGATTCCCCACTTTACCGGCTTCGACCTGAGTTCGACCTAGGTTCGCTGAAAAGTTGTACCTCCCTGATGAAGTCGGAATTTGACAGTTTGAGGGGGTGAAGCTGGGACAGAACCGTGTCGAACTCAGCGGCCGTGGGGAATACCTAAGTCAAACCTAGGTTGAACCTAGGTCAAACCTGCCAGTGGGGAATCGACCATAGTGTGCTAAATGTGACCATGAGGACTGTATCTACTGGGGGAATGGCTCAGTGGAAAGGGTAAGCCTCCCACTCCTGCATTACCAACAAAGTCTAGGTAGGACTCCCCCAAGACTGGTTTTTAACATTACATACTAGCAGATCAGTTAATGAATGGCAACTGCTGAAGTTAGTGATGTATCACAAACATGCTCCTGTGTTGTGTTAGTATTCACATTTAATGATGGAGAAGTTTGAAGTTCAGAGTAGATGCCGAGTACCTCATAGAGATAGAAATGCTAAAATGACCACATGGTTGATGGTTTCCAGTTTGATTTGGGAAATCCATCAATCTCTGCCTTCTACTGGATGAGTCCAGCCTTGCTTCCAGCAGCTAAAAAGGTGGCACAATATAATTGGTGGAGCTAACCATGATTGGAGGTGCATGCTCTAAATTTGGTCATGCATGGGGATTGTCACGTGCTATTGATATGACACCAATGTGGAGATCAAAAGCACATCTCCCATGTCACATTCTGTCCTGATGACCCATAAAAACCCTTCCCACATGACTCATGAGCAGCTGTGTTTCTAAGTTGTTGACCAGATCAAAAATGTCTTTCATTAGGAAGCTCATCAACAGGAGAACATTGGGTTCGCGAAAAGCTTGTAGCTGATAATTAAGATGTGTTTACAAAAGGCAGATAGAGAAAAGACACCACCACACATTCCTAAGAGACAGCTTGTTAGGCTACTGCAACAAGAACAAAAGCTAATAATCTTGTGGCACTTAAAGACAAGCACATTTGTTATTGGTATTTTGTCTGATTGTTGGTTAATGTGGAAATACTACTAGGAAATGAACTGCCAATATTAGGATGATATAATTTACAATCTTACTTTTTTTAAAGGTGTAAACATAAAAATCATGGAACAAGATTCATGACCTTTATGAGGTCACAATCTGATCACATGGGATAAAATTTGCATGAATCCATTAACACCTGGTCTGGCTAATTAAATCCACACTTGAAAACACTCTTTACTGTGACTGTAAAGATGATTCTGCATGGGCCAAGTAAAATAGGTTGAGGCCCTTTTTAAAGTGTTTTGGGGGGAGTTCCAGTGGTGGGATTCAAATAATTTAACAACTGGTTCCAGTGGTAGAAATTCAAATAATTTAACAACTGATTGTTTACAAACACCATTTTAACAACCGGTTCTACCGAAGTGGTGCGAACCTGCTGAATCCCACCACTGGCCACAAAACTTGCCTCCAACACACTGGTAACCTGTCTTAGTGGCCAGAATCTGGGTTAAATTGAAAATTGCCAATTTAGTAACTTTTTTCCCATTAATCTGGATTGCAAACTCTTCCTGCTTGTCTGTGAGAACTACGGCAAGCAGGAAGTGTTCAATTCCTGCTCCCTCCCCTCTACCATTATGGTGGATTCTCCAGGCAGCCTCCATTAGTGGCAGCCACTATACCGTGCAGGTGGATGGGGGGGATTATTGGGGATGTGGATTCTAGGGTGAGAGGATTCTCGGCTGCAGGCTTGGCAAGGAAACACAGCATTTCCATGTGAACCGTACTGCCTCCTGCCTCTGGGATCCCAGCAATCCTGGCTGGCCCCTGCAGCCACCATGTAAATGGTGGCAGAGGCAGAAGAAATGGGTCCCATAGCTTGTTGCTATGTGGAATCAGCCATAGTCTTTACTGTACTGTAGATTATATTACCTTTGCTTTAGATTATTATTATTGTGTATTACTATGATTATCAACATAAATTGCATATTGAGTACTCTGTCCTTAATCTGGTGATTTTAATTCTGAAGGCTACATTCAATGCTTATGCTTTAAAATTTATATTTTAGTTGCACCTTATTCATTATTATATGGTTTCTGCTCAAACTTTGTGGTACGTGATACAATTTTTGAGTTGGGTCTCCCCCTTTTGATGTGTTTAATGGGAGTAGGCAATGCCTAGTTAGATCTTCAGGTCCAAAGAAAGTCCAACAGCATCTCCAGGAGTCTGAAAGTGAGGTTGTTGTCTATATAGGTCACAGAATTCAGCTTTCATTGACACTTTTTTGGTAAGCCTCTATATCTACTGTGGGAAGGAAGGCAGCACAATATAGCCCAATCTTAACACATGTTGGAAGCTGAGCAGGGTGGGAACTTGGAAGGGAGACCACCAAGGAAGACTGCCTCTGCTTCCCACTTACCTTGAAAGCCCCTTGCTGTGACTTGACCACATGTTATACACAAGGGGGGGGGGAGTGCACCAGATATTAGTGTGTGTTCCTTAATACTTAGGCTACATGAAGCATACTGCAGGGGCTTGATTCTGGTTGGGACCACGGTTAAGGTTGTCAACTCTGAGTAAGGAAATTTCTGGAGATTTGGCGATGGAGGAATATAATGCAAAAGATACCACCCTCTAAAAGCAACCATTTACTCCAGGAGAACTGATCTCTGCAGTCTGGAGATCAACGGCAATTCCAGGAGATCTTTTAAGCTTCACTTGGCAGCCCTAACCACAGTGTAGGGTGAGGAGGGGCTACTGCCTCCCTCACCCCATGCCCCTGGTGGCACTGTTTGAGTTGTCATGGGGAACCTGCAGCTGATGTCCTACTGGTACGTTAGTACCATGTTAAACATGGGATACCGCAGTATGATAACACAGAAAGTGTGAAAGCATGAGAGACTTCAATGAGAGGGTGGAATGTTAAATATCAAAAGTCCCAGCAGTTATATTTGTTTTACTGTCCTTCATTCTCAGGATGAATTTCATGCCAGTATGAACTCATCACTTTCCAACTGTAGCATAGGTTTAAAATGGTTTCAACCCAGTTTCTCACAGTTCTCAATAAAATAACTTCGGGAACTGTGTGTGTGTGTGTGTGTGTGTGAAAGGGCAGTGATCTTTTCAGCAACCTAGCACAAAAACACAATTCCTATGGAGCCAGAAGGGAAGCCTGATAGTAAGGTTGCCGTCCTTCAGGTAAGAACTGGAGGTCTCCCAGAATTACAACTCATCTCCAGTCAACAGAAATCAGTTCCCCAGGAGAAAATGGTGTTTTAGAGGATGGATTTGGCATTATGCCCTGCCATGGTCCTTTTCCTTCCCAAACCCTCCTCTCCCCAAGCCCTGTGCCCAAATTTGCAACCCAACCCAGAGTGAGAGTTGACAACTCTACATGATAGGAATTTCGAACTGGCCGAAATATGAGGTGGAGCTATGTCTGTCAGCAAAGTGCTGGAAGAACCATCTTCAGTGATGGTTACCTGTGTGGAAGTTCTGCCTGTGGGCTTTGATCTGGGAAGCACTTCATCTAGAAAGCACAGTATAAATATGGGTATGAAAGCACCATCCATATCTATAAACACGAAATACCACTCACAGACTCATTGACTGACTCATCAACAGAACTCAAAAACCACCGAAGCCACACACATGAAATTTGGCACACCTGTTCCTTACGTACTCCAGGTGCTCACTAAGAAAGGATTTCCCAAAATATTCACTTTCACTCAATTTGTTACCTATTTACTGTTTTAACTGCTCATCTCTGGCCATCTGCGTGAACATTCTTAGGACAAACCAACCGCTGAGTCCACAGACATGCTGCACGAAGATTCTAAGGGTGACAATTAAACACCACCAGCCTCATGTCCTTCACCAACTGCACTCTACCACTGCCCTCCACAATGCACATGAACCTATTTGAAAACAAACCCATCAGTCCACAGACAGGCTGTGAGGAAATATGCTGCATGTCACCCCAAAGTTCACAAACAGGCTGCAAAAAAGTATGCTGAATGTCACCCCGAAGTTAACAGACAGGCTGTGAAAAAGTACTCCTCCACCCACCCTCATGTTAACAACACCACTATAGCCAAATACTATCAAAACAGATTACAAACCACACTATCACCTTGAACTACTAAACATTTGTTGGGTTTTGCATATGGACATCAGATTTATTACTGTGGAGACAAGTTTATTGCTCTCGGCCTCCGATCACCCTGTGCTTGGTGTCGTGCTCTGAAGTGGCGGGATGAGTCCCCAGGAATGTGCTGCAGGGCGGTACAGTCCAACTCCCTGCCCTTCAACCCTACCCTGAACCTCTTCACAGCCTTCTCACTCATCAGCATTCAGTGGCAGAACACTTCCTTTCTGCATCCTGAAAATACAACGGCTGCTTCCACATGACGTCTTTTGGAGCTCACCAGGTGAAAGAGAGCAATAACACATTGCATTAGAAAAAGATAACTACAGGAAGCTGCTGCAAAATATGCGAAACCCATCAGTCTACAGACAGGCTGTGAGGAAATATGCTGCATGTCACCCCAAAGTGCACAAACAGGCTGTAAAGAAGTATGTTGAATGTCACCCCAAAATTCATAAAGAGCCTGTGATGAAGTATGCATAGCGAAGCACGGGTGCCCTGCTAGTAATAGTATACAATGTGAAAATATAGCATAGACTGGAAAGAAAACCTGCCCTCTGTGTCCTCCTTTGAAATTATGCTGGAGGAGACATATCCACCAAGTATTCTTCATAATTTTTAAAATAAATGCATTCATCACACTTTTCTACATGGGACTGTTCAGTATTTTTATGTCAGGGGAAAACATCTGCCAGCTATTGCCAGTTTGATTTTTCAATAAGACAGAACTCCTCAGAGCAGTTTGTGGCAATGATTCATTCTGTGGAATTTCTGCCTCCAGCTTGCAAGGTCAGCACTGCCAGCTCATAAGCATTTAACTCATGAACTCTCACACTTTAGTTTCCGATGGCTCTGCAGTTCAGGACAGGGGCTTGTTCTCACATGCACACAATATAGCATGAAATTTAAACTCAAGGCAGTGTGTTCCTCAGACTCTAGCCAACTCTGCAGCCCTGAAGACTAAGGAAATCACTTTGAAAATGACAGCAGTACTGGCTGATGGATCAGAACCCATGTCAGACATGTAAATACAGAGCTATTAATCAGGCAGTTGTAAATAAAAAAAATGCAGCTATAAATAAGGCTGCACTCAGCTGCTCAGGAGCATGCAATCTTAAGGCA